>NC_041400.2:135121688-135721688 GCF_900747795.2 Erpetoichthys calabaricus | reverse complement strand
TTCAGGGCTTGTATATAAATTGGGCAAGGAATTTGTAACACTCAAATCTCAGTGAGGTGTAAACAGTCAAACATTTGGAGATGGAGTACGTTTATGCATCACCATTCATGTGTGAATCTCTGAAGGTATTCATTCAAGTGTATTGTTAAAAGTTAATGCATTATAACAGGTACAAAGGGGACTGAATTAATGATATTCTTACTCTACAATCTAGTATTGCGAAAATAATTTCCAAATGAAAGGTTACAGCAGTTTAGAATGTTATACAGTATACAAATGTTAAACAACATAACCTACCAAGTTGATCTGCTAGCTGTCTTCCTCTTTCAGCAGAAACTACACGTTCATCTTCCATGTCACACTTGTTTCCAACAAGAATCACTTGTGCATTGTCCCACGAATATGTCTTTATCTGGGTCGACCTAGATAAAAGATTAAAGTAATAACATGTGACAGTATTAAAAAAACATGCAATTTATTTTTGGGAACAATGTAAAACCATGTGAGGACACGGTGCCGAAGCGCTAGCGAGGAGCTGGCGCTCAGTTCACGGATTGTTTCTGCCTCACGCTGTATTCTTGCTGGGGCTGGCGCGACACTGGAAGGATAGATGGATAGAATAATTAAACATGTACTACGAAGATATTTCAATGTTCCTTAAAAGTTTTGAAGAATCGGCGTTCTAAGCTTACAGATGGCTTAACGTCTATTACAAAGCTGATTGTGTGGCAACTGGGTATTTGGAGAAAGAAAAGTAAGGACAGGAATTGGGGGTTAGTACGTTTGAAAGAGACAGTACTACTGTAATAAATTATTTAATCGAAGGTCGCGCACGGCGCAGCATGCATCTTGAGTGAGGCATGAACAATCACTGCGCCACCATGTTCCCATGTTTAATAACATGCTTTAACTCCTATCATCATGAAAATTATATCAAGTATACATCTCACTATTTTAATTATTCAGAGAGCTGTAATATCACAAATATAATGGATTCTGTGTCCTATCGGAGGAAGAGAAAGCCATTTAAGAAACACATAGTGATTCACACACATAGAGCACAAAGAAGATCAAATACAAAACAAAGCATTTAATGTGCTACTTTAGTTACGATGGGATTTGAGAAACTAGTAAATTAAACGATTTTACGATGCAGTTTATGATGTTCTACTTTAATGACAAAATATACTATGTGATTAAAGTGGAAATTCTGAGATTAAAGTTGACATTTCGTGCTTTTTTCCCCACTGTGTGCCTATTTTTTTTTTCTCTGTACCCTAATAAGCTTTCATATGACACTCAGACGGTGGGCTATGACTCGCCTTTTCACGGCGACTTTGATATCTGACAACTTCTTTTTTATTTCGGGCACTGTGCGACTTTGTAAACTTGAGCTTTCAAGTTTCTCCGACACTCTATGTCACTCGATCAACTTCCTTTTGTTGGTTATACCACCGTTTCAACCAACAAATAGTATGTTTTTCCTTGCAAAAAATTCCACTTGGTATTCGCTGAAATTCTTCTATTTTCCCCTGTGGTTTTGTCATTGTCATTTCACAGAACGCTGAGCTTAAGGGCTATTTATATTGATTTGCATATTCAAAGAGGCGTAATTCTGGGAGGAGTTTGGGGTGGGGCAGCAGGTGCATGCACGTGCGTTACTTTTCACGCTGACCGGGATTTATGTAGTGGAAGAACATGGAAGTTGGCCAACGCACAGATTTATGCATCTGGATTTTTTTGTGCGTACGCACATTTCAGCCTTTGTCCTTATGCCATGTTTTAGTGTGAATTCTACACACGGCGTTATGCATGAGCCCCCAGATCTGTAAAAACATGAAAAAACTCATTGGTGACATAAAAAGACACTGAATCACCTTAGAAGGAGGTTGAGGAGAGGAAAAGAGGAGATCAAAACCACAGAGAATTTACCGTTAAGAATTATCCCACTGGAAAGTTGAAGTCTCCTCCAGTTATGCAATTGTATGGATCCTGGGCATGTCAGCACCAATTTCCTCCTTTAGCGCAAGTCCATGTACTGTGCATGGGCCAAAGGCAGAAAATACTGTGGTGTTATGGTGTCTAATTCATATTCTTCCTCTCAACCTGGGTGGCTTCTTAAATGACTGTACTGTAACTTCTTTAATCAACGATGGTAGTAACATTACCATTGTTGTATACCATGTTGTTCATTCACAACAGTTAAAAGGAAAGACTAGTCTTTTTTTTTTCTTCAGAAAAGACTAGTCTTACCTACAGTCAGGGAGCTACACAAATATATTGTGAAAGATGGCCGGCAGTTTATCCCAGCCAACACTCCCAGGCCGCTAGATGGAGTCCTCCCTGCAACATGGAGGTGCCCCGAATTCTCGCAGGGCATCATGGACAATGTGATTTCGGCTTCACAGCCCTGCTGGATACTGTGGGGGCCGCCAGGGGACGTTGCAGGGAGGCACAGGGATTTATATTTTCCTTATAGCCCGGAAGTACTCCCTAGTCACGGGGACGGAAGAAATTAAGTACTTCCGGGCTGAAGAAAAAGAAGTGTTTTCATCTGACCCGGAAGTGCTATGGAATCACATGAAATGAAGGACAGAACCACTTCTGGGTCGAGTACTATAAAAAGGACTGTGGGAAACCTAGCAGACTGAGCCGGAGTTGGGAGGGAGTGCGACAGAGCTGCTGGGTGGAGAGAAGAGATTGATTTACTGTTGATTATTGTTTATTATTGATTATTATTGTGTATCGTGGAGGTGGAGGTGCTTTGTGCACAGTATTGAAGAAATTAAAATTATTTTGATACTTTTACCTGGTCTCTGGACGGGTTGTCTGCGGGTTTGGAGGAGCGACAGCGCCCCTTATTGTCACAATATCCACTCGCTGACTGTACTGTGTCCTTCTAAAGACACAACAAATGGGGGGTGGGGCTTGGGTATTTGTCAAAAATGTAAGCGTAGAGTGTGTTTCACGGGTATCAGGTCACCTAATATTATGAAAGATTTTAGTGTGACAACGTCACAAATCCATTTTCTTTTTGCCTTAAAATGGAAGTGATCCATATAAAAGACTAGGGACATAATTTCCACCCAGGATGACAACCGCTCAACCCCTTCCATTTCTGCCCTGTTATTTTTCCTCCATTAACAACAGACATTAAACCATTTGGTGCCTCAAACCACTTCTGTCTCCTTCTTATAATTTTACAGCTGCTTTTTGTACCTCCTCTTGTCTATTATTTGTTTAATATCCCTTTGAATCTCATCCAGTTTTTTTTCCTTTTCAGTCACACACCAGATAAAGGCTACAGAGCTGAAGCAATGCGTCTTCAACCTTCTTTTCTTTTTTAATCATGGAAATTGTCTTTACTCTTTTCCTTATACCACATAGCTTCAGTAATTGTTAAGAGATTCATACAAGAAACATACAAGACAATGCATTACACTTAAACAGTTAGTTTGGGTGAAAAATACTATTTACACCATATAGAAATTTCAAGTTATTAATGTGTAACATTAAACAACACATAAAAAATAGGAATATTAATAATAAGACTATTTGACCTGACAAATAAATTACATTTAGTCAAATGATTCCTGGAGCAAGGTAATTTTCAATATATTTTCACTTTAGGCTGAAATAATTTATACTTGAAATATACCTACGTCTGCACAACTCCATTGTTACCACCTAACAATGATACATGTTACAGATTTTGTCAGATAGCTTTTCTTCATACAGTTGTTATGCACCCATAATTGGGAGTCAATTTTAGGGCTCTTCTATCACTGATACCCCCCAAACCATGGGGTGGTGTTGTCACATACTGACTTTCCTGTCCTTCGATCCCCAGACCAGAAGATCAACGGTGTGTGGACCTCTGATGTCACTTCCGGACTCGTTCTTTCTTTCTGAAAAGCCATAAGAGGGCCACCATGAATGCAGCTGGGGCTCATGTCTGAAAAGATGTCATCTTGTTAACTGTTCATTCGCTTTGCCTTATTGTTTTGATCTTCATTTACACGGGAATCACTGTCTGTTGCCCCAATGCTTAATGACCTTTTGTGTCCTTTTGTTACAAAGAATTTTGAATTCTTTACAGGCTAATTTTTTTTCTGTCATGGACGTGGGCTATTTTTTTATAATAATATTAATGTTATTTTTTTTTTATTTAAATTTCGGATAATATACAGCTAACAACTACATGAACAGTCAATACATGATCATTTTGAAGTGTATGACACCAAGACAGCTTGTTTAGAAATTTTTTTAATCTCCTTTAACAAAGTTCATTGTTATAATGCACAATGCACCTGTAAACTAAGAACGCTGACTTAATGATGGCATTGCACAGGAGTAGAAAGCAAAGCACAAAGCTGTGCAAGTACATTATCGATAGGCAATGTCTGAAGAGGAACCAAATAATTTGCAGTACTGTTTGTTTTTGTGGGATTCTACCTACTCAGCATGAAGAAGAGTTTCAGGGCATAGTGATATGAATATTACATCAAAGAGAAGGGAGGCAGAGTACCCCTTTGAGTTTTGAGCACCTGATATACCTGCATTTTATCAGTCAGTTGGGGGGGCATGCTTTCCTCATCGATTTTCTAGAGCACTGATATAATTTGGTGTTTTCAGAGCCTGAGGGGCCAGAATACATCCATTTACTACTAGTAATCACTTGCTTAAGCTTAAGATATGGCAATGGGTATGCATTAAATAAAAAGGAAAAAGTGTTTCTGACCACTTTTAAATGTTAATGGAGAGTTCCGATCTCCAACCAGTCACAAGTGAATGTACTCCTTACTTTTAATGTGGTCAACTGCTATTCAATCAAGATTGGTTCAAATGTTAATGTCTGGAGTTAACAGAGCCAGAGTTTGGTTGGATTAGAGAGAGACGGCTCATTTCTAGCAGAGTCCAGAGAAGAACCAAAAGCTAACAAAACTCAATACAGTGCTCATTTTATTTAAAAAATGTATATTTGTTTGCTATTTTATTATTTTAAAAATCACTTGTTACTCAAAGATCCTGGCACAGTGCTGTTACTAAACCTCCTGCCTTCAAAACAAATCATTCCAAAACCTTTTCTTGAAAAGAATGGGCAAACATGTCAAATTCATGCATTTGTGTACAAAGAAAGTACAGTATCCATCCATTTTCCAACCCGCTGAATCTGAACACAGGGTCACGGGGGTCTGCTGGAGCCAATCCCAGCCAACACAGGGCACGAACCTATCCCGGGCAGGGTGCCAACCCACCGCAGGACACACACAAACACACCCACACACCAAGCATACACTAGGGCCAATTTAGAATCGCCAATCCACCTAACCAGCATGTCTTTGGACTGTGGGAGGAAACCGGAGTGCCCGGAGGAAACCCACGCAGACACGGGGAGAACATGCAAACTCCACACAGGGAGGGCCCGGGAAGTGAACCCGGGTCCCCAGGTCTACCAACTGCGAGGCTGCAGCGCTACCCACTGCGCCACCGTGCCGCCCAAGTACAGTAGATTATAGTAATATTTTAAGTAACAATGTCACATAAATAAATACATTATTTAGATCTGTATAATTATTAGTTTCTTTACATTGTTAATACCATATATTATTTCCCTTTAAGAGGTTTGTGTGTAATCTGAAAAGGGTATAAAACATAACTTTATACTTAATATAGTCAAAATGAGTATGTGAAAGCTTTTCCAAAATAACCACAGCAACTAACTGAGTAGCTGGAGAATTCAATATTAAGTGGGTTTTAAACACTCATAAAAATGAGATAAAATGAGGCAATCATTTCACTAACAGGTGATGCGTCATGAGCTTCATCTTTAGGTCATTTTGGCAGGTCAAACATGCACTGCAGCATACTGCATGTGAAATACAACAGTATAAGGTTTCTCCATGTATCTTGCATTACTACATCTGTGTATTTAATGTTAAGTTATATTATATTCCTTTCTTTTTGTTTCAATTTCAGGTTTTTATACAATATGATAGTCATTAAAACTGAACATTCTTCAAAAGGCTTTAATTTTAATATAATACCACACCCATAAACATCCAAATTCATTTCCCAAACTATCATACTGTATTTTCACTTGAAATTTTAATTTTTCCTGTCTGTTTCCTGGTTTCCTTCTTTTCTTTTGACATTGTTTTTGGGGTTTATTGATTGTCATATTTATTTTGTGTTTCAACATATGTACAGCATTTTCTTATGGGTGTTATTGTATTATGGTACAGTTGCCTTGCAGTAAACTGCTGGTTGTTAGGGGACATGTCCTGAAAGTTGTGCTGTATGCTGTCATCTGACACTTTGTCCAAGATTGTGGATTCATCGCAAACACGCATTTGTTCTTTTACTTTGTTTTAAATCTTCTGGTTACAAAATTTATCCCATTCATTTACTATTATTTAAGACAATTTGTCTGTGATTATGTGTTCATTTATTGGTTAATGAATTTCCTACACCATTTCCTGAATATAACTTTTGTTATATATTGTAAGATGTGTTGTCTTGATCTTCTTGTTACCAATTTTGGCTTGTTACCTAAACTTTGAAACATTTCCTGGTTCCATTTCCATTCAAAACTGCTGTCACCTTGAGTTATATTTCAGCCAGGCACTGTCTCCTGACTAAATTATGTTGTTTTTAAATTTTTATTTCTCTTGTGTTATTTACCAATTTGCAAATTTAAAAAAAATACTGTTTTCTTTAAATATGATTTATTATTATATATTTGTGCAAATTTCATTAATGGTTATTGTCTTTGTGTTTTATAGCTGAATCTCCAAGAGGTGGGGCCATGACATCATGCTTAAGAACACCATTTGCCTTTATGTTCATGCTGTGGAGTTAACGTCTCTCAGAGGATTACTGAATGCTGGAGGATTTGGATCAATTTTGCAAGCACTATTCTGATGTTCCTGTGTTATATTACAGCCAGGGTTATGTGTATTTTCCATTTTATTGTTACTTTTGCCATTTTGTCACCATGTCATTACTAATACAGGACAGCCATTAGCCCTTATATTGAGGTTGAGGAGATAGTCCCACTAGTGTGTCATTGTAGTTTGTGGAGAGAAGATCTTAGGCATGATTATGACATTGTAACAAGCTGCAAGTGTGGACCATGTGATTGTCACACCTTGCTGTCACCAATGAAACAAGATGCAGTCAATCAAACCTTTTCAGACAAATCCTTTTTCCTCATTTATGCCTCCTTGCCTGGTTTTGCCACATTTTTTTCATTTTTATGTATGTTATGAACAACATTGTCTTATTTTAATTTTGTCTTTCAAGCCACCATGCTTTTTGGTTTTCTCTACCTTGAAGGATATTTTTGTGTTTTTTACTTTACATGCTGGTTTACAATGTACGAGCTAGGAAAAAGTACTTTTAATTAAAAGTGAGTGCACATATAGATTATATAAAGAAGTTAGCCAGGATTTGTAGGTTTCAGCTGGTAGAATACTAATGCATCAAAGAGTCAGGAAATGATTAAAGGAACTATTTATTTCAGAGGCAATGCAATGATGCTGCTTTCTATGAAGTGTAATCATACTATATTAAACTTTCTTATGCTCTGTGCTGTATTTTATAAAACACACTAACTAACAATTAGTATCAAATAATGGGAACTACTAAGGTGTTAAAACTGTCCTAAAACTGGAAGTATCATTCTGTTGTTTTATTTCTGCAAAAAAGATCTTTTAAGTCAGGGTATTAATGTGTCAGTGGTGCCAGTATCCTTCAGCAGAAGACAACCAATTACAGCTGTAAACAATCTTCATACTGTATCTGTACTAATTGGTAACTAATCCCATTATTCACCCACTAGGTACCATAATGTGCATGCAAATGACAAAGCATATGACTAAATTTCTTCATTTTTTCAGATGAACATTTACAGTATAATGACAAACAGAATATCTGATTCACAGCACCGTAAATGAATACAGTGCATCCGGAAAGTATTCACAGCACATCACTTTTTCCACATTTTGTTATGTTACAGCCTTATTCCAAAATGGATTAAATTCATTTTTTTCCTCAGAATTCTACACACAACACCCCATAATGACAACGTGAAAAAAGTTTACTTGAGATTTTTGCAAATTTATTAAAAATAAAAATACTGAGAAAGCACATGTACATAAGTATTCACAGCATTTGCCATGAAGCTCAAAATTGAGCTCAGATGCATCCTGTTTCCCCTGATCATCTTTGAGATGTTTCTGCAGCTTCATTGGAGTCCACCTGTGGTAAATTCTGTTGACTGGACCTGATTTGGAAAGGCACACACCTGTCTATATAAGGTCCCACAGTTGACAGTTCATGTCAGAGCACAAACCAAGCATAAAGTCAAAGGAATTGTGTGTAGACCTCCGAGACAGGATTGTCTCGAGGCACAATTCTGAGGAAGGTTACAGGAAAATTTCTGCTGCTTTGAAGGTCCCAATGAGCACAGTGGCCTCCATCATCCGTAAGTGGAAGAAGTTCAAAACCACCAGGACTCTTCCTAGAGCTGGCCGGCCATCTAAACTGAGCGATCGGGGGAGAAGGGCCTTAGTCAGGGAGGTGACCAAGAACCCGATGGTCAATCTGTCAGAGCTCCAGTGGTCCTCTGTGGAGAGTGGAGAACTTTCCAGAAGGACAACCATCTCTGCAGCAATCCACCAATCAGGCCTGTATGGTAGAGTGGCCAGACAGAAGCCACTCCTTAGTAAAAGGCACATGTCAGCCTGCCTGGAGTTTGCCAAAAGGCACCTGAAGGACTCTCAGACCATGAGAAAGAAAATTCTCTGGTCTGATGAGACAAAGTTGGAACTGTTTGGTGTGAATGCCAGGCGTCACGTTTGGAGGAAACCAGGCACCGCTCATCACCAGGCCAATACCATCCCTAAAGTGAAGCATGGTGGTGGCAGCATCATGCTGTGGGGATGTTTTTCAGCGGCAGGGACTGGGAGACTAGTCAGGATAAAGGGAAAGATGACTGCAGCAATGTACAGAGACATCCTGGATGAAAACCTGCTCCAGAGCGCTCTTGACCTCAGACTGGGGCGACGGTTCATCTTTCAGCAGGACAACGACCCTAAGCACACAGCCAAGATATCAAAGGAGTGGCTTCAGGACAACTCTGTGAATGTCCTTGAGTGGCCCAGCCAGAGCCCAGATCTGAATCTGATTGAACATCCTTGGAGAGATCTTAAAATGGCTGTGCAGCGACACTTCCCATCCAACCTGATGGAGCTTGAGAGGTGCTGCAAAGAGGAATGGGCAAAACTGGCCAAGGATAGGTGTGCCAAGCTTGTCGTATCATATTCAACAAGACTTGAGGCTGTAATTGCTGCCAAGGGTGCATCGACAAAGTATTGAGCAAAGGCTGTGAATACTTATGTACATGGGATTTCTCAGTTTTTTTATTTTTAATAAATTTGCAAAAACTTCAAGTAAACTTTTTTCACGTTGTCATTATGGGGTGTTGTGTGCAGGATTCTGAGGAAAAAAATGAATTTAATCCATTTTGGAATAAGGCTGTAACATAACAAAATGTGGAAAAGGTGATGCACTGTGAATACTTTCTGGATGCACTTTAAATATTACAGAAATCTTACCCCTAAAAAACCAAGAAAAAGAAAAAATAACAGTTGACACACATGCATAAAAAATAAAAAATAAAACTGGCAATTTTGAGATTTATATCTCAAATATTGTATTTACTCACCAGTCCTGAACAGCGTTGAAAGATTCTTCATTGGTTATGTCATACATTAAAATAAAACCCATTGCCCCACGGTAGTAGGCTGTAGTAATTGTTCGATACCTCTCCTGTCCAGCAGTATCCTGCAACGACAACCACTTATAAAATAAAAAATAATGGAAAAATACAATAACTTTCTCATATATAAATATGATCCTACAATTGCAATAATATGTTTCATCATGAAAATGTCAATGTCAATTTATTTATATAGCACATTTAAACAAACATTGTAATGCTGTGGCCAAAGTGTTTTACAAAAACAGAACAAATTAACATAAAACATAAATAGAAATAAAACATATGAACATAAAATAAAATACATAATAAATAGAAGTAATGTTATATACATAAAAAATAGAAGTAATGTAATATAATCACAAAGAGGAAGCCATCAGTATTACTGAAGGTAACTGAATGCAAGTGAGTAAGAAAATGACATCATCTAGTCAAATGTAAATTTATTTATGTACATAACACTGTCATGACATAAATTTTACATGCTTCGTATGATGACCAGTGCCTGTTGTTAAAGTTGTCAGTGGTAGTCACATTTCAGAAGTCATTTAACGGTTAATAAGATTATAAAAAGATTTAACTTTTTACTATGGTATGGTAAGTACAGAGAGATACAAGTTGGTAAACAGGAGTAACTAGTGGATAGTAGGCATTACTTAATCATTACATACATCTATTATGAAGAAATCTTGAAGGACTGGTGAACACACCATAAACTCTGGAAAAACATGCAATATAGGGACATGGCTGTGAAGCTTGTCTGTAGCATTTTTAAAAATCTAAGCTGTATTCACGGGAAAGCTGCTTTGGCATAATTTTTCACACCCGTTTCTGTGTACTTTTATATAAGCAGTGATATAAGTACTTGTCCAAGTCCAGATATTTGCTCAGTTATGTTGCGGATAAGAGCTTCCCACCAATTGAGAATTAGTCATCACATAGAAGCTCTCTTATCTCACTAAGTAATAGAAGAAGACACCCCCTGTCAGTGAAAAGAACAGTTTGTAAGTTGCAAACAGCATGAATTTGTGTGTGTGATGTCAGGCTGGCTCTCTCTTAGTTCCCAACTTCAACATGCACCTCTACTGTTACTCTCCACCACCTGCAGAGCAAACCCTGTCTGCTGCACCATTTGTCTAAGCCCAGGACTGACATGTTGCTGGCTGCTAATCACTGCCTGAAAGTCAGAAATCAGAGTCGTTCTGGTTCTAAGCTTCTAAGGTGCACACAGCATGCTTCTGTGTGTGTGATGTTACTCTCTCAGCCCCCTACTCCTACATGTATGTGGACTGTTAAGAGTACTGACTTTTTTTTTTTTTACTTCATTATCTTATACAAAATTTTAACTGTGCCCATCCCTTGTAAAACATCTTTGCACTCAGATAACATACTGGCCACTATTCTTCCATGATGAATCTTGACAAGATATAGCTGAAGAACTAAGCATCAAAATCTTCAGCACATTCCATACAACATTAACCGGTATATTTTTGTGGATAGGTTTTAGTTATACAATGCAAATCAAAAAGTAAACTCCTGGATTTTCAGTTTTATTCACAATTTACATTGATTATTGTGATGCTGAATAAATGAAAAAAAATGTATCTGATGCTTAGAACAATCTGTCCAACATGCAAAATGCTCTCATTTTAATTTTGTTTATTACCACCATAAAAGTACATGGTTTGAAAAGATATAAAGTGTGAATACTTAAATTAATTCTTACATATATATTTTTTTTGCATATAGCAGAATGATAAACTACAGATTCATGCAATTCTAGCACCGGGCATTCATTTGTAGAATGTCTATATTATTTAATACGAGAAACCAAAGATGTCCAAAAGCCTGAATCACCAATAAGTGACTTTTCATTGGAGTATACCCATGCAAACAACTATAACCTTTTAATCTTGTGTCCAATAGAAAATGCAGAATGCCAGCTTTCACTTATAGCCTACTTTACTTTCCTGTGACATCAGGCTACTCAGACTAGTTTTGTAAAACCTTTACAATGAGTGACTGCTTACTTTGTCATCAGTAAAACAGATTATTCACTCAGTAGGTTATTGGGCCTACTAGATTATTTGAAGATGTCACTTTGTCAACTTTCAAATTATTGCAGACATTTACGTTATTTGTATGTAACTGTTTTTCACATATGAGAGGAGGGAATCAGATTACTGCTCTGGAAATGTCATTGTTTTAACTTTCAACCATCGTCTTGAGCTTGAGTTTTTTGTTCTGTTTATTTTGATGTATCAAAGTAAATAAACATATAATCTAGAACAAAAGAAAGACTGATAATAAAACAGACTTTACAAGTCATTTTACATGACAGTGGTTGTAAGAGCCAATTTTAGAAACTTAAAGTTTTGAGTTAAACTCATATTAATGTTTGCTTTATTTGAATAGAATATAATTTCTTCTATAGTCATAGACAATGGTAAAGTCTTTTTCCCCCCCTATAAGTTAGTAAGAGATAGAATCTTCTTGCTATAATTGAGAAACAGTGTGATATTACGTTTAGTTGTGTTTAGAGCAGGTCCCAGTAAACAGGGACTTGAAAGACCCATTTTCAAGTTAGAAATGGGATAAGCATACAGTTCAGAAACGCTTTGAAATGATTCAGAAACGTTTTGAAATGGTATTATAAGTGACTAGTAACGATTTAAGATGTAACAAGATTAAGCTTAGAACTAAATTTTTTTCTTATTATAATTTTTCCTTTTTTGCTATTTTTAATTTTCTTTTTTGTGTGAACTGTTTTACTTTCAAACTTAACTAAACTTTTAAAAACGAAGATATTTTGTCTGTGGAATCATTTCTGCGCATCAGGCTTTTGTTGAATCCCATTTTTTTTAAGTTGGAGCTGCTGAATTTTGGAAACTTTGGGAAAACGCAGCTACAGTGGTTGTAACTCTTAGACTAAACATTTTCATATTGAAACACAAATAGCAATTTTTAATTGAAATAAATTCATCCATCTATCCATCCATTATCCAACCCGTTATATCCTAACACAGGGTCACAGGGGTCTGCTGGAGCCAATCCCAGCCAACACAGGGCACAAGGCAGGAAACAAACCCTGGGCAGGGCACCAGCCCACCGCAGGGCACACAGACACACACACACCCACACACCAAGCACACACTAGGGTCAATTTGGAATCTCCAATCCACCTAACCTGCATGTCTTTGGACTGTGGGACGAAACCGGAGCACCCAGAGGAAACCCACGCAGACACGGGGAGAACATGCAAACTCCATGCAGGGAGGACCCGGGAAGCAAACCCGGGTCTCCTAACTGCGAGGCAGCAGCGCTACCCACTGAGCCACCATGCTGCCCTGAAATAAATTCTCACCAGAAATTGGAAGATGAACATACTGTATGTTAGACCATTTCTTAAATATTTGTATTGCTTTTTAAATTGTTTTATTTTGATGCTATAGTTGTGTATACCTCATATTTATTATAACTTTCCCTGTTTAGATTAGTTTGCTTATGGAATAATGAACTCTGAATGAAGCATGCAGAAGATATAGTGCATCCGGAAAGTATTCACAGCGCATCACTTTTTCCACATTTTGTTATGTTACAGCCTTATTCCAAAATGGATTAAATTCATTTTTTTCCTCAGAATTCTACACAAAATACCCCATAATGACAACGTGAAAAAAGTTTACTTGAGATTTTTGCAAATTTATTAAAAATAAAAAAATTGAGAAAGCACATGTACATAAGTATTCACAGCCTTTGCCATGAAGCTCAAAATTGAGCTCAGGTGCATCCTGTTTCCCCTGATCATTCTTGAGATGTTTCTGCAGCTTCATTGGAGTCCACCTGTGGTAAATTCTGTTGACTGGACCTGATTTGGAAAGGCACACACCTGTCTATATAAGGTCCCACAGTTGACAGTTCATGTCAGAGCACAAACCAAGCATGAAGTCAAAGGAATTGTCTGTAGACCTCCGAGACAGGATTGTCTCGAGGCACAAATCTGGGGAAGGTTATAGAAAAAATTCTGCTGCTTTGAAGGTCCCAATGAGCACAGGGGCTTCCATCATCCGTAAGTGGAAGAAGTTCGAAACCACCAGGGCTCTTCCTAGAGCTGGCCATCTAAACTGAGCGATCGGGGGAGAAGGGCCTTAGTCAGGGAGGTGACCAAGAACCCGATGGTCACTCTGTCAGAGCTCCAGAGGTCCTCTGTGGAGAGAGGAGAACCTTCCAGAAGGACAACCATCTCTGCAGCAATCCACCAATCAGGCCTGTATGGTAGAGTGGCCAGACGGAAGCCACTCCTTAGTAAAAGGCACATGGCAGCCCACCTGGAGTTTGCCAAAAGGCACCTGAAGGACTCTCAGACCATGAGGAAGAAAATTCTCTGGTCTGATGAGACAAAGATTGAACTCTTTGGTGTGAATGCCAGGCGTCACGTTTGGAGGAAACCAGGCACCGCTCATCACCAGGCCAATACCATACCTACAGTGAAGCATGGTGGTGGCAGCATCATGCTGTGGGGATGTTTTTCAGCGGTAGGGACTGGGAGACTATTCAGGATAAAGGGAAAGATGACTGCAGCAATGTACAGAGACATCCTGGATGAAAACCTGCTCCAGAGTGCTCTTGGCCTCAGACTGGGGCGACGGTTCATCTTTCAGCAGGACAACGACCCTAAGCACACAGCCAAGATATCAAAGGAGTGGCTTCAGGACAACTCTGTGAATGTCCTTGAGTGGCCCAGCCAGAGCCCAGACTTGAATCCGATTGAACAGCTCTGGAGAGATCTTAAAATGGCTGTGCACCGATGCTTCCCATCCAACCTGATGGAGCTTGAGAGGTGCTTCAAAGAGGAATGGGCGAAACTGGCCAAGGATAGGTGTGCCAAGCTTGTGGCATCATATTCAAAAAGACTTGAGGCTGTAATTGCTGCCAAAGGTGCATCGACAAAGTACTGAGCAAAGGCTGTGAATACTTATGTACATGTGATTTCTCAGTTTTTTTATTTTTAATAAATTTGCAAAAACCTCAAGTAAACTTTTTTCACGTTGTCATTATGGGGTGTTGTGTGTAGAATTCTGAGGAAAAAATGAATTTAATCCATTTTGGAATAAGGCTGTAACATAACAAAATGTGGAAAAAGTGATGTGCTGTGAATACTTTCCGGATGCACTGTATATTGAATTAGATGAAACTAGCACAGCAGACTTGCACAATATTTATTATTTTTTTGTCATTTCATAACTTTTTTCTTATATTTTCATTTCAGGCTTTTATGAGTTTAGGTAAACACATCTGACAATATAAAGCATGTTTATTTGCTGAATATGCACAATTTAGAACATATTGTGTTACATTTAATATGCACAATGTAATTTATTCACCAAGTATAGACATTCTGAGAGAAAAACACCTGGGATTTCTTTTGATATATGGGGTGTGCATTTTGAATGGAAAATGCTGAAATTATGCAAAAGTAATTAATTATTAAAAGTAGCAGAAAATGATAAAAAAAACATAGATTGAATAGAGTGCTGAACATGTACTGCATCAGTTGAGCATGTCCCCTAATAAGTGCAGTCATAAAGAATGTACTGGACACCTCTGAGACTGTTCAAGAGGATTCTGCTAAACTCTTCAGTTGTGAGCAAGATGATACTTCACAGAAGCTGAAAAGTCCTTCAGACTTTGGTTATTTTTACCAGTTACTGCTACTAACTGCAAACAACTGACTTCTATTTTTTACCAACTTTAAACAAAAATTCAAAGCAAAATGACAGTACAACCAAACTAGTCTAAACAATGACACATAGGCTTGATAATATTTGTAAAAAACACAGTTTTTTCAATAATAATAAATTTATTCAACATAATGTAATGCAAGTCTATCTTTGTAGTTGTGTGACTATCTGTGACTATTTGTATTTTCTTTATATCAGGCAGCCTACTAAAGATGACAATATTTGAATTATAATATACAGTACTCTGCCAAGTACAGTGGAACCTCGGTTCACGACCATAATTCGTTCTAAAACTCTGGTCGTAAACCGATTTGGTCGTGAACCGAAGCAATTTCCCCCATAGGATTGTATGTAAATACAATTAATCCGTTCCAGACCGTACGAACTGTATGTAAATGTATATATTTTTTAATTTTTAAGCACAAATATAGTTAATTATACCATAGAATGCACAGCGTAATAGTAAACTAAATGTAAAAACATTGAATAACACTGAGAAAACCTTGAACAACAGAGAAAAGTAACACTGCAAGAGTTCGCGCCATAGTGCTAGGAACTGCTTGCTAAAAACACTTTTTTTAATGAGTTTTAAGCACAGGGGAAGAAATGAACATTTGAAAAATCCGTAATTTAATAAACCACCAAGAAAAGTAACATTGCAACAATGCAGGCTACGAACCGATCACTGTAAACAGAACTGAAAACAAAAACAAGCCTTCTCTACCTTATGCGTCCCTCCCTCTCTTGCTCTCTCTCTCGCGTGCGCCTGTGTGTGTGTGTGCATGTGTCTCTCTTTTGCGAGCCTGGAGCGCCTGTGTGTCTCTGTAGCATGCTCCTGTGTGTGTGCGTGGCTCTCTCTCACGCTGCCTGTGTGTGTGCACGTCTCTCTCTCTCTGGCGCTGCCTGTGTGTGTGTGTGTGTGTGTGTGTCTCTCTTTTGCAAGCCTGGAGCGCCTGTGTGTCTCTCTCTCAAGCTGCCTGTGTGTGTGTGTGTGTCGCGCTCTCTCGCTCTCTCTCTTGCTCGCTGCACAGGAAATGCACAGGGAGAGACTGAACATGTACAAACTGAAAGGGAACCTGGCTTGTTCGTATACCGAGTGTGTGGTCGTGAACCGAAGCAAAAGTTTGGCGAACTTTTTGGTCGTAAACCGATTTGTATGTGTACCGAGACGTTCGTGAACAGAGGTTCCACTGTATATGGTAAAATGGTGGCACAATGATTTGTACTGCTGCATTGTACTAGAGACTAAAACCTGGTAATATCTAACACATGTTGTTATAATTATTTGAAGACTGTCTTGATTGAATACGTTTGAGTCATACTTTTATATTTTAATTTTAAAATGAATAATGTTACATCTCCCAGTAAGGGAGCTGGACAAACCAGCGCAGGGCAAAATTAGGACTCACAGAAACTAACCTCTGCATTGAGATGGAAGATGAAAACACAAGCAGGTTTGTTGTGACCAAGGCTGCCCTGGAGAATTGCAGATGGATGAGATGAAAAGACAAGCATATTAGTTCTGGCCAGGTATTGACCTGGGGTGTATGTATGCCTAAACAAGACTGAACTGGTCAAAAGGCTTGAGAACTGAACACAGCGGAGAGTCTGCTATGCCCCCTATGGTTCAAGACGTATGCCAAGTATTACAGGACTGTCATAGACTGACAGAGAGACCATACTGTCTCTGCTATTCCATATATACAGAGGACATGCCGTGTTTCTGCTTCTCCCTCGATATAGAGGCCAGGCAGTAACTCTGCTACTCCATCCATACCGAGGACAGGCCATGTCTCTACTACTTTTTCCAGAGGCCATGCTGGAGAAGAGGCCATGCAAGACCAGAGACCAGTCACCATACTAAGAGAGAGGGCCACTTGGTAGTCTAAGCATACTGAATGTTTAAGACTCCTAGCAAGATGAACTGCTTATTATCCAAGTTGTATTAGGATTATTTTGCCAGCACTCATTTTACTCTGTTATGTTTTGGGCATAATTAGAAATCTTAAATTAATCTATGCAAGAATATAAGTATACATCTTCTTTCCTGCCTATTTTTGTTAGCTAGCTAGCTGGCTAGAGAAAAGATAGAGGACACCATTAAAAATGTGATAGACATGCCTTATGCCAGAAGCTGCCAGGATAGACTCCTGCCACCCTGCAAACCTTATCTTGGATTATCCATGTTTAGAAAATGGATGGATATTTCTATAGTCGCAGTAGTGTTTTATTGTGTGTGATTTTGTGATGCACTACACTACAAACATATATGATTGTGTAATGTCAATTGTGGTATGGCAAACAGTGGAACAGATACTGTGAAGGTACTTTTGATCATTTATGAAAAAACCTTGAAGAAAAAAAATGAATAGACAAAAACTTTTTGAAACAGATAATGATAATAATAATACTGTAATATTAGACTGTTAAATTGCAAACTGTGCCTTTTGACATTACACATACAGAAGAATTAAATAACCAATAAAAAACACTACATCCATGACTAATTAACAAGATTAGTAAGTAGTGACGAGTAAACCCCACTAATTTCACAGAATCACAGAAACGTTCAGGAATTTATCCAAGCTCGGCAAAATGAATTGAAGTCAATGGAGAAAGAGAAACTGAACTAGTTTTGAGTGAATTATAATAGTGCAGTGATCTTTGAAGGGTCCCAGAGGACTAGGGGAAGCATCCTCCAACTATCCTTGACTAATTAATGTGGCCAAAAATGTGACCTGAGCTGTGAGGCAGCATTAGGGGTGTGCAATATTGGCAAAATATTATATCTCAATATTTTCTGGAACAATATTTTGCATTCTTTAAAATGTGTTTGTAAAAGTCTTATTGATCTAGTCTGATCTTGTTAATAGGATATTGATTGTAAATTATTGATGAGCTTAATGGAAACAACAGTTAAGGAAAACAGGTCTTCTTTCTTTACTTAAAAGTGAAGTAAAATAACACAAAAATATTAAAATCACCAGTCAAAGTATTTCTGAGATCAAACAGTACAAGTATGAGTAAACCATTTCCAAGTGGCCTACAGGCTTTACACAAAATATTGCACTAAAACCAACAAAACTATTATAATGAGAGCATTTTAAACAGACACCCTTAAGGTAAACAACATATGAATCTACAGGGAATAAAATACTAATCATGACTAAACTAATCAGCATGAACATTGCAGTCTGGATAAACATAAACTGCTCTGCTGTAAGGAGAAATGTACAAGTAAGAAAAAAAACCTAACATACTGTACTATAGTGTAAAAATCCAAAGTTCTGACAAGTACTGCACAAGAAAAAAAAACTATAGTATCTGTAAACAAGTTCTGTCATATACAGTAATCCCTCCTATATCGCGGGGTTGCGTTCCAGACACATCACCAAGCGAAATGTGAAAATCCGCAAACTAGAAACCATATGTTTATATGGTTATTTTTATATTGTCATGCTTGGGTCACAGATTTGCACAGAAACACAGGAGGTTGTAGAGACACAGGAAATTTATTCAAACACTGCAAACAAACATTTGTCTCTTTTTCAAAAGTTTAAACTGTGCTCCATGACAAGACGGAGATGACAGTTCCGTCTCACAATTAAAAGAATGCAAACATATCTTCCTCTTCAAAGGAGTGTGCATCAGGAGCAGAGATTGTCAGAGAGAGAGAGAGAGAAAAAAGCAAACAATCAAAAATTAATAGGGCTGTTTGGCTTTTAAGTATGCGAAGCACCGCCGGACAAAGCAGCTGCAAGGATGTACAATGTAAAGGTAGTCTTTCAGCATTTTTTAGAGGAGCGTCCGTATCCTCTAGGCCAGTGTGCGAACAGCCCCTCTGCTCACAGAGAATGTCAGAGAGAGTGAGAGAGACAGAGAAAAGCAAACAATCAAAAATCAATACATGCCCTTCGAGCTTTTAAGTATGCGAAGCACCGTGCGGGAAGCACGTCGCTTGACAAAGCAGCTGCACAGAAGGGAGCAACGTGAAGGTAATCTTTCAGCATTTTTAGACGAGCGTCCATATCGTCTAGGGGTGCGAATAGCCCCCCTGCTCACACCCCCTCCGTCAGGAGCAGAGAATGTCAGAGCAAGAGAGAGAGAGAAAAAAAAGCAAACAATCAAAAATCAATACGTGCTGTTTGATCTTTTAAGTATGCGAAGCACAGTGCAGGAAGCATATCACTTGACAAAGCAGCCATATGTAAGCCCAGCAAGGAAGAGAGCAATGTGAAAGTAATCTTTCAGCGTTTTTTGAGGAGCGGCCGTATCCTCCAGGGGTGCGAACAGCACCCGTGCTCACAATATATTTGAGGAGTTTTATTTAATACGTAATACGCGCTCTGGTTGGGTAGCTTCTCAGCCATCTGCCAATAGCGTCCCTTGTATGAAATCAACTGGGCAAACCAACTGAGGAAGCATGTACCAGAAATTAAAAGACCCATTGTCCGCAGAAATCCGCGAACCAGCAAAAAATTTGTGATATATATTTAAATATGCTTACATATAAAATCCGCGATAGAGTGAAGCCGCAAAAGTCGAAGCTCGATATAGCGAGGGATTACAGTATAGCACAAAGATAAAAAAAAACTATAATATATTTAAACAGATTACTAACCTCAAGTTCTGTCCAATATTGCACAAAGATATCAGAAAAAATAAAACATTTGTAAAGTCCCACTGAGGAAACCAAAACACTAGTCTGTCCACAGCATCTGGCTTTAGAGCAGCACAGTTACATGTTACAACATTTTATCCGGTACTGAAAGCCCTCTAAGAAGCACTGCTTGAGGCAGGGATGTACAGATCATTTTTGCAAGCTTCCCCAAATTGGGGAAATGCACTTCTGTTTTCCATTTTCATCACTGTCCACCTCAGTTATCATCAAGCAGCTCTTGACTTCATTTTCAATGGCAGTGTGCAAAGACTTGTGAATTACTATGTGTTTTTTAAATAGCTGCCAAAATATTTTTTTCTTCTTTTCTGCTCCCCTGGTGTGACATCACCTGCTCCAACTTCTGCAACCATAGCGGTGGAATGGAGTAAGACAAGGAGGTGGGGATATGTGTGAGGTTATTTAAATAATTAAAGAAAAAAATGGGCTTTGGAATCGAAGACCCCCAGCCAAGACGACTTGCGAAATAAAAACACTCCTGATAGGCATATGCTTCTTACGGAAATAATAATCAGAACGAATTATGTAATTTGTTTGAATGGATTAATAATCCGTCCAAACTGATTTTTTTTTTTTTTTTGCCTGACACCTATGGGGCTTCATACTAGATCAATTTCACTTAATATTTCATGTTATAGAGGAACCCAACTTACTCATCAATGGCAATATGAACTCTATGTCCAAAACAAACAAATCTCATCCAGTTGATAATCCATAGTGCAATGACAACATTAGCCCCACTGTTTGTTGTCATGCAAACCATCCAGTCCTCTTGCAGCCATGTCATGCCATCCTTTGCTTATCTTGTCATATGGTACTTTTTTGAAGATTGATTCTGCTAAAGTTTGCTGAGTGTGTTTTTGTGCTTGTACCTAAGGTGACTTAGGTCTGTCGTGGACAGCTTTTTACTGAAGCGTTTTGTATTCTTCATATTCTGTGTAGTGGTTGTTCCACAGATGGTGAAAAAAGTTTGTTGTCAAGCTGTCTTTAACTGCAAACGATTTCTGATATAGTTTGTAGATTGACATCTTTTGAGCAACATCAGTCTTTTCAAAGCCAAACCACCATGATCTACATCCTGTAACTAAATCTAACGACATATATTGCGAGGCTGTTTTATCCCAATGCTGTTTGCTTGTTTATTTTACTCATTTTAGGCAGCTAGGAGCTGACCAATGCACACCTATGGGCTCACTTTGCTTACGCGCAGTAGTTTATCCTGTTAGGTTACATGAGACAGCGCATGCGTGGGTTCTCAAGGCATGTTTTTGATAGTTTTTTTGCAAACTGAGTGACACACTCCATAATTTCAGCTCTTTTTGCAAACTGAGTGACACACTCCATAATTTCAGCTCGCACATTGTTAACACAACAATTAAGATATTACCGTACATGATACATATCGCATACTCCTAAGCAGCAGTACTAACTACTGTGCCATTGAGTCACTTTCCAAAGTTGGTTTATTTACAGAGAAAACACACTTTCACACAGAAAAAGTCAAGAGATATACTGGGTCAGCAGTGGCCATGCACAAATCTCATATCTCACGGTAATAAAAACACTTACAAGTGAGTGATTACGTGATGCAATCGGCTTAACTTGTCTAATATTGTCTTGTGCCTTGTGCAATCCTGCCTCCTCCAGTGGGACAGCCCACTACAGGATGCCATGAAATTCTTTCAATTTTAGGAAAAATGTTTTTTGTCTTGAAAGAATCCAAGTTCAAGAATAGAGTGCTTTCTTTAAAGAATTGTTTATATTTTTATTGGTTCAACTCTGGACCTGACACATGACAAATGATTGTACAACACAACTGGCAATGGCAGTTTTAGCTATTTTGGAAGATTCCACCAGAAGAGAGTTTTCAGGGGTTGTACTGATTTGTGTTCTGTGACTAATTGGACCCTACATTACAGAGACCATCATGCAGAAATCGGGCGATATCTGCTCTAATACAGGTTTTAACAACTGTAGGGTATTTGACAATGAGTGCTTTTCAGCATGAAATGGCTGATTGATCAAGAATCTTGGGGTCATCCGGGATCCGTGTCATGCCATCTGTATAAGATGGTATAATTATGAATACTTAGAGACATTTATTTCCTTATGGTCAGGGCAAGCTAGCTGAGATCAAAAAGCAATTTGTAGTCATTGCTAATTTTTAATGTAATCAGTGGAATTGACTGCACACATGTTGTGTTAAAGGCACCATAACATATTTGCTTTTGTAAGCAGAAAGCAGTTTCATTCAATTAATATACAACAAACATGCAATGCTCAAACATGTCTGACTATTGCAAGGTTGCAAGGTGGCCAAGATTCCTTTACTTTACAAATAGTAGTGTGAGCAGCAGATGTCAGGGTCATGCTGTGGGTGACTGTTGGCTTCTTGGTAAATAAGCCTAATTGATTGGATTGCAATTATGTTTACTATATTACAAACAACTTTAATAATCTTTCTTTCAGGTGACAGTGGGTACCCACAAGAGAGGTGATACAATGAAAGGGACTCCTACACACGATCGGTGAAACAACAAACCATCTGTACATGGAAAAAAACATAGACGAATTATGCAGTCATTGACTTGATACTATAATGATACCATTTTTCTGGTGGAGTCCACAGGTGCCAACTGGCTTTTTTTTTCTGAATATTGAGATATCAACATTACCCTGATGCTGCTCATTGGACAGTTCCAAAATAATAAAACAAGTCCCCCTTCAACCTGCCTACCTCTTGTTGTTGTCAGCATCCCGCCATGCTATATGAATATCTGTGGGTTCTTGTGAGGTTTTCCCATAAGTACTGTATATACACAGAAAATTAACAGATACTTGGACATCTGTAGATGTGGATATTGCAATTAGAGAATGAATGCGAAGGCTCTGTTTCCTTAGGATCTCTGTATTAATAAGTGACTAATCTCATCAACATTTTGTTTTCTTTTACAAATTCATGACACTCCAAGTTAAATTATTACATTTCACTTCTGACCAGTCACATTATTGCACTCTCAAAGCATGCACAAATCTATTTCTAAACTAAAACTATAATGAGATAATGAAAGCCTATGTAGGTGTTTGTTTTGGTGTGTATGTTTTTTTTGATAATAATCACAATTCTCACAATTGACTTCTGATGTTTTTCTTTCTGACATTTGTTGAGGCAGTGTCTTTTTTATATACAGTATTTTACTTAAGTTATTCTCACTTATTACTGTGTCTTCTGAATTAATGTGTCTACTTGCTGTCAGTCACGCATGAGTGTAGCGCCGACTTTTACTTTGTACTACCAATAGTGTAAAAAAGCTAGTACTGTTACATTTCTGGAAGCCTTGTACAAATTTGGTACCAAAGTACCTGTTCTTCTGGCATCCCTAGCTGGAACCTTTCTTTTAGCTACCCAAACCAACAAATATTTTCTTTGTAATCTAGGTACTGTGGATGGTGTGATAGGAATGTGTCAGCTGTCTTCATCCTCACAAAATGAAATGTTAGCACATCTTGCCTAAAGCAATGAACTATTGCTTAAAAACAATTATTTCAAATTTATGCAAAAAATAAAAAAGAAAAACATTTTTAAGGTTTCAGCTAATTAACTCCCACTACTAATATTTCTATTTTATCATTTAATGGCTGGGGCTGCACTTCATAGCCATTACCACAGTTGTTAAAATCGATTGTTTACAAAAGCCACCTTTAAGAACTGCCTTTTAGCATTTTTTGTCATTTTAATTGTGTTTTACACTTTGACCTTCACTTAAGTTTGTATTTACAATTTTATGGATTTTATCACTGTTCTCTCTGCTTATCTGAATATGACCATCTGCATATTTTGTAACAATTCTCAGGACAACATACTCAGGATTGAAATAATACAATTAGATGTTTTCTTCATGTTTGTTTTGTCATATCATTTTATATGGTGTGATAGATTAAGGTCTCCGTGACCCCTTGAACCCTCTGATCAGACGTCAGACACCAGGTAAAAGTCCAAATATTATATTTATTAGGACAATAACGTGCACAAAGCACCCTCCTCTCCACAATACTCAATAATAAATCAATAATCCAATAACAATAAACACAATCCTCCACTCCCAGACGCGTTGCCACCCTTCCACCCAGCTCAGCTCGACGTCTGGGATTTCCCATAGTCCTTTTATAGTCCTTGATCCGGAAGTGTTTCGCCCTCTCTGTCCACGTGACTAGGAACACTTCCGGGTCATATAAAAACTCTTCTTCACCCCGGAGGCATGTCGTTTCCTGTCATGTGATCATGACGCACCTCCGGGTTATAGGACACGTAAGAGTCCGACAGCCTCCTGGTGGCCCCCATGGTATCCAGCAGGGCTGTGCATATAAACTACAGAGTCCATGATGCCCTGCTGGAATTCGGGGCACGTCCACGCTGCTGGGAGAGCTCCTCCTGGCGGCCTGGGGGTGAGGGCCGGAGTAGAAAGCTGGCAATCCTTCACAATGGCAAATACTATGATCTGGAAATTAATTTTGTTGCATGATACAGTCAATCATATGTGGCATATTTCCTACAGGCCCTTGCCTGATCAAAAGCTCACACCTTGGTGTGAACTATGTGCACTCTTTCCATTATGGGGCAGCAAACCAGCACAGTTCTCTTGCCTTTATCTTAAAGGAATATTTCAACCAAAAATTTTATTTTTTTATTTGTCACATACCCCATGCAGCTTGAAGTGACAGTCAAGAAAAAATGTTAATCTTATGTTTTCATGCAGAATGGAGAGAAAAAGGTTTAATTCAAAAGCAAGGTAGCACAGTATAGTGTTTATGATGAATGATAATTTTTACAGAAGTAATAATATTTTAGCAAACAATGCATGTGTTTTGCATTGTGGACTATGCGATATGAGTAACGTGAGAATTTTTTTCTTTTTTACATGGATGTTTTTCACATCATTGAGATTGTACAGCATTGATCACCATTGGATTTTATTAATCATACCTATTATATCATAGCTGTATGTGAGTGTTCTGTAATAAAGATTACAAGACACATTAAAAAAAAAAAAAAAGTTTACACATTCCCCCAACAGTAACAAGAATCTTACCCATTCTGGAATGACCATTCCAAGTTGTTTAAATTTCAAAATGTAGTACACGTAAAAATGATGACTTTTATTAATTTTTAAATTGTTTTTTGTAATTCAAAAACACAATTATAGGATATATTTTTATATCTTTCCTTTGTCACTGAATTTATGTTTAAGAGTTATTTCTAATTAAAATTACTCCTAGAAACAATATGATAGTATCAGAAATATACTTCTGAATTAACTTTACACAGATAATTATGTAAATTAATTTTATACTGTATATGTTAATGATTTGTCCTCAGTTAATAAGGCTATTCAGGAAAACTTGCTCTATTAAACAGCCATGTCTGTTTTTTGTCTTGCACTTCCACTTTGAATACAGTATTGATCCCACTGTCTCGAGTCTACCCTTTATCCTTTTATTGTTTTGATAAATACTGTAAGTATAGATACACTATAATGTTGATTAAAATAAAACTTCCTGTCTTATACAGGTTATCTTGCATTTATTCTGTAAATTTTAAATATTCAGACGTCTTAAAGAACACATTACTTTCCAACAAGATAATGTAATACAGTGTTTTAGCTTGTAATGACTCTTAGAACTTAAATTTTCTTTTATATGTGGCATCAAACTAAAAAACTCCTACTGCCAGAAAAACACTAATCAGATGTACTGTAGATTCATGTAAAACAATAAATATAACAACAATTCCCTTTACTGTGTCTTGGGTAAAATTTGAACTCCAGGTCATCACTTCAATATAACTGACCTCTAATGTAATAAGTTACTGAGTTTGACAGACAGCAAACCTATATTGATTTAATTGTCTGTGAGCCACAGAAAGTGGGGTTATAACTTCATGTCTCTGTAACAGACTGCCATACACAGTCTGTTTTATTTTACCATTACATAGGGGGTTTTCCCATTGAAAGTCTAGACAGAACATTACTCATTTCTACTTTGAGAGTACATGGGTGAAAGACATTAGGGAAGAAATATCACAGCAATCCTGTCAACCAAGTCTAGTGTGATTAAGTACCCTGGTTTTGAAATAGAAAAAGAAAATACTGGCAAAGCAGTACCCACAGTGATACAATAAATGGCAGAAGAAACACAGCTATGTGCATATGAATGAAAGCATCATTTTATTTCTTAATGCTGTTCAGTCATCTTTTCAGTATCATGAGAGAGATTTCTAACTTTTGTTTATTTTTATAGGCAAAAACCTCCAGAAGAAAATCTGCTCTTGTGAAGTAATTTGTCCATGTACATGTCTAAATGAAAAACAAAACATGTGGCCATGTTGCCTTATAGTTAAATGTCCAACAAGCTAACACTCACCCTCAACACATCTTTTTTTTCATTATTTGCAAAATACCAAAAATCACAACTTTGTTTCTTTCATGTACAGTATTGCATCATGTAGGCTCTTTGTTATATTTGCTTACAAGGGGTTAGAAAAAGATATTTTATTTTTTATTCTCAAAAGCTAGCTTTAAGAATTTTTATTTTAATTTTCCATGAAATTCAAAATATATGCAACACTTGCCATTTAATTTATAATTGAATTCAATTTGCATTTACAATTATGGAACAAGAAGCTTCACAATCACAGGATTATTATCTAAAATGGCTTTACAAAATGACTTGTAAATGACTTTTATATAAAAAGCACTAATATTAACATTTTTCCATTCACATATGGATAAAAGATCATCATATCACTTGTGACACTTACATTCTAGTTATACATTCTAGTGGATAGGTTATATCTACAGTAATGATTATACCAGCTGTTCTATAATATAGCCTTTGCCTTTCACTATTTTAAGGGCCCAGTTGATCAGATCATTTCTGTGAGTGTCTGTTGTTTTATTAAGCTTTCCAAGAGAAAAAGACTTCTCATAAACTGTTTTGATTTACAAATAATGTGGAATCAAAACAATCACTGATAATGTAAGATCAATGCAGGGATAGATAAAATACATGATTTAACTTAGGTCTCATAAAATGAAATACTGTGCCAGAATAAGTTAAAGGCCTGAGGCATCTTATGCTGAATGAATGGTGTCAAGTTAAGAAGAGAAAGTTCCATAAAGAAAATAATTAAATACTTTATGGTTGGATAGTAGTTTGTACTATTCCTTTATAGCAGAATAGGTCTCAGTTGAAATTCATAACACAGGTTTCGGCTCTTGGGAATTTTGCATGTTCCATCTCAAATATATGCAAATTAAGGAATAACAATTGTAAACAACAATAAGGACAAGGATAATTCCAAAAATTAAGCTGAACAAATCTGTATATTTTCAAACTGGACCGTAACTAGTAATCATAAAAAGTACAGAAGTAAAACTATAAAAAAAACTTAATACAGCAAGCTCAGATTTGTTTTAATAGGTTCTGACAAATTTGTGACAATACCCTTCATTAATTACTTTCCCCCTATTTTATACATTTTTTTTCATCTGTCCCTAGAAAAACACCAAATGGGGATTCTGCTGTATTGCAAATCTCTCCAATGAAGTAAGAAACTATTCAAATAAGCAGTTTCTCAGAGACCAAATTAAACTATACCTATATTGTGCAAGACAAATATGTTGCAATTCGGGAAAAACTGGGGGTATGTATACATAATGCTGTATACAACATAATAATGAAACATTTTGAGACCCCAGTATTTTATTTCCATATTTCTGCACAAATAATGAAGATTCTACCTGGGGCTGGGGCTCGCAGATCGCTTGGCATATCATATTCTTATTTATTTATTTGAAAAATGTACAAAATATTTCTGTTTTCAAAAATTATACATGCATTTTTGTGACTGGCTTTGTGGAGGTCTGATAAGGGGGCCTTATGGGTCTAGGGATCTCCCCAAGTGGGGACAATCTCCTATGCCAGTGGGGAGTCAGTTGACCTAGGTCTCCAGGACTGTGACTGTGTCTAACTTTGTCTTTTGACTTTCGGTATTTTTTTCACCAAGGATGCTGCTGATTCAAGGTTTTGTTTTCCATTCCTCTCTTGTCAACAAGGACTTTATTCAGTTAATCAGATTGGAACTGCTTTGTTTTACTATGGAGGTGAGACTGACTGGGGATTCCAGTGTAAGAAATAAATAAACACTGGATTTTTGCAGCCTACCTAACACTTTTATTGCAGGGTTTTCAGCACTTACGTTTAGGCTAAAAGGGCCATATACTTAAAAACACTGTTGCCTGACAATGCAACTGTATCATCAAGAAAAATGTATATTAAAATTCTATTTGTTTGGTTGTTTTTAGGCCAAAGGTATCAAAACCAATTAAGTATATTAGTTACATCATTACCTGCAAGTCACTATGATGGAAATTAAATAATGCTAAAAAAATGTTGATTTTGATATTGGGCCATCACAGTTGGGCAGTGGTTAACCTTATAGTTCCACAATGCTGGGTTAAACTTTTAACTAGGTTACTGTATTTATGAACCTTGTTTTCTCCATGTTTGTGTAATTTATTCCTTGATGACCTTCTGACTCCTGCTTTGCACCTAAAGATACTGCGCCACATGTCACAGTGTACTGGAACAGCAAAGTTCTTAAAATTGATTTATGGTTGCAGTATAAACTAATTAATAAGATTACAGTTTAATTTATTGATCGCTAATTTTCTCCACTGGCAACACAACCAAAACCAATAATCCATTTTTTGTTTGCACTGTCAAGACTGTGTTAACATTTCTCCACATCAGAGTCATCTTTTCTGTAAAGCACTGTCATGTGGCAGATGTTACCATCTTGCTCAGACTGTTCTTGTGTGAAACACTCTAAATTAACTATAAAGTTTCAAGGATAAAGTTTAAGCTGCTTTCACAAAAAATAAAGATATGCTTTAAACACAGAGGAGGAACAAAAAATGAAAAATAATAACAGGAAACAAAATCATTTGTGTCCAGAACACTGTGCTATGTCAGCTTTTAAAAATCCACATCTGATGACACAGTTTTGCTGAATTTCTGACAGGAAGGTTAAGTTTGTCCACCACAACTAAACAGGTATCAACCACCAGTTTTACTCTACTCCAGTTTTATGCAGCATTCTCCTCTTTTCTTCATATTTTGAACTGCAAATATACTGTATACTTTTTTAAATACTAAAAATATGCAAACTCCTCATTATCTGTTCTATACCCTATTAAAGAGGTCATTGATGCACTTATATCACTGTGCCCTAACTGTGCCATAAAACAAGAAAGACCCCATGAAAAACTCCATCATACTTCTGGCAACTGTAAATCCACCTAAAAAGTATAATTATATTCTTAGTAATCTTTTTCAAACATAGCAAACATAGAGTATTTGCCTGTGCCTTGACCTAATATAATACTTTAACTCTAGTACATCTCAAACTCCAAAGCAGATGCGGGACATTGTAGGGCCATTAAATAGGTACACTAGGAAACAGGCCCAGGGTTGTAGCTGTATCAACATTAATCCCTGCACAAAAAATACTGTATATCTGGAAACAACATATTTTTACAGATTATAGTATCCCCAAAGATATAAAAACCTTGTGCTTCACAACAAGTCACAACATCTTAGTTTTTAAAATGCTCTATTTTGTTCTGAAAATAACCACCAGATGGCAAACTGCGTCCTGTAAAAGTCTACTATAATAATGCACAGGCTTATTGTGCAGCCTCTTAATCAATGTTCTTGTTAAAAAGTTGTTTTTTGTTTATCCCCAATATTCTAGAGGCTTATTCATGCCATTATTTTTCTTTTTAATTGCCATTAATTATAATCATTATTATATGACAAATGTACTACTTAGTTTAGGGAAATCCAGCTGCACCTTCAGGTTTGATTCTTGCTCCAGACCCTTCCTGCAGATGTAGACTCTTAATATGTTCTGCTTATACTGTGTGTGTACTTCTGTCCTATTGGAATATGTGCAGAAGAAAGTTACATAATGTGCTTAGCAATAAGAGGCACATAATCCAGAGGTAGGGCATTCATAACATATAAATCAAATATGTGCAAACATGCATCACTTGCAGGCAAACCAACAGATTTACAGTAGGTACTCTTTTTGTCAACTTCAGAAGGAAACATTTACACAGATATAATTAAGAAAAACAGTCTCTTGAAATGGAACCAAAGTACTTGGGCTCTGATTTATATATGGCTCTGCACTCTTCACTATACTGACAACATCTGGTGTAAAGTAAGAAATCACTGGACATGTTGCCAGTCTATCACAGATCAGAGTAACACACAAATTCCACCCTCACTCCAATTAATAGTTGGTCAACAACAATTGCCAGCAACGCAGGTTATGTTAGCCAAAGCCTGTCATCAAGATATGCAACTCCACTTAAAGCAACACCCATCAATCTTTTTATAAGATGTACAGAAAGGCCTGCTTAAAAGAAAATTTCCAGAAACATTTTTGTCTTAGTTTACCACAGGACTCAACTTTCTAAAATTCTCCAAAACTAACATTTCAATTGCCTTATACAGTGGGTGTATACATTGTTGATAGCTTCAAGCAGTATCAGAAAATGACAAAACTGATACCAAAGTTAAAAACAGATGATTTTTAAATATCAATTTGAATATTACCAATTACAACCTTCCAACATTATGAATTCTGTCTGGGTTTACTGCGGTTTAGGGTTCCAGTCCCTATCCCAAGTGTTATCTATGTGGAATTTGCATGTTCCCTCTACCACACATGGGTTTTCCTTCCAAACACTTTATTTCAAGACTCAAAACTAGCCCAGTCTTATTGTGTACGTTAATTTGCAGCATAGACTCTTGCTTTGAATGAAGTAGTTTTGAAACTCCTAAATTCCTCAGAATGTGTGTGTGTCTGTGTGTTAAGGTGTTTGAAAGTTACCACAGAGAAGAGGAAAGAGATTTGGTGATCTCATGGAGAGAGTTGAGCAGTGCGTCACTTTAGAGAGATAATAAAAACAATTCTTGGAATTAAGCTTCTTTGTCACTTCTGATACTGAATCAATCTAATTTAATTAGCTGTTCTTTTTATTTCTTCTTCCCTTGTTCTGCATTCAGAAAAACACAGCAGGGCGAGTTTACATTTACATTACAAGATATTTATAAATATTAGTATTTTTGGTAAAGATTTAAACGCTTAACTTTTTTTTTGTTGTTTTCCATTCATCTGTTATTTTTCTGTGTAGTTTGGTCCCTTAATTGTATCCTAATAATGACAATTAACAATGACCACAGCAGACATCCAAGAAAACGGCATTGAATTCTAAAACTACTTCAGCAACAGATCCAGTACCATGCTTATTAGTAAATAATAGATTAATAACAAGTACACCATGAAAAGCAGAATGAAAATCATGATGATGACGAAAAATTGAATTAAAAAACAAATGCTTAACACATTCTAATAAAAAAATAAACTTTTGTAATTTTTACATTGAGGCCAAAACACAGAAACTGGGAAATAACAGGTTATTTAATTAGTCTAGGAGAATTAACACAGACGTTAGTTACAATAAAAATCTGTAGCCACATGAGGTCTCCAGAACCAAGTTTGAGACCCACTGGTTTAAGGCATAACTTTATTATTTTATTTTACCTTTTATTAAGTAAAACATTTATTATGTATGTTTATAGGGGTGAAGGGCAATGTCAGCCACTGTGCCACAGTTGATATTACATAAAATATGTTGGTTTGATTTTAAGAAGTAATAATGTGCAAGTGGGTGGTGGTAGTGAAGAGTAAGGAATAACTAAATGCTGCATTCTGCTATTATATGTAAAATAATCGCTTTTCTTTTTGTACACTCCTTTTAATGTTCAAATAATTTACAAACATGTACACTGTACTGATGAGAATTAATTTTGTGTAGCAATGCCTTCTGATGTACCTGCACTTTGGAATCTGCATCCTGTCTGATGATGTGCAAAATATGAAAAGCTTTTCATTTTATTTGGGTTTGGGGACAATGTACTTGAGCCAGTTCTGGTAGCTAAGTAGTTTAATTTCATTTGCTGATGTACAATACTGCATGAAAGCAGAATAATAAAACATTAAGGGATGGAATCATATATTCAGAGAATATTAACAAAACTAAAATATATCAGTAGTAACTTGCTGTAGTCTTTTTATAATAACAATCTTGCACTTTAAAGTTCAGCTGCTACTTAAGGAGTGCTCATAGCTGTCAAAGTGTGTTTCAATAATTGCTCAATATATTGAATTATACTCCTCCAGTCCTCACAGGTAATAAATATTTGAACAGAAATGCTCAGAATTGGCAATCTGATTCAACAATCAAAACCAGCCAGAAGAAAACTAATTGGTGCAACACTATTAAGTCATTTGGGTATGTGCTTGTGTCTTTTTATGAACATTCATGCTCCCAAAATACTGTCATGAAGAGAAAAAGAAAAAGAAATGCTAGAGAAAATGAAACTTCGTCTAAATGCCTTCTGCAAATGAAGGGTGTGTTTGAATATATTGATGGAATTTCAGTATTGACCTGGTTTAAACTACGTAAGGTACCAAATGCTTCCAGTATGTCTGAAACTGATGGCACTTGCTCAGTAATCAGATACAGACAGAATATGTTCACACTGCGGCTCAATTCAGACTTTTTCACTCACAAGTTACACACGTGTGAACAGCAAAAAAGATGGAATCAGAATGCTTCAGATAGGATATAGGAATCATTACACTATTTTACTTCACTGTTCTGCAAACTTCATCATATCCTTGCCCTGTAAATCTAGCTCAGTGAAGGTACAGACTTATTGTGTCAACGGAAAGAAAGGAAGCTGGAGGACTAAATACAAATTTAGGGTGGCTGTAGCTAGGCAATACAATCCACTTTCTACTTATTTTCCAAAAGAAATGTTGTGCCTAGGTATTGAACAGGTATTTTAACAAAGTGTGTCAGACAGCTGTTGATATAAGTAATCGAACATCCTCCTCGACATTCTGATATTGTAATGCAACAGTTTTGCACCAAACTCTTTCACATCTCGCTCTCACCAGTCCTCGGTCCTCTTTTGTGTGCTCTGGCTTCTCTAAACACAATTGTGGCCAGGCTCCTTTCAAAATGATCTCTAGAATTTCTATCCTAATTACATCAAGCATTCAAGCTTTTGAGCACAGTTAGCTATCTTGAACTACACTTCTATCGCACTGGCAGAATGAACTGAATATAACTGGGGTCACTTACATGAGCCTACAAATGGAAGAGAGCCCAGTCAGTAGTAGCATACACAAGTGGGCTAGTATAAAGGAGAAATCAACAGTGTCTTGCATGCCAAAGACATTGCCACTTGATGGTGGCAATGCTCCTATTTAATTGAAAACACGGAAATGTAAGATACATCCAAATATTGTACCACTGATCATACCTGCCACTTTTACAACAAAGAAAATATATTTTAGTAAACAACAGATAATGCTTTTATATGCATAAGAGAATATCTGATTTAGTTTAAAGAAAAACTTTGTGACTGATGCTTGAATGTTATCCAGAAGAATTTGTTGATATTGGGTTGAATTCATCCGACCCTCAACTTTAACAAGGGCCCCAGTCCCTGAACTAGCCACACAGCATAATAGAACCTCCACCAAATTTGACAGTAGGTAGCAGGTGTTTTTCTTGGAATGTGGTGGTGTTCTTCCGCCATGCAAAGCGCTTTTTGTTATGAGCAAATAACTCAAGTTGTGTCTCATCAGTCCAAAGCACTTTGTTCCAAAATGAATCTGGCTTGTCTAAATGAGCATTTGCATACAACAAGAGACTCTGTTTGTGGCGTGAGTGCAGAATGGGCTTCTTTCTCATCACCCTGCCACACAGATATTCTTTGTGCAAATTGCGCTGAGTTGTAGAACGATGTACAGATACACCATCTGCAGCAAGATGTTCTTGCAGGTCTTTGGATGTGATCTGTGGGTTGTCTGTAACCATTCTCACAATCCTGCGCATATGCCACTCCTATATTTTTCTTGGCCTGCCAGACCTGGGTTTAACAGCAACTGTGTCTGTGGCCTTCCACTTCCTGATTACATTCCTGACAGTTGAAACTGACAGTTTAAACCTCTGAGATAGCTTTTTGTAGCCTTCCCCTAAACCATGATACTGAACAATGTTTGTTTTCAGATCTTTTGAGAGTTGCTTTGAGGATTCTATGCTGTCACTCTTCAGAGAAGAGTCAAAGGGAAGCACAACTTGCAATTGACCACCTTAAATACCTTTTCTCATGATTGGACACACCTGCCTATGAAGTTCAAGACTTAATGAGCTAATCCAACCAATTTGGTGTTGCAAGTAATCAGTATTGAGCAGTTACATGCATTCAAATCAGCAAAATTACAAGGGTACCCAAATGTTTACACAGCCAGTTTTTCACATTTGATTTAATTTCATACAACTAAATACAGTACAGCTTCACTAAAAATCTTTGTTCGGAAAACATCCCAGTACTCAGATGTTCCTAGGAAATGAAAGACATACCACTGTTATCTTTTTTGTTGAAAGTAAATTATTATGCAGGCTGAGAGGGGTTACCAAACTTTTTCATATTTTATTGAGCACATCTATCTCATTTAAAAGTGTCCAAAATGTTTCCAAGACAAGATCCAACCCATGAACATTGCAATCCACTGCCAGCTTCACATAGGTCACATGTTTTGGGCGTGTACCAAATTAACATCATTCTGGACCAAATCTTTAAATGCCTATCAGGCAGCCTTGGTGTCACAATCCCTTCTAATCCATTAACAGCTGTGTCGGGAGTACTCGCTTAAAGTGGAGATTTATCTTGTTCAACTGGAAGAATCCTAGCCCACCTCTTTTACATCAGTGGGTAACTGATGTTATATACTATTTGAAATTGTAAAAAATCAAATCCTCACTTAGAGGATCTGTTCAAAACCTTTTTAAAACCTGGCAGGATCTAATCAATAACATTTAAGAATAAGCATTTATATTGGAGAAAAGGATCCTCCTCCCTCTTTTCTACTCTTTTAAAGTTTTACTCTCGCTGTTGGCCTTCCTCTCTCTCAGGTGGGGGTTAAATTTAGTTTTCTTAAGCTTGATTTGATTGTATGGAATGTTATTTGCTTTTAATAAAATAAAAAAAGAATAAAAAAATCCTGGCTCCCTGACAATGCTCAAAATGAGCTAAAAGGACAGAACTTCTAGCATTGACTAATGTGTTTTCAATTATTACAGTACATATATAATCAAAGACCAACAATTCTTGAGACAGGTGGCAGTTATTTACCAAGAGTGATGGTATATTGAAATATACACACGTTTACTTCCCCACAATTCTAGAATATTTGGTAATTTAGGAAAACTGGACTTAGAAACCAAAATAATTACTAGACTATTGAGTTGTGCATTTGATTAACCTGTAGTTACTCTTATTTGACTGGCTTACTTGCTAGTTTTATTACTGGCAATAAAGAAAAATATTTTTAAAAATCTCAGTTACAAAATAACTATCTATTTAGTGCTTTGTTTAATTCACTTATCTGACTAACATAAAACAACTCCCATCTATTAGCTAAAGATATAACCTTTTTGTGACGAATGGCTTGGATCAACATGTTCCCTATAAAAGTTTTCTGTTTTTATAAAACTAATAAACATTGAGAATGAACACAGAAATGAACACGTCATCCCTCTCGTAATAACACATTTTAATTTTTCTTAGAAAAATCGGGGCATCAAGTGATTACCAGCATAAATGCATTAATAAACAAAGTAAGTTAAAATACTGGGCAAACTGAAAGTTTATTTCTTATTTAAAAACAATTTTACCAGATAATACATTAGGAATGCAACCTTTTCACTTTGGTATGATTGCACTGCAAGGCTTATTTGTTAAAAAAATGAAGTGAATGGCTCCATCAGTGAGCGTTAAGAATGCATTGATATAACATTTTTGGATTAATACCAGCAAGTGACCTGTTGACTTTCTAGTTCAGTTGCAGCATCCAGCACATTGTATTTACTTGTCTTGCCTTTGCTCTGTCTATAAAAATACATTTAAACAGCTGTACTATGCATCTGTAATTGTAAAATGAATTGAGATGGTGCTTACTACGGAAAATATCTATATAAAATTAATGTTTTCGTGCCAATCTTGATAGTGTCATTAATATGTTTCTTACATTGTATTTATATGTAAATTACAACATTTTTCTGCATAAGCTAATAACTTAACCTCTAGTGCCATGGTCATTTATCATTTTATGTTTGTTTCCATTAATATTTTTGACCTTTCTCAATAAGTTTAATTTAATTAAAAATTAAGCAAAAATAACATAAACTCCTACCCTTTTTAAATAATTTCTTGGTTGTTTTAAATGGAAGCTTAGCAATGAACATCAGAGTAAAGAATGTTGTTTCTAGGATACCTTGACTAAATGTTTTAATTTTCTTCCATATCCCCCTACCAGATCAAACAGCATCAAGATGCAATAAGCACAACAAAGGTTTTTGCCTTTTATCTCTGAAGAAGGCATCATATGTGCATATGCAATGACCTTTTAGATGATTATTCAGGTTATAATTTTCCACTATAACCCACCCAAATTGTCACAAATAGATATTTTACTGTTGCTGCCATATACGGTGAAAAATGACCAAACAGCTGATATTTTACCTAGCAAAACAGAGTGTTCAATGAACAGCTGTTAGTGACAAACTATGTACCAACATGTGGGTCTAGCATATTAAAAAATACCTTGCAATATACAACTCTAAACCAGTAAGATGCCTTTTTTATTAATGAGCACCAATATCCTCATTAAATAACAAAATATTCACCAGTCTCAGGAATAGCAAGTCAATATGCCAAGAGGAAGGAGGAGATTTTCAAACAGCTGGAGCATATGTATTTGAAAGTCACAGATGAGGTAAGGGATCTAAGTAAACTTCAAAGTCAGTGAAGATGCCTTGCAGTTTAGTAGAATATGGGTAATATAACTTTCACATCTATGTACCTGTAACTCTTTTCTAAACTGAAAATTTCCACAGTTAGGAAACTAGAAAGAGATGTCACTATGTGGCCAGTACTAAAGTTCAAAGAATTAAAAAAGGCTTATGGGTGATATGGGATAAAATGTTTCTTCAATCAATCAATTAAATTCTGAACTGTAATGGTATGAAATTTCAAATCCCACAAACAACTAGTACTGTAAGTATGATGAAACATTTTCAAGTAAACATCAATTTAAATGAATACCTCAGATGTTTTTCAGTTTTATGTTTTATATGTTTTAACATTGTATCTCTTATTTGAACTTAATTAATATCAGGTGTACCAATTCACTGCAGTGTTTTACCTTTCTTTTCAAATCTTTATTAAAAATGTTTTTCTTAAATATTTAAATATAAATATATATTAAAATATATATTTAAATATATTAAATAGGTCGTGTCGTCGGACTTGCGGCCACATGTCTTGGACACTCGGGTGAAGAGAGGGGCGGAGCTGTCAACTGATCACCACCTGGTGGTGAGTTGGCTCCGATGGTGGGGGAGGATGCCGGTCAGGCCTGGTAGGCCCAAACGTGTCGTGAGGGTCTGCTGGGAACATCTGGCAGAGCCCCCTGTCAGAAGTAGCTTCAACTCCCACCTCCGGCAGAACTTCGACCATGTCCCGAGGGAGGTGGGGGACTGAGTCCGAATGGGCCATGTTCCGTGCCTCTATTGTTGAGGCGGCTGACCGGAGCTGTGGCCATAAGGTAGTCGGTGCCTGTCATGGCGGCAATCCCCGAACCCGTTGGTGGACACCAGCGGTGAAGGATGCCGTCAAGCTGAAGAAGGAGTCCTACCGGTCCCTTTTGTCCTGTAGGACTCTGGAGGCAGCTGATAGGTACCGGCAGGCCAAGCGGAATGTGGCTTCGGTGGTTGCTGAGGCAAAAACTCGGGCATGGGAGGAGTTTGGGGAGGCCATGGAGAACGAATTTCGGACGGCTTCGAGGAGATTCTGGTCTACCGTCCGGCGTCTCAGGAGGGGGAAGCAGTGCAGTGTCAACACTGTGTATGGTAGGGATGGTGCGCTGCTGACCTCGACTCGGGACGTTGTGGGTCGGTGGGGGGAGTACTTCGAAGACCTCCTCAATCCTACTAACATGCCTTCCAATGAGGAAGCAGAGCCTGGGGACTCAGAGGTGGGCTCCCCAATCTCTGGGACTGAGGTCACCGAGGTGGTCAAAAAACTCCTTGGTGGCAGGGCCCCAGGGGTGGATGAGATACGCCCGGAGTTCCTCAAGGCTCTGGATGTTGTAGGGCTGTCTTGGTTGACACGTCTCTGCAACATCACATGGACATCAGGGACAGTGCCTCTGGATTGGCAGACTGGGGTGGTGGTCCCCCTCTTTAAGAAGGGGGACCGGAGGGTGTGTTCCAACTACAGAGGGATCACACTCCTCAGCCTCCCTGGAAAAGTCTATTCGGGGGTTCTGGAGAGGAGGGTCCGTCGGATAGTCGAACCTCAGATTCAGGAGGAACAGTGTGGTTTTCGTCCTGGTCGCGGAACAGTGGACCAGCTCTACACCCTTAGCAGGGTCCTGGAGGGTGCATGGGAGTTCGCCCAACCAGTCTACATCTGTTTTGTGGACTTGGAAAAGGCGTTCGACTGTGTCCCTCGGGGAATCCTGTAGAGGGTGCTCCAAGAGTATGGGGTACCGGACCCCCTGATAAGAGCTGTTCGGTCCCTGTACGATCGGTGTCAGAGCTTGGTCCACATTGCTGGCAGTAAGACGAACCCGTTTCCAGTGAGAGTTGGACTCCGCCAAGGCTGCTCTTTGTCACCGATTCTGTTCTTAACTTTTATGGACAGAAATTCTAGGCGCAGCCAGGGTGTTGAGGGGGTCCGGCTTGGTGGACTCAGGATTGGGTCACTGCTTTTTGCAGATGATGTTGTCCTGTTTGCTTCATCAGGCCGTGATCTTCAGCTCTCTCTGGATCAGTTCGCAGCTGACTGTGAAGCGGCTGGGATGGGAATCAGCACCTCCAAATCCGAGACCATGGTCCTCAGCCGGAAAAGGGTGGAGTGCCCTCTCAGGGTTGGGAGCGAGATCCTGCCCCAAGTGGAGGAGTTCAAGTATCTCGGGGTCTTGTTCACGAGTGAGGGAAGAATGGAGCGTGAGATCGACAGGCGGATCGGTGCGGCGTCCGCAGTGATGCGAGCTCTGCATCGGTCTGTCGTGGTGAAAAAGGAGCTGAGCCATAAGGCAAAGCTCTCAATTTACCAATCGATCTATGTTCTTACCCTCACCTATGGTCATGAGCTATGGGTAGTGACCGAAAGAACGAGATCGCGAATACAAGCGGCTGAAATGAGTTTTCTCCGCAGGGTGTCTGGGCTCTCCCTTAAAGATAGGGTGAGAAGCTCAGTCATCCGGGAGGGGCTCAGAGTAGAGCCGCTGCTCCTCCGCATCGAGAGGAGTCAGATGAGGTGGCTCGGGCATCTGATCAGGATGCCTCCTGGATGCCTCTCTGGTGAGGTGTTCCAGGCACGTCCAACCGGGAGGAGGCCCCGGGAAAGACCCAGGAAACGCTGGAGGGACTATGTCTCCCAGCTGGCCTGGGAACACCTTGGGATTCCCCCGGAAGAGCTAGAAGAAGTGGCCAGGGAGAGGGAAGTCTGGGCATCTCTGCTCAAGCTGCTGCCCCCGCGACCCGACCTCGGATAAGCGGAAGAGGATGGATGGATGGATGGATGGATGGATTAAATATTTCTTGGCCAACAAGAGCTGCTCTCTTTGACATTGTGTACTCTGAAAAAGATTATTATGCCTGTCATTATCTTCCATAGGAAGAAAAAAATATTGTGGCCAAGAGGCTTTGTTCCTATTAATTTAGGAAAGCCAGCACCATATTCAGCATTTTTCCTAAACAGGAAGCTCTGGAGCCTTATGACTTAATTCCATAAAAGAAAATCATAACCTCCAAGTTTTTAACACTAGAATTACCAGAGTCTACGAAAAAACTCGTAGATCCGGCCCACCTTAAATCGCTTCTTAAATCCGTTCACACCTCTCCGCCAGCGTCTTTTGTCCTCTAAATGTGCTGATAAAAGACAAGCTGCAAGCAGCCGGCTATTCCATCACCCCTCCAACTTAGAACGTGAACGCACTTTTCCCAGCTCATGCCTTGATTGATTGTCTGGGAGTGAACTGGAGTTTTAGAGTTGAAAGAATAGATCGTTATTTGGAACACACGCATTCCATGTGTGTACCGTTTCTACAGTAATCTGTGTAAACACATTGTTAAAACAGAAACTTTTTCATATTTTAGTAATAAAATGTTACAAAATGTAGGCATAAACTATAGAATTTGTAAAGCCCGAGTTCCTAAGATCAAATAAACACTTCCACAAAAGCTCAACACCCCATACAACAGTTTCCGTGGTGTAGCGCGCTAAGATTTGCCTCTCAGAGCGAGTAGCTTTTCTCTGCCTCACAAACATGAGTTCAATTCCCCGCTGGGGATAAAGTGTTACTTCTTTTTTTTTCTTTTTAACCTCAAACGGACATAAAATTTGTAAATTGGTATGCACTGTCAGTTAATGAGATCGTTATATTTTCATGTGGAATGCTCCTTTTAAAATATTTTTTTAACAATTGAGACTGCAATTAACATGAACAACTGTCCTTATAACTTATTTTTTTCAAGATCCATAATACACAGACAGACAGAGCACTGCGTAATACAGAGACAGACAGGCAGAGATATATAAATAAACAGGGAAGGCACATGTACTGAAAGAAAAAAAAATCAACATGTGCGTTGTTCCTGCAGCACTGAATAAGCTCACGTGCTCTAACATCACCCCTCCCCCGATCTGACTCTCTAAGTAACAGCGCAAGTACAGACACAAATCAAGTGCATGTGTGTACTATATAATATTAACAAAAAGAGTAGCTTACTACTGAAAACGGCAAATATAGGAGTGAGTGGGGATCAAACCGGGACTCTTGATTACACTTGGTTTGCGTCTGTACTTGCGCTGTTACTTAGAGAGCCAGATCGGGGGGGGAGGGGTGATGTTAGAGTGTGTGAGCTTATTCAGTGCTGCAGGAACAACGCACATGTTGATTTTTTTTTTTCTTTCAGTACATGTGCCTTCCCTGTTTATTTGTATATCTCTGCCTGTCTGTCTCTGTATTACGCAGTGCTCTGTCTGTCTGTGTGTTATGGATCTTGAAAAAAATAAGTTATAAGGACAGTTGTTCATGTTAATTGCAGTCTCAATTGTTAAAAAAAATATTTTAAAAGGATCATCCCACATGAAAATATAAAAATCTCATTAACTGACAGTGCATACCAATTTACAAATTTTATGTCCATTTGAGGTTAAAAAGAAAAAAAAGAAGTAACACTTTATCCCCAGCGGGGAATTGAACTCATGTTTGTGAGGCAGAGAAAAGCTACTCGCTCTGAGAGGCAAATCTTAGCGCGCAACGCCACGGAAACTGTTGTATGGTGTGTTGAGCTTTTGTGGAAGTGTTTATTTGATCTTAGGAACTCGGGCTTTACACATTCTATAGTTTATGCCTACATTTTGTAACATTTTATTACTAAAATATGAAAAAGTTTCTGTTTTAACAATGTGTTTACACAGATTACTGTAGAAACGGTACACACATGGAATGCGTGTGTTCCAAATAACGATCTGTTCTTTCAACTCTAAAACTCCAGTTCACTCCCAGACAATCAATCAAGGCATGAGCTGGGAAAAGTGCGTTCACGTTCTAAGTCGGAGGGGGGATGGAATAGCCGGCTGCTGGCAGCTTGTCTTTTATCAGCACATTTAGAGGACAAAAGACGCTGGCGGAGAGGTGTGAACGGATTTAAGAAGCGATTTAAGGTGGGCCTGTAATTCTAGTGTTATTTGGTCTGGGCAGTCTCTTTATAACCACCTTCAATATATGTTTATAGCTCATCAGGAAGTACTCTTGTCAGTTACAGATAAACATAATAAGGACAGTAACAAAGACATTTACAGAAGATAGCTATGCAGGATTACACCAGTGGGAAGTACAGTAATTTCATTTTAATATGTCACCTTCCTGTCAATCCATGTTTTGTGTACTTTAAAGTATGATAACAACAATCAGCTTCTATCAGTGCTAATTTAATCAGATTCTATACAGTATGTTCTCTCTCTGCAAAGAATATTTTATTTTACTGCTTCATCGCTATATTGTTCACTTTGCCTCTGCAACAGTGAAGCATTCTTTACTGCTGAATTTGCAATGAACAAAGAATTTCATGAGATATGAGATATACGGTTAATTTATTTAGCATTGTTGCCCTGTTCTTTAATTAATACTTGGCAACAATAGAAATCAGTCATTTCATTTTATAACTGATAATAATTAGGTAAAGATGACCTGGGATTACTTGCACTTATTACATACAGAACACAGTCATCCCTTTATAAATGCAACAAGTGTATTATATAATCACATTTCATATTTTTAGGTTTATTTTAATAACTACCACATGAATTCAAAACATATGAATCGGCTTTAAAAATAACTGACTGAAAGAAAATGCTCTCAACAATCCTTAATCTAAGACAATATTAGTGAACAGGTCAGATTACTAAATTACTAAGCATCACAGTGCTTTATCTTGGTACGTTCTAGGGTAACCCTAGTCTCACTTGTATGTTTACTCTTACCAGTCTGGTCAGGGTTGAATTCCATTGCAGTTAAATATTTCCCCTTTTCTTTTACGTCTATAAGTTTACCCAACTAGATAAAGTAACAGAATAGTCAGCAGAGAAAGTTTACACATTTGCTCATACATTATAGATAATATGCCAGATCTCTCATGTGGTGTACCCTGTGGATGGTTGGAATGGCAGAGACTTGGCATTAGCTCTGTATTGATGGAAAAGCAGAGACACTAATCATCTCTTTTAGCTCTGTATTTATGAACCTTGACATGTCTATCGGACCAGTGGTGGTGTAGTACAAAGTGATTCTCCTCTGTGTTCAGGTCTCATGCCCTTTGACCAGTTCAGTCATGTTCATGCATGACTCGCCCATTTACTTTATCTAGACCAGATTTTATAGCTTGCTTGGCCTTTCATGTTCCACCTGCATGGAAAAGTCAGTTTATATATATGATCCAGTGTGTCCTAAATATGCCCTAAGCAAGGAACAGTTCATCTATGTTTCCTCACTGTCAGCTTAAACAGTATTCTTTTTAATAGTAACGTAAAAAAATATGGCTCAAACTTTTTTAATAATGACAATCTACAAATAATTTTGAGAATATATGCTAGATATTAAAAATGTTTACTCTCCAGTACATATAGTAAATCTGGAAATTTCTCAGTGACAAATTAGTGAGGCTTAATCTGAGCCAATAGGTTGAATTAGGGTGATAAGGAGCTCTAAGTTACCATTATTTCAAATCTGCTTTTACACAGTCAAAAGGTTGTGACAGTCTTAGGTCCTAGAAGATAATGGAAAATTAAAAACAGAATAAACAACAAAAAAAAAGAATATAAATAATAAAATTGTAAAAAAATGATCACAAAATTAGATCAACTATGAAACCTGTGATTTCACAAAATGCTGCAAACTGAGACTAGCCAGGTTTCCATCCAAGGAGTTTTTGCGAAAAAATATTTAGCGCTTCAAATTTTTTTACCGATATAGCTGATGGAAATGCTAATTATCGATAAAATGTTGTACATGTCGACATAATATTTTTCCGTTTAACTTTAGCGCATAAATTCCATATCGATACTTCAGATGTCGCAAAAGCTACATTGGAAACACTTTTTGTCGGAAAAAAGGGCTTTAACGCAAATAAATGTGTCACATTTTCATCACGTGCAATCAAAACGAGAATGGCGGAGCGGTTCGCATGGTCTGATGAAGAGAGTTTTTTTTTTGATTAAACATCGTTATTTTGGATTAATTCAAATTTCAGTTTTAATTAAAAACCTTAAGGGAAGCAGGTTACAGTACTAATTCAGTTGTTATCGCACTGAGAAGGGATGTTGAAAGGTAGGCTCACCTGTACAGATCCAATGCTGCAAACACTGCTGCATCATGGGCACTTCCAGGAGTGCCAACGCAAATGTCTCGTGTCATGCACCTGTCATCAACAAGGGCCTGGAGAACAATAGATGGCCACCCTTTGTGATTAATGTAATCGCGGTAGCCTTCCGTCGGGGGAAGAATAGGCACATGCGTGCCATCCAGCGCACCGTAAATCTGTGGCACAAGATGCACCAAGGAATTGCGGTATGCAATTTCATTGGCCTCCGCTACAGTCGGAAGTCTGATATAACGGCGCATTAATTTTCCTTTAATAGCGGTGCACACAGCATATACACATCGATGGACGGTAGTTTTACTAACCCTGAAAGTTTCTCCAACTACTCTATACTCGGCGCAGGTTGCCAGCTTGTAAAGGGCGATGGCAATCCGCTTTTGGGTTGGAACCGGTGGTCGGTGGCAACCTGTGATGGGTGCAACATCAGGACTGATGAAGCCACACAACATCTCAAACGTCGGCCGTGTCATTCTAAAATGTTGTAGCCAGAGATTTTCTGTGAAGTGTCTCTCCACCACCTCCTCCCAGAAGGTCTTATTCCGTCATCTCTCCCATACCCGTGGGTTTCGTCGCACTGGGGTACTTTCTTCGAGCTCTAGGGCTATCAGACAAGCAACTGCTTCATTCTGCTGTCGTCTTCGGATATTATGTACAATTCCAATTATTTGTGAAACTGAAATAACAGTAAGCTGGCAAATTAAAAAAAACTGTCTGAATAATCTCTCCATTTCTTTGTTTCTTTGTTTAGTGGAGGGGGTGTAACGTGGAAAACAAAAGGTAGATAATTTGCGACATACACAAAATTATGTATGGAAACGGCTCAAGGGCAGATTTTTTTCGCGATACAACAAAACTTATGCGACAGTTCGTTTTGGGGGGGAATGACGTCATCACGCACACCATTTTATCGATAAAAAGCCAGTTGGATGGAAACAGGCTGGAGACAGCAAATTTCGCACATTTTTTTTACGTATATTCTGTTTGTCGATAACAAAACGTCGCAAAAAACTGGATGGAAACTTAGCTAATGACAGGCACTCACAAAAAGGAAAATAATGCAAGGTTTTAAACAGCTTGAACAATTATCTGTTTTTCTTTCAAAATCTTTCTGTATCCATTGTTTCCTAGTACACATACAATTAGGTTACAATAGCATTCTTAAAACTGAAAAACTGAAAATGAGGTACCTTCAAATTGTTATCACTGTTTTGGCCTCAGCACATTAGTCTCCCTTTCACGACGGAAATTTATAAAATTTCACTTTTACCTTTATTATTTGTATCATGCAGTACTACTTAAAAAGCCTGTTACTAAAGGCATAATTCACATTTAGAATTGAATTAATCAAGAGCAAGAATCTATATAGTGTTTTAAGTTTATTGCTACTGTTTCTGTTTAATGTTCTGACCATTAGACTTACCTGAATTAGTGAAATTTTCAGTTGTATTTGTGTTATACTGTATATCTTATAAAGTAAGAATGTTCATTGATGCATTATATTTTTTTCAACCTGTAGACATATTGGTTAGCATTGCCTTTGGTACAATTCCCAATCAAGTTTGTCTGTGTAGAATTTACATGTCCTCCCCATAGGAGGAACATATATCCTGGGAAGGCTGTCTACATTGTCCATCCCCTATAGCGGCTTCCCTGCTAAATTGGCTCATTTGAAATGAGTGTGCATGAATTTGTCCTGCGATGGTCTGGTCCTCCCTAAATTCCAGCCTTGTATCTGATGCAGTCAGATTAGTGTTCAACTCACAACATCATGTATTGGATTACAGGGTACTTTAATAGACAAATGGTTCATTATCATTCATCTTAAATGACAATAATATGTACCCACAACCAATAAACTGTTTGTTTATTCCGTTCTCAGTGTTCACATCATTGAACCGTTAAATGATATTCTAGAAACTGCTGTGTTATTGATTTTCTTGAGCTCTGTGTTCAAACTAGGGATGGGCGTATCAGGCAAAATTGATATTGTACTTCTTAAGGTATTAAATAATGTTAACCCATTTCCCCTAACCATGCCAAACTATTTATTTATATATTTTTGTTGAATGTTGAAAGACCATTTACAATAGTAAAGTAATAAGACTTGAAAGTAATAATTATTTCATTGAGCATGCCAGACTAACAGGCCACAGCTATAGTAAATGTAATTTAGTCTAAAAAATGTCCTTGCTATTTATGCTAATAAAAATTTTATAACATTCCTTGTAAATTAGCCTACATTAAAACTTTAGTGCGATTGCTAAAGACTAAACTACAACTCCTTATCTGGCATATAATTCACTTGTCTATTAAGAAGAATTTACATGTCAACATGTTCTGGGTGAAGTTGGAAGTGCAGACAGTTTAAGTGAGTTCTACTGTGGAAAACACTCTCTCTGAAAACGTGGATGTAGCAGGCACACATAAATATATTTTTGCCAGTACACTTAATGCTCATTTGCCTTCCACCAATCCAAGGGATCCAAGTGAAATGGTATGCCAAGGGATCCATGTGAAATGGTATGCTGCTTCTTTTTAAAGGCAGTTATGCACTTTAACTGCCAAAGCACGTTTTACTATACTTTTCATGAACTTCAGGTGTATCTTTGGGTCAAGTAAACAATGTATTATATGGAACTTTGTGAGCGCAGTCAGTATCTCTGGATGTTAGTTAATACTCTAGTGATGCAGATACAGTGTGTTTGAATAGAATGACTTTGGATGACACTCCTTGAGTTTCACTCAGAAGTTTTCAAAGAAGAGTTGCTGTAACACAATATATCATTGAGACAGACATTATGGATTCCCAACACAATCCTTTACTAGCACATTATAGAGAGTCTAGCCCAGGTATTACCTGTTCCATAATCTCCCAGCGATCATCACTCAATTGAGGATAAAGTCCCTTCTCTCTACATTTAGTTCTTTTTTACCTTTGGTTTAATGCCCTAGCACCACGTAGAGAAGCTATTAGGTTCCATTCCTATTTTGCGCTAAAATACCCCTATTTTTCATAATGAAGCTTTGCTTATTGGTGTATATCGCATTTCTTTCTTGCCTCTTCTAGGGATTAACACTCAGGGGGATATGTTTGATGACACTAAACTCTAGACATTACATCCACTTTGGTCCAGGTTCTCCATCCCTTCCTATTCTTCTTTTATCTTCAACTGAGATCAGCTCTTAGGACTTGAAGTATGTTGCTTTCTTTGCATCTTTCTCCTCATCTGCCCTTGACCTACTGTATATTCAAAATGGCAACGTGGTGTTTGATCTTCCACTACCTTGTCATGGAACACCTTCTTTAAGAATATCACTCTGTCCTCCAGGGGCCCCAATCATCTATCTATCTATCTATCTATTTGCATATATCCATCTTCTATTATTCTTACATCATAAATAAATTGTATTATTTGGTTTATTGTTGGGGTTATTTGTTGTAAATAAGTCTATCGCCATGTTCATACTACAACAGAGAAAGTGAATGTATTTAATGTAGACTAACAGAGGTCAGTTATTTAGTGGCCTGTGATGACAAGATTTTTTGATTAGTGATGCTGGGTCTATTTCTTCATATATAATTGTAAGGTTGGGGAAGGGTGACAATTGAGAGGATGAGTTCATCTTTTAATTTCTCACATACTGTTTCTCTTTGTATTTATTGTATTCTCTTAAAAAAAATGTTTTAACAAAAACGTAACTCAATTTAAGTGTGCTGCATCTGCCCTATGTTGGAATATAGGGTTTTAAATTTAGGGAGTGCAAAGAGAGAACACATAAAACTAACATTTTTGTTTTAACTTAAAATAAGTAGTAGTCTAATTTAATATATTATGACTTTTGTGGCTATTCAAAAAGTCAAGAAAATCACACTCATGCCTAGCTTAATCATTTACTTAACTGTACTCTTCTCTTAAACATACAATAACTTCCTTCTAGGTATTCCCTGTGGACCTTCTGTTTTCTATAATAAGAAAACCTAAAATATATGACTGTTTTACCATTATAAGATCTCTTCATTTATTGTAGGAGTCGGCAAACAATGGGCCGCGGAGCAACTGTTGCCTGAAAAAGTTTTTTTTGGTCCACATTAGTGTCATTTCTTTCCCACCTCTTCTTGCAAAAGGGCAACGTCACCTACTGCAATTTACTTTCTGTTAATTGCTGTGTTAAATTGAGGTCATTATCACTGTAAAATACGACTTAATCTTGAACACCCCCCTTACGGTGAGCTCCTCACCTAGTGAATATAGCTTATTTGTGTTGAAACTATAGGTCTATTGCACACCGCTAGATTTTCATCACATCAAAGAAAGGAAAGACTGATGCACAAGGTCGGAAATATCAAGAAAAATTACCAGAAGAATACCTTTGTATTCCCTGGAAAAAAGGGTAATTTATCTGATCTGCCAAAAAAACTATTGCAGTAGTTAAACAATACAATATCAAAACATTACAAGATGAAACATGAGGCGAAGTTTTCAGAATACACAAGAGACAGGTGGAACACCTAAAAAAGTCACTTTCAGGACAGCAAAGCATACTTAGAAGAAAACATGCAGAAAATGTGGTGGTGGTCAGAGCTGGCTACTGAATATCACAAGTTGTTGGTAAACTCTTCACTGAAGGCGAGTTTATTAAGCAGTATATGCAAGAGATTGTGGAGGAGGTGTGACCAGAGAAACCGGACTTGATATAGACAGTGAGTTTGTCAGTAAAAACTGTTATCAAATGAGTGGAAGAAATGGCAGACATCTGCTACAGCAGCTCAAAAGCAAAGCACATAGATTTGTTAATTATTCTATTGCCCTTGGCGAGAGTACTGATGTAGTGAACACTGCACAATTGCTGGTGTTTTTAATAGATGAATGTTTCAATATCACAGAGGATCTAGATATCCTTCATAGTTTGACAATAAATGTAACTGGAGAAGAACTATTCAGATGTGTGTGTTAAATACTTAAGCAGTTTGATTTCAAATTGGAGAATTCAAAATGTGTTATAACTGATGGCACAAAGAACATGGCAGGAAAGAAAACTGGCCTAATAGGGAGAATAAATCATCATGTTACCTCAATGGGCATCCTGAAACTGCATTACTCATCAGCAAGGACTCTGTGAGAAAGCTCTCAGTCTTGAAGATATAATTACAGTTGTCACATCTACTGTAAATTTAATTCGCTCACATATACTAAATCACAAACAATTTCAAAGTTTTTTGGATGAAACCAATGCACAGTACAGTGATGTACTGTATCATACCATGCCTGATACTGGAAGGATTTGGAAGTTGGAGTTTCTAACTGATCTCACCCAGCACATCAATGAGTTAAATTCTAAACTACAGGGAAAGGGAAAACTCATATGCAATTTGTATAGTAGTGTCAAAGCATTTGAATTATGTCTGCAGTTATTCAAGGAACAGATATCATTGTGAAAACTGGATCATTTTCCAGTCTGTGCAGAATTTAAAAAAAACACATTAGATACAAGTTTTCCAAAAGACTCAGTTGTCCAAAAACTTGAATTGTTGCAGGATGAGTTTGTTTAAAAGCAAGCACACACATCTCACTAAAGGTTTTGTGATGGATCAAGCTGTCTGGCCCCCAAAGGTGAGTTGAGTTCTATTACTGGCCCTTGGGGTAAAAAGGTTGCCGACCCCTGATTTACTAATCTTCTTTCTGGCATTTTTCTTTTGTCATCTCCACAAATTCTATTTTTTGTAACACTGACATTTTTTTCAAAAATTTTACATGAAAGTCTTGCTGCATTAACTCTTTCAAGCTGCACTTCCAGAGTCTTCTACTATTGGTTTGTCATTTTCAAACTCATTTCAATAGCACTCTCCTACTCTCACTATAATACCACAACAGTCATCTCATCATCATACCATGGACAAATAATTTCCTTGAATTACTTCCCCCGAGTTTACTTAATTGTCATGATATTAATTATATTTCTTAAATGTTATAATAATCATTAATAATAATATTATTTCTTTCTTGCATTAGACTTGGAAACTACTGTTGACAAAAAATAGAGGCAGGATTACAGTACCTTGAGACTAAATATTTAACACTAGAATCCCTGAAGCCTACGAAAATATTTGTAATGCCAGGCCACCTTAAATTCCCTCACATCTCCTCGTCAGTGTCTTTGTTGCATGGAACACACATGAAATTAATGCATTCTAAATAATGATATATATACAATTCCAGACACCTAACATTCAGATAAAGAGACTTCAGCTTTGAGAATTTTACATCTGACTTGACTTCAGCTGCCTCGTTGGGAGATGGGATAGCAGGCTGCTTGCTACTTGTGCTGACTGACACATTTGCAAAACAAAGACATGGATGAGGAGGTGAGAGGGAATTTAAGGTGTCCGGGGATTACAAATATTTTTGCAGGCTTCATGGATTCTAGTGTTAATAAATATACTCATTATAAAAATCTAACAAAGTCTATATTCTAATAGAAAGAAGGTTAGTAAGACAAAATGCACCATACAGTATATAATTAGCATGATAAATTGAATTGTTAAAGGAAATATGATGAAATTCAAAGCTTTTAAAATAATAACATTAACTCACAGTTTTCCAGTTATTTTACAGGGTATGATATTAGCAAATGATATTAGCTGCTAAATTGTGCACTTGCAGGCTTGTGTGTCAGTGTTCCTTGAAATAGTCTGCCACTCCATTCAGAGTTGGTTGTTGTTTAATGGATAATGTTGCACCAAAACCGCTAAGTGATTAAAAAATAGATAAATGGATATATATAATATAATTTAATTATTTTTTTTGTCTGAAATTGTGCTTATCTCTTTTATTAATACAAAATCTGGTTCCGATATAACATGAGCATCATGATACTACCTGTATAGTATCATGTCACGGCATCATTCTGTATTTACTTGAATAATCCCAAACAACATGCTTGTAACGTAGTACTAAAACACCAAACAATCAAAGTAATGTACCAAACAATCAAAGTAATGTATCAAAGTGCAAAAGTGACGCTGGAGTATTGGATTTGGCTAAAATAATCGTTTCAACATAGGAAGTAGAGTACTGTATATATTGTAATTTTTATTGAGAGTAAGGTAAAATACAAAAAAAGTAAATATTGCAGACATTACTTTTTGCACCCTAAAAAGATACAAATTAGGGCTGAGCCGATGATTGATGATTTTGTGCATCACTCTCAGACTCTAAGGTAAGTGCCCATTCCCAGGCTAATGCAACATGTCAGTGACGTTATCATATTTTTTTTTATTCACCATCCTTTTTCCAAACCTGCTTATCCTGGACAGGGTCATGGGGCACTTGTGGTGTTATCTATATATATAAAATCCCTATGTGCGTCCAGGTGTCCGTGTGTGGGTGTCTTCTGGTGAAGTGCGCATGCGTGGGCACGGTGCGATGCGCAATATTACTGTCAGAGAAAGGTTGAGGCGTTTTACGGAAATACAAACCAGTATTACTGCGAGAGGAAATTAAAGGTACACAATACAGTGACGCATATTACAGCCACATACAAGCCAGTATTACTGTCAGGGGAGATTAAAGGCATATTACCGACGCGCACGCCTGTATTACCGCCAGAGAAAATTAAAGGTATATTACGGACGTACAAGCCAGCGGACGTACAAGACAGTATCCTTCAATAAGGGCGCGCACAAAAAGGCGAGCCTCAAAAGGGCGACCTCAATTGGGCACAGAGAATAAAGGCACGTGTAAATAAAGATCTGCACCTTTGTTGCTCTTCACATATTCCAGAGCCATTTGAACTAAATTATCTACGAACGCCTTTATTCGCCGCGCTCAATTGAGGTCGCCCTTTTGAAGCTCGCCTTTTTGTGCGCGCCCTTACTGAATAGAGCCGTACAAGACAGTATTCTAGCGGCCGTTATTGGAACAGGCTAAATGACTAGTATTTTATATAACCTATGCAGGGAGATTTGAAAACAATGAAAGTGGCAGCATTGTGGTGCTTATTTGGTCTTGCTGGCTATGCTTGCACGGGGGCCCCAACCTTGAACCGAATGTTTGTTTATCAAGGCAGATTTATCAAGGTAGATTCAAGAGGACCTCCCCGCGCCCCAATAGCATATACTAACATACACATGCTCTGATGTCCAAGGGGGGATCCCCAGCCCTTTAGAGGAAAAAAATGCTGACTAAGCAGAGTACTGCCAATAACGTAGTTCCACTTCAAGCACTGCTTGCGGGCAAATAGGAATATAATTGTAAATAAGATAATTTAGCTAAAATAAACTTATTGCACTATATATCAAAGTCACTGCCAATGTACACTAGCATGTCATCTGCACACGTGATATGAAATTGCAAAATACAGTATTTGCTATAGCCAAGCCATTTTGCAATAATCAAAATATGATTTTGATTATGATTTATATCACATGCTGAGTCTTTATTTTTGTTCAGAAGATGGTAAAAGTAATTAGTAACTTTTAGTTTTCTGTTGGTTGACATTTATTAAAATCCACTTTGTGATAAGGCTCTTCTAATTTTAGAGTTTAGTGCCAATACGGTATTTGTAGCAATTTAATTTGCTACAAATATTAAATGAAGTTGGAATGAATCACCTTTGAATCATCATAATAACATTACCAAATACGGCTACATGTGCTGAGTTGCAGCAATCTATGAGACAGCAGAACTACTGCATTCTGAGCTAAAATGCCCATGCACCATTCCTTTATCACCCAGTGTAGATAGAGATAGATAGATACTTTATCAATCCCCAAGGAGAAATTCAAATACTCCAGCAGCAGCACACTGATAAAAACAATATTAATTAAAGAGCAATAAAAAACGCAATGCAAGTTAAAAAAAAAAAATGCAAGGTGGAGAGTGCAAGGCAGGTATAATAGACAATAATCTTGTATAGTGTTAACGTTTAACCCCTCCCCCCGCCCCCCCACCCCCCCCCGGGTGGAACTGAAGAGTCGCATAGTGTGGGGGAGGAACAATCTCCTCAGTCTGTCAGTGGAGCAGGACAGTGACAGCAGTCTTTCGCTGAAGCTGCTCCTCTGTATTGGAGATGATACTGTTCAGTAGATGCAGTGGATTCTCCATGATTGACAGGAGCCTGCTCAGCGCCTGTCGCTCTGCCACAGATGTCAAACTGTCCAGCTCCGTGCCTACAATAGAGCCTGCCTTCTTCACCAGTTTGTCCAGGCATGAGGTGTCCCTCTTCTTTATGCTGCCTCCCCCAGCACAACACCTCGTGGAAGAGGGCGCTCGCCACAACCGTCTAATAGAACATCTGCAGAATCTATGTATGCCAGCCTTTTAAGGAAGTATAGTCAGCTCTGTCCTCTCTTGCACAGAGCATCAGTATTGGCAGTCCAGTCCAATTTATCATCCAGCTGCACTCCCAAGTATTTATAGGTCTGTACCATCTGCACACAGTCACCTCCGATAATCACAGGGTCCGGGAGGGGCCTGGGCCTCCTAAAATCCACCACCAGCTCATTGGTTTTGCTAGTGTTTAGGTATAGGTGGTTTGAGTCACACCATTTAACAAAGTCCTTGATTAGGTTCCTATACTCCTCCTCCTGCCCACTCCTGATGCAGCCAACGATAGCAGTGTCATCAGTGAACTTTTGCACGTGGCAGGACTCCAAGTTGTACTGGAAGTCCGATGTATGAGGGCAATCCCAAAAGTAAGGTCTCCTACTTTTTTAGAAATACAAACAACCGTTTATTTTCTATAATGTTTACATCATTTTAAAGGTTAAAGACTTATTTATTTTTCTACATAATCGCCATTTCGGTCGATGCATTTTTGTAGACGCTGTGGTAGTTTTAGAATGCCCATGTCATACCAGCTCGCCGCCATGTCCTTCAGGAACCGTTGAACCTCATCTTTCACCTCTTCGTCGGAGCAGAATCACCTTCCGGACAAATGTTCTTTCAGCTTAGGGAACAGGTGGTAGTCACTGGGTGCCAAGTCCGGACTATAGGGTGGGTAGGTGGTGAAGTTCCAACCGCCGATCTTTACGCATGTTTTCCTCAACCTTCGCAACTGTCTCGTCGGAAATTGACGGTCTCCTGCGCGAACTTCGCACTTGGTGGTAGCGTTCAACGGGAGCTCCATTTTCAAGGGCTGCCAAGCCAAGATTGAGCATCCCAGCGAAGCCGCACATGCTTGTTTGGGAGTGGAGGAAGCACCAATCACAACAGTGTGGCCAACAGCCATACGAACAGTTTCTCTACGTCCCCACTGCTTTGGAGACCTTACTTTTGGGATTGCCCTCGTATATAGGCTGAACAGGACTGGAGAAAGCACAGTTCCCTGCGGCGCTCCTGTGTTGCTGACCACAATGTCAGACAGACCTGCAGTTCCCGAGATGCACATACTGAGGTCTGTCTGTAAGATAGTCCACGACCCATGCCACCAGGTATGAATCTACTCCCATCTCTGTTAGCTTGTCACTAAGGAACCGAGGTTGGATGGTGTTGAAGGCGCTAGAGAAGTCCAGAAACATAATTCTTACAGCACCACTGCCTCTGTCCAAGTGGGAGAGGTATAAAGTGTAGACACTTTCTGTGGTTTATGGGTACAGCAACTAATTATCTGTAATCCACAAGCATCTCTCCACAAATATACCCACCACCCCACCCCAGCAATGGTATTGTATATCATCTTGTATGTTTTGAAATGAAAATGTGATGTGAACTTTTAAGACATCACACAGCCCTAATACAAATATATTCCAAAATCATTGGCCTCCATAAATTCTAGATAGAAGAAGTCCTGTACTTCCACAAGATACAGGAGAGGTGGTATCTTACAGATTTAGCATCCTGAGTTAGAATTACATGCCTGAGTGATGTTTCTGTGGAATTTGAATGTTCTTTCAGTGCTTGTATGAGTTTTCCTTTCATATCCCCACAGACATATTGGTTAAGCTAATTGAAGGCTCCGACTCACCTGTGTATGCGTACAGTAAGTGGCCCCTGTGATGGGCTGGTACCAAGTTATGTGCTGTTTACTGCCTTGTGCCAATTGCTGCCAGGATAGGCTCCAACCCCCTGCAACCCTGAATTGGACTAAGGAGGTCGAGGAATGTTATGTCATATCATACAATGCAAGAAGGACATTTAATTTGTAGACAGAACACTGCAAATACATGATATTAAAATGACCTGTTAGAATAATAATCATTGTGAGGATGACATTTAAAACTGGTGACACAAATCAGAAAAGGCTACTTAAAATCCACTCATCCATTTCTTGAGCCTGTTTAATCCAGATCTGGGTTGTGTGTTGGCTTTGTACTCTGATAATTAATAATCAATAAAGGCAATATTTTTCTTTAAATGAGTTAATTTGTATGAAAATTATGTCCAAGTAGTTCATGAAACTAAAACATTATTTTACTTTAAAAACGAACTGTAAACAATTTAAACCCTTCTTGTAATTTTAAATTGCTCACAGACAGCAGTGTCTAACAGAAATAAACATTGTTCTTTTCGTGTTAAAAATAATATGCTCTGATCTTGCAGACATCCTGTTCAAAGACTTAATTATTGTAATACCTTTGAATTTTTCATGAATCACACATGTTTGCATAGGTTACCAGTTAGGGTCCCATCAATAATAGACTTTAAAGCACATATTGTTTTTTTAGAACAAATGATTGCAGCCAAGGCTATAAAATAAATGCTTTTCCCTTTCAACAGCTGGGTGTGCCTGCTCTTTCTTCACTGGATCTCATTGGTTTATTACAAGAACTATCTGCTATAGAGCAGTGGGTGAACAGTGTAGATAACCATATTGCAAAACAGATGATACAATAATGGATGAATAATGCCTTTGGGCTAGATTTGCTCTTTTCTTTTCCAGAACAGAACACTGAGGTTGACTGGCACACTGAACTGGCATTGACAAGCAAACAAGACAAGTAGGCTCACATTCAAAATGTCTGCCTGTATGCATTGTAAAACTATTATACAGTGCTATAATAAAAGCATAAAACTATACAAAAAATATTTAACACTCACAACATAATACAATTTTATATAAACCTCTGTAAGTTAAAAAAGTAAGGCTGCTTTTTTGAGTTAATCATACAGTCAGTCAGTCATTCTCCAACCCGCTATATCCTAACACAGGGTCACGGGGGTCTGCTGGAGCCAATCCCAGCCAACACAGGGTGCAAGGCAGGAACAGATCCTGGGCAGGGTGCCAGCCGCAGGACACACACACACACACACACACACACACACACACACACACTAGGGACAATTTAGGATCGCCAATGCACCTAACCTGCATGTCTTTGGACTGTGGGAGAAAACCAGAGCACCCGGAGGAAACCCACGCAGACACGGGGAGAACATGCAAACTCCACACAGGGAGGACCCAGGAAGTGAACCCAGGTTAATCATACAACAAAATAATAAAAACTAAAGATACTGTATATCAACATTCACATCATTAAGTTTGACAGCTTCAATAAGGGCTTGAATTTCAGTGCAGGACATCACGTTAAATTAAAAAATTCTACATTGTTTATCTCAAGAAAGCAAGTAAATAACATTGACCTTATAAGACAAGAAAGACTATGTTTATTCTTATGTGCTTTAAGAGAATAATGGAGTGACCAATCACTTTTAACATGTATCATCTAAAATTGAATAAGGGAATTACACATTGTAGCAAAATAGATCACAAGCTAATAAAAACACTATTCCAAACTCAAAATAAGGACTTTTTTATACTGATCCTCTGAATGAAGTGGATACAGCTGTAGTTGTGAATCCACTCATCCATCCATTTTCAAATCAGTTTGTTTAGTTCAGGAGCATAACAAGTCACTGTCTATCCCAGCAATACTGGGCACAAGGATGAGAATCAGCTTTGGATGTGGCACCACACTCTTGCAGGACATGTGCACTCAACCAGATTCACTCACATGAGAACAATTTAAAAGTAGTCTATACACCATTCTATTCATCTTTGAGATGTGAGAAGAAAGCCAGAGTATTTAGAGAAAAGCCCAAAGAAACCAGGGAGAAAAAACAAACTTCACACAGGCAAGTTGCAATCTCTGTAAATCTGGCTAGACTAAAGCAGTAAAAACATTAGCTACCCTAAATGATTATTCCCAAATAAGGTTTAATAGTGTTTCAAATTTTCTACATTGGTCATACATTTGTTGTGCAGCTCAGCTCAACAGCTCATGATGCTACATTGATGCACAAATCAGATAACAGTAACAAAAAAAAATTAATTTGTTAACGGCAGTACATAATCACAGATCTGGATAGACAGCGGTGGGAATGCTAAAACAAAATACTTCAGTGCTAAAAAATAATTAGCACACATTGACTTTGTGGTACTCAATGGGTTTTTGAGGTCTGTGAAGTGTTTATCAGTACAACCAAAGAAATATGACAAAAACAGTGTATGTATAATCTACTAAGCATATTTGAATAGTTTGCAATTCAGTGATTCAGCCTCACCGATGGATGACAAAATTAATTGCAAATAAAGCCAGCAGCCCTGTTCTAGTTATAATGTTGAATGGGTCCAGGCAAAGCAATAACAAACCTCTGGTCCCTTATGTGAAACATCTTAGAAACAAAAGACCAAAGACAGTTTTTACAGAGGTTCTGAATTCTTGGATTTATTTTAAACAGAGAATTTTGGTTTGACAAAGGCAGCCTTAAACTGGGGATAAGTATAACCTATCAGGAAGAGATTTGTTGAAATAAATATTGATCATTTCATCCGCTTAAGCCTGTAAAAGTCTCAGATTTATAGTTACATAGGTCTAATATCTAATTAAAACAGTGTGTCTTAGGCACCTCTAAAAATCATACAAATATTATAAATGTGCTTATTTCATTGGGTAAAGTTTGTCTATATTCTGTAACTTGAGTTGGAAATAGGAAAAATATTTCATTGCCTTGCTGAAAAATGGACATCCACATTTAAGGAAATCCAATGCAGTACAAAATTGAAAACCTAGACAAAATGAAATGACTACAATGCACCTTATTCAGGCAAAAAGTGATGCAAAATTAGAAGGCTCTGCAGGACAATTTGGTTAATTATCCTGAACACCAAACACAGGGCAAGATATTATTTTTATTTAGCTATTGTATTGCCTATTGTTTAAGCAGTATGTAGTCATACTTACAGATTGCATACTAGCACCAAACAGTATAAAAACAATCCTGACAAATAATTGGTTAATTATTTATACTACAAGTACATTAGAATTTGATGGGTCAATACTTTTAATCTAATCTCATGTATTTATTTTTGCTATGACTTAATACATACTGTAGTTATTTGTATTAAGATACAATTCCAATTGAATACTGAGTAAATGCGTACCTAAAATAGAAGGATGTTGACTAGTTATTCCTAGTCCTAGTTATGGACCACTAATCCAGAATTACTTAAGAAATTTTCTAATAGAATGTTTATGGCTTTACTCTTTAAGATGTGGTCTCTTTTGTACCCTCCCCAACAGCACCACTATATTCATTACATTGAAAACATTATCCAAGTGTTTATTTGTAGACTGGGTTTACCAAAATTACTGTAAAACTGGCTTTGTTCTAATGTAAAGATTTTGAATGACAGTTGACACCGAAATATGATAAATATTGAATAATACAATATTTAGAGCAAAGGATTTAAATAAAATATGTTTGATTTACATGTTGAGTATGTCTAATCCGAAATTCCTGGGACAAGAAGTATTTTTTATTTTGGATATTTTCAGATTTTCGAATATCTGCATATACACAATGAGATATCTTGGGGACATCCTTGATGAAGTAAGGAAATGTAGCCAAACCAGCGAAATGATGACTCACGTGTATATAACTCATATCACCAAGTCATTATTATTGACATAACAAATATATTAAACCCTCTAAAGTGATAAATATGACATACTGACTCTGTTTTAGATCCCTTTTATAAGGCCAACGCTATGCATTTGAACTGAAGAACTTTTTTGTTTTTTTGGTCAGTTTATATCAGCTACCTGTTGTCACTTCTCAGCAAAGTGGCCGACAAGTCAGGAATATCTCATCCAAGTTGCACTCCATCATGCCTGCTGTGCTGGAAGCCATTAAAAGAATGAAGAGACACTATATTCAGTTTTCATATGAGGTTGGTGTACTTACGTAAAACATGTTTTTAACAACATAAAAAGGCAATTTGCAGCAGTGTCCAGTTTTCCTAATGTAATTGGAGCAATTTACTAAACTCATATTGATATAAGGGAATCTAGAAGACTGAGGCTGCTTTTGTGAACAGCAAGTCTTCCAAAATTTGAGTGATATCTAAAGATGGTAAAATATTTGAAAAGACTATGGGAAGCAGAGCACAGAGTACAGTATACTACTGGGTCAGGTGCACGTTGAAATGGTGAGGGCTGTAGCCACTATGACACAAACATCAGGAGGACTATGACAAACAAATGAGGAACATTACTTTAGTGAAGCCTCTGATGGTTGGAATACTATTCACAAAAAGGGGAAACAAATGTTGACAGCATACTATTTATAATTTCATAAACCATTCAGAGATTACTTCTTAATGTAGCTTATTCTAATAAACATTAGAACTGGCTGCATGTCTACTTTATACACAACATGAGGGAAATAATCTTCCACAATTATGATATTCAAAGCAAGACATTCAAGCATATAAGAATGATTTCCCTTAAAACCATCTCTAAGGTTAAATTAGTTATTCTGTAAGAAAGGCATTTTAATTAGTCAGTATAACTATGATAAAAGCTGCTTTTTGGGATCAGTCAGGATTTCAGTTTGGGCTACCTCTTTCATGTTTTTTTCTGGAAACTACAGTTACTTGAGCATCACCAGACAGAGGAAAATGTTATTGTTCTCAAAAGGGACATGCACTCCAAACAAAAACAGAACTAAAAAAATATAGGGTAGAATTGGTATACTTTTGCATTGAACTCCAGAATATGTACTTTTTCTTAAATGTATTGTTATGCATTGTTGTTCTATGATGCATGATTAACATGTGCATTTGAGTTGTCATTTTTTCACTTTTACTTTTGTATTAATTGTTTAAAAGGATAGCAAGCAAGAATTCTAATGTAATTGAGAGATTTTAATGCCCTATAACAAAAGTGAACTAATATCTGTCGGCATCCCTAACAAAAGGGCACATTGTCCCTAAATTTTTCAACCACTTCTCCAGTGTTATATCATGGCTGCAAATTATTCTGTAAATTCAGCAGGATGTTGTATTTTTATTGAAATACCAGTGACAAGAATGGCATGGGTACATAACGACAGCTCCAGAGAAAATGTATCTGTTTGATACACTTTGCTATTCCCTAGATTTCATATGTTTTTGCCATAGTGCTACTGTAAACTGAATTTGTTTACAGCATAACAGCTGTCAAAACTATTCATTTACTCAGACGTATGTGTAGCTATAGCAACAACAAAAAAAAAGCTCCTTTTGATAAGTTTATGTACCACATATCCTAAATGAAAGGATACATTCAATAGAAACAAAGACTCTTTAAATCAGTGTTTGTGCATGTTCTGTGACCCTGTGTTTGAGCATACAGAATAAGTAAAGAACAGCAGTGTCCCTGACTTGCAGTGAAATGAAAACTAATTTGACTTACATATTCTGCTTTTTTACTGCAGGTAATGCAATTTTAGAATGAGTTTAGTAAAAATGTCAAGCATTAAACGGCATGAACTATCATAAAAAAATAACATTCTATAACCTCTACTTTATTTTTCAGAATCCTATTTGTAGAATTTAAATGTGTGTGTCTTTATTTATCAAGCATCTCAAAATTACTCCTAGGAATTACACTAAAAGTCTGACTAGTATAAAAATTTCCTCTACCACAGAATAGGTACAGAAGTATTTACAGGAAATAATATACTACACTATAAGTATCTATTTACTGTATATACATGATTCTTTTTTAGTAAAGGTGGAGGGGAGTTATGATGTTTTTACCTAATGTGCAATGTAATGTGCTTAAAGATAAAATAACTTCAACTAAAAAAATGAACTAAAGCAGATGAGGATAAACAAATGCTAAAGACAGGTAATGTAATCTTTAAGACTCAATTGCAGAACATTGGTGTCATTTACAGATAATCCAAGGAGTATCTTATTTATTATATATAAATGTAAATGTTATTAGGTCCTGCGGTGGGTTGGCACCCTGCCCAGGATTGTTTCCTGCCTTGTGCCCTGTGTTGGCTGGGATTGGCTCCAGCAGACCCCCGTGACCCTGTGTTCGGATTCAGCGGGTTGGAAAATGGATGGATGGATGGATGTTATTAGGGCTGACTCATTATTACAGTAATAATTTCTTTTATTTCATTACTTGAGATGCCCCTCAGACTGCCCATCTTTAAATGATTACTCCAATTTGAGAAGCAAGGGTATACAGTATTTATCATTATTTTTTTTTATCATAATGACGGTACTCTTGGTTTCCATAGTATCAATCATATCCATATAAAATATGCTTTCTTGTTCACACATTCCTTTTATAGTGAGTTCAGACCCATAGGCTACAGCACACAGAAGAAATTAGCTCCCCACATGGACTAGCAGCCCCACCTCCTCTCACTTACCATGCTGCCGTTTAAATTTAGCCTTCAAAACGATGTGTACCATGGAATTTGTTGCCTTTTTAGATTTAGCCCAAGAACGTTAAGGTGAAGCTTTTTCTCATCTCTCTGTGTTCATATATGTTTGCTTACTCCCTTCGATATAATGTCAGTAAAGTGCATGTGCAACTTGTTCCACTACTGTTTGCTTACAAAGGGTAATCCATCCCCACGTTACAAGTAATTTTGGCATAGGTTACCCCTTACATTTGTTCAGTCTGCATTCTTAGGTTACACATTTACTGCACATTATTTTCGTTTTAGCTTGGGCTCCTTTATTGAGAACAGACGGTAAACTTCATTAAAAGAGTGTCGAAAAATGCCACTTTTCAGAAAGCAGTTTTATCTTGAAACAGACTGTTGCATATATTGTGTTCTATTAGCAAAATATTCAATTCTGTAATGAAATATTATCAACAAAGAAATATGCAAATATATATATATATATATATATATATATATAATATATATATATATACATACAGTATATTAGTATATATATATATATATATATATATATATATATATATATACAGTCATGGCCGAAATTATCGGCACCCCTGGAATTTTCCTTGAAAATTTCTCCCAGAAAATTGTTGCAATTACAAATGTTTTGGTATACACATGTTTATTTCCTTTATGTGCATTGGAACAACACAAAAAAACAGAGAAAAAAAGCCAAATCTGACATCATTTCACACAAAACTCAAAAACCAGGCTGGACAAAATTATTGGCACCCTCTACTTAATATTTGGTTGCACGTCCTTTGGAAAAAATAACTGAAATCAAGCACTTCCTATAACCATCAACAAGCTTGTTACACCTCTCAACTAGAACTTCCAACCACTCTTCTTTTGCAAACTGCTCAAGGTTTCTCAGATTTGAAGGGCACCTTCTCCCAACAGCAATTTTGAGATCTCTCCATAAGTGTTCAATCAGATTTAGATCCGGACTCATTGCTGGCCACTTCAGAACTCTCCAGCTCTTTGTCTTCAACCATTTCTGAGTGCTTTTAGAGGTATGTTTGGGGTCATTGTCCTGATGGACCACCCATGACCTCTGACGCAGACCCAGCTTTCTGACACTGGGCCCTACATTGCTCCCCAATATCTTTTGGTAGTCTTCAGATTTCATGATGCCTTGCACACAGTCAAGGCATCCAGTGCCAGAGGCAGCAAAACATCCCCAAAACATCTTAGAACCTCCACCATGTTTGACTGTAGGTACTGTGTTCTTTTCTTCGTAGGCCTCATTCCATTTTCTGTAAACAGTAGAATGATGAGCTTTACCAAAAAGCTCTACCTTGGTCTCATCTGTCCACAAGACGTTCGCCCAGAAGGATTTTGGCTTCCTCAAGTACATTTTGGCAAACTCCAGTCTGGCTATTTTATGTTTCTGTGTCAGCAGTGGGGTCCTCCTGGCTCTCCTGCCATAGAGTTTCATTTTGTTCAGATGTCGACGGATAGTTCGAGCTGAGACTGTTGCACCCTGAGTCTGCAGAACAGCTTGAATATGTTTGAAGTTGATTGGGGTTGCTTATCCACCATTCGGACTATCCTTCGTCTTTTATCAATTTTTCTCTTCCGTCCATGTCCAGGGAGATTAGCTACAGTGCCATGTGTTGTGAACTTCTTGATTATGTTGCACACAGTGGACAAAGGAACATGAAGATCTCTGGAGATGGACTTGTAGCCTTGAGATTGTTGATATTTTTCCACAATTTTTGTTCTCAAGTCCTCAGACAATTCTCTGCTCTTCTTTCTGTTCTCCATGCTTAGTGTGGCACACTCAGACACACAACAGAAAGGTTGAGTCAACTTTTCTCCATTTTAACTGGCTTCAGGTGTGATTGCTATATTGCCAGCACCTGTTTCTTGCCACAGGTGAGTTCAAACAAGAATCATATGCTTGAAATAAAATGATTTACTCACAATTTTGAAAGGGTGCCAATAATTTTGTCCACCCATTTTTGGAGTTCTGTGTGACATGATGTCAGATTTGGCTTTTTTTCTCTGTTTTTTGTGTTGTTCCAATACACATAAAGGAAATAAACATGTGTATACCAAAACATTTGTAATTGCAACAATTTTCTGGGGGAAATTCGGCCATGACTGTGTATATATATATATACTATATATAGTATACTATATATACTATATATAGTGTATACTAGTATATATATTATATAATATATATATATATATATATATATATATATATATATATATATATATATATATATCTATACAGTATACTAGGGGGCTTTGCCCCCAACTCGCTTTGCTCGCCCACCCCCAACCCCTCTCTCCAGGGGTGCGCTTCACACTCACCACTTTGTGTCTCTGCCGCTCGAGTTGTGAAGGAGGGGGCTGATTGCACACTAAGGAGATGCGGACGAATCAGCTGCTGGCTTGCAGCTGCTGCTACCGCGCTGCATGATCTGCATGTCGTGCTGTGTGACGATAATTTAAAAGCCTGTACAGCAGCGCAACTATCATTTAAAAGCCTGTACAGCAGCTGCGGCTGCCATGCTGCGTGATCTGTATGACGCACTGCACGACGATCATTTAACCCCTTAACCGCCCTCTGCCGGATATATCCGGCATCGTAGCCTTATTGCTGACGCTTTACTGCCGGAATTATCCGGCACATTTGCCTATGGTTATGTGAATGCCTGGCGCGTAGTATAACTGACAGTTTGGCGTGGGTATTATTACTACATTGTATTTCAACAACTCTGCGGTTGTATTGGCCGCTCACGTGATGTGATTCGAAAGTGAAAGCTGTGAATATGGCGAAACGTAAACTGACTTCAAGTGAGGTTTTGCAGGCGATTTTGGACAATAATTCTGATCATGATTGTAGCAATTCTGAAGAAGATTTTAGCGACAATGATGATCAGCAACGTGCGCTGCATGATACTGTGAATGACGATGCATTGGATGATGGCGATGAGTGGGTGTATCCCCAGCATCTCAACTGGACTGCTCCCCGTTATCTGAGCCAGATAAGAAAGATCCAAACCGTGACCGCTTGTTCAAGCTACGTCCTTTGATTGACCATTTATTTGAAACATTTCAGCAGGTATTTCAGCAGGTAAATACTGCTTGAATAAATGTAAAGTAAAAAAACAAAAATTGTTCAGATTTCTCCTGGCATGGGGAATATTTAGGGAGTTGGCGGTTAAAGGGTTAAAAGCCTGTACAGCAGCTGCTGCTACCGAGCTGCGTGTTCTGCATGTTGCGCTACATAATGATCATTTAAAAGCCTGTACAGCAGCTGTTCTTTTGTCTCACCTCCTTGTCTCCCGGGATGTTACAGTGTCTCCTAGAAATTGTTTGTAAGTAGGGCGTGATGTGCAAGTAGTCTCATGGGACTTCACAGTGTCTCACCGAGATGATTACATCTCGACCCAAAATTTTTTTATATATAACTAGCTGATTACCCAGTGGCTTCGCTCACTGAGTGCAAGGAAAAAAAAAATGTAGTATTTATAAAATAAGTTTGTTAATTACCAATTTTATTTTTCAACAAATAAAGAGCACTTACAATAAAATAGAAATCAATATAAACAACATTATTAACATCTTTATCATATGAGAATATGAAGTAATATATAAGAAGCACATTGCAGATAAATAAAAATTATTAAACAGTAAAATCTTCTTCTATGTGGCTGTTCATTTGTTTGTCCAGGATTTTAAATCACCTGCAGCTCACAAACCGTTTCACCTATTGACTTGAAATTTGGTACACATATACTACGTGACATCTACTATCCACTTTCGGGGTGATGATTTTATCACTCTTTTTATTTTTATTTTATTTTATTGTAGAATCAACTCTCGGCAGCGCGCAGCAGGGTGGCCATGCGCGCATGTGTACGGGCGCCGTTCTCATTCCCTGTTAACAGGCCTTGTTTGCCACTAAAAGCCTGTCCACTTTGTCCTACATATTAATACCCAAAGTTCACATTATTCCTACTAATTACCCCTTTGAATTCAAAAGAGTATAGTTTCCCCTAAAACTGAGTTTTGCAGGGACCATTAACAAAAGTCAAGTCACTAGTAAAAGCAAGAATTGATCTATGGCAGGAATGTTTTGCTCATTGGAAGTTGTACATAGCATGTTTAAGAGTAAGGAGCTCCAGTGAGCGGTATTATTCCCTGGGAAAAAAGAAAAATATACTGTATACAGAAAAGTACTAAGTTAGTTACAAACTACTTCTGATAAATCTGATTAACCAACAACACTATAATTGAGGCCCACTGTCTTTGGAAACACAGTAATAATAATATTTTTCTTGACACCCAAGAACTCTGTACAAACATATTTTAAAAGACAAATCATTAAAATAAATCTACTAATGCACTTTGTATACTTGGTCCCTTTCTTTTAAATATTCATAAACTTCCATCCATCCATCCATTGTCCAACCCGTTGAATCCGAACACAGGGTCACGGGGGTCTGCTGGAGTCAATCCCAGCCAACACAGGGCGCAAGGCAGGAACCAATCCCGGGCAGGGCGCCAACCCACTGATGTGCAGGATAAAGATACAGAATGCTCATTGTGAGATGTGTGGGCAGCAGGCTGCTGTGTGCCTGTTCATAAACTTTCACTACCTATTATATTTGTGCATTGAACACAATTTAAAGTCATTTGTGGGGGGAGGGTCACCATGAAAAAGTTTGGAAAGCACTGCTTTAGGCTACAGCAGTGTTTACATAAAACTGCAAGTGTGCAACCTTAGGAACAAAATATTGTTTTCATTAATCTCAATTTTTGTAAATATTGCTAATGATTAAAGAAGTCTATAGTACAATACTGTTATGCTTCTGACATTTCATTGACTTTTGAATGTGTGGCAGTCTCGTATGCTTCTGAACAAATGCACTTCCTCAAGAGGAATCTGTTATCTTTGTGAAGTTATTTTTTTTTTATACTTGTATATAAGTAGTTTAGATCTTCAGTTTTGCACAGGCCACTCATTCCTGAGGTATCAAATAAATTGGTAATTTCATTATCATTACAATCTTATTTAATACGTATAACTGTGTGGTGTGTGGCCGGCTAAATATCCCAGCCCTCACCCCCAGGCCGCCAGATGGAGCTCTCCCAACAGCGTGGACGTTCCCCGAATTCCAGCAGGGCCTCATGGACTTTGTAGTTTATATGCACAGCCCTGCTGGATACCTTGGGGACCACCAGGAGTCGCTGTGGGGAGACTGCCGGACTCTTGCATGCCCTATAACCCGGGAGTGCATGTCAGTCACGTGACTCGAGGAAGTGACGCGCTCCCGGGATGAAGAGGAGGACTGTTTGCCCTGACCCGGAAGGAAATGGACTTGTGGGTTTGGTTTGGAACCACTTCCGGGTCGGGAGCTATAAAAGGACTATGGGTAAGCCCAGACATTTGAGCTGAGCTGGGAGGAAGGGTGGCAAAGTGTCTGGGAGTGTGGAGGATTATTGTTGATTGATTATTGTTTATTATTGAGTATTGTGGAGAGGAGGGTGCTTTGTGCACTGTATTGTCTAAATAAATATAATTATTGGACTTTTACCTGGTGTCTGGAGTCGAGTCTGAGGGTTCAAGGGGTCACGGAGACCTCTAAATCATCACAACTGCTATACAAAATAATGGAGAACCATTACAGTGCATCCGGAAAGTAGTCACAGCGCATCACTTTTTTCACATTTTGTTATGTTACAGCCTTATTTCAAAATGAATTAAATTAATTTTTTTCCTCAGAATTCTACACACAACACCCCATAATGACAACGTGAAAAATGTTTACTTGAGCTTTTTGCAAATTTATTAAAAATAAAAAAACTGAGAAATCACATGTACATAAGTATTCACAGCCTTTGCTCAATACTTTGTCGATGCACCTTTGGCAGCAATTACAGCCTCAAGTCTTTTTGAATATGATGCCACAAGCTTGGCACACCTATCCTTTGCCAGTTTCGCCCATTCCTCTTTGCAGCACCTCTCAAGCTCCATCAGGTTGGATGGGAAGCGTCAGTGCACAGCCATTTTAAGATCTCTCCAGAGATGTTCAATCGGATTCAAGTCTGGGCTCTGGCTGGGCCTCTCAAGGACATTCACAGAGTTGTCCTGAAACCACTCCTTTGATATCTTGGCTGTGTGCTTAGGGTCGTTGTCCTGCTGAAAGATGAACCGTCGCCCCAGTCTGAGGTCAAGAGCGCTCTGGAGCAGGTTTTCATCCAGGATGTCTCTGTACATTGCTACAGTCATATTTCCCTTTATCCTGACTAGTCTCCCAGTCTCTGCCGCTGAAAAACATCCCTGCAGCATGATGCAGCCACCACCGTGCTTCACTGTAGGGATGGTATTGGCCTGGTGATGAGCGGTGCCTGGTTTCCTCCAAACGTGACGCCTGGCATTCACACCAAAGAGTTCAATCTTTGTCTCATCAGACCAGAGAATTTTCTTTCTCATGGTCTGAGAGTCCTTCAGGTGCCTTTTGGCAAACTCCAGGTGGGCTGCCATGTGCCTTTTACTAAGGAGTGGCTTCCGTCTGGCCACTCTACCATACAGGCATGATTGGTGGATTGCTGCAGAGATGGTTGTCCTTCTGGAAGTTTCTCCTCTCTCCACAGAGGACCTCTGGAGCTCTGACAGAGTGACCATCTGGTTCTTGGTCACCTCCCTGACTAAGGCCCTTCTCCCCCGATCGCTCAGTTTAGATGGCCAGCCAGCTCTAGGAAGAGTCCTGGTGGTTTCGAACTTCTTCCACTTACGGATGATGGAGGCCACTGTGCTCACTGGGACCTTCAAAGCAGCAGAAATTTTTCTGTAACCTTCCTCAGATTTGTGCCTCGAGACAATCCTGTCTCGGAGGTCTACACACAATTCCTTTGACTTCATGCTTGCTTTGTGCTCTGACATGAACTGTCAACTGTGGGACCTTATATAGACCGGTGTGTGCCTTTCCAAATCATGTCCAATCAACTGAATTTACCAGAGGTGGACTCCAACTAAGCTGCAAAAACATCTCAAGGATGATCAGTGAAAACAGGATGCACCTGAGCTCAATTTTGAGCTTCATGGCAAAGGCTGTGAATACTTATGTATATGTGCTTTCTCATTTTTTTTTTTTTTTTTTAATAAATTTGCAAAAACCTCAAGTAAACGTTTTTCACATTGTCATTATGGGCTGTTGTGTGTAGAATTCTGAGGAAAAAAATGAATTTAATCCATTTTGGAATAAGGCTGTAACATAACAAAATGTGGAAAAAGTGATGCACTGTGAATACTTTCCGGATGCACTGTACATTATGCTTCCTTATTTTGATCCTTAGAAAGTTCAGACAATTTCAGCTGTTAGTACTACATGTAACTTACATTTAGTTGCAGGTAGTGATGCTAACATATCCAATTGCACTTCTTCAAATGAATCTTAAGCAATAATTGGCCATAATTCGAAATTATGGTTCTTTGGTACTTTTGCAGATTATAAGATTTCTTGTCAAAGTACTATTTTTGGCAATTGTAACAGTCCAATGGATAGCTAGAACTCTTAATTGTGATGTTTTTTGTAAATATTCCATAAAAATCTCCATGCTACTATTTGTATAGGCCCTCTGAGGAATAACATGTGGCACATTAAAAGTGTACAAGACCAAATATAAAAATGATTTGCTCATGAAAATAATTAAAAACATTATAAAAATCACGAAGATAAATTGACAGAGAATGAGGATGACTTTCTCACAGCAACAAGAAATGTACTTGAAACTGACTGTCTGATTAACTAAGACATCCTTACATCATTGGTCAAATATACATTTAATTTTATATTTTGTTCTCTGAAAACAATTTACAATATACGAAAAATAAGTCATTTCTATGAACCAGGTATTTATTTAAGAATTTGAATATGTTTAAGTAATTTGTGACTTTACATGATACTTAGTGGCATAACTGATGTTACCAGAATATAATTTATACAGTACGTGTGCTGATTGGTGCAACTTAAAATATATTAAAATATTATGTAAATTAACCTAAACTGAAGAAATTGTTCTCTTAAGACTAACCAGCATTGCTATGAAGAGTCTAGCTGTTCACATGGAAAGGCTTTACCGTTGTTGTGCCTACAGGTTCCTCATTTGTGCATGTCTGTGAAACGTATGCAGCTCTGTTTTTAAAAAATGCCTTTAGTGCAGCTGCAGCATTGCAATCTAGTTTTGAAAGTTTCTGAGAAAATGATTTGATGTTAAAGCTATAGCATGGCAGGGAAAGTATATTTAATAAAGCAAAAAGCTGATCAAAGATGTTTCCATGAGTTTTTTTGGATTGTGATTATAAAAAAACTAAACCAAAATTGCATGTACTCTTGGTTTGAGTGCCTACAGGCTCACTTGTAAACTTTGATTCTTAATGGATGTTTGTCTTTTAAGTTGTTCTACTTTATTTTTTTGATCATAAGAACAAGTTAATAAATTTCAGATTTCAGCCTCGACTTCTATGACTCTTTTAATTTTGTTTATTTTTTTGTGGCCATATTAAAAGTTTGTGAAAAAACATTTTTTTCTAAGGTTTTGAATACTTTAGATTCCAGTTCTTACTGTACTTTTATTTTGTTTTATAATGTATAGTTTTATTTTAGCACTAAACTTTCACTCTGTCCCTATGCCATTTTGTTTTTAATGGAAAGTACCATTTTTCAGTATGGTTACTAAGAAACTGGTGTCCGTTTCCAGACTAAACAGCCTGGAAGCATTGCTAAGTGAGGTTACTTAAACCCTTTCCATATGCTAACACTGTCCAAATCTGTGGATTTAGTATATCCTAAAACCTTGTTGGAGTCTTCCATTTTAGATACTTTTCGATTAATCAACTTTTGGCTAAGCTTTCAAGACTTTGAAACTGGGCTTTGTTACATAATTGTTTGGCACCTGATTTTGAAGACTGCTAATATTTCGGTTTAAAATTTCATCTTTTTCACTTCAAGTCATTTTTGGTTTAAGATTTCTTTTATTTCTTTTTACTTTGTGGTCTAAAAATTACATCCATGGTAGAACACTGACAGGCTCTCAAAGGATTTTAATCAACCAAGTATATGTGGATTTTCTAAGGGAGCATCGTCAAGAAAAGGCAAGATGTCAGTCCAATACAGAGATATTTTAATAAGAAGTCATGGGCTAAAAATAAAGTTATTAGTTTATGAACATGAACAGCTATGGCAACAGCCTTAAGGCAGGTCAAGTTCGGAAGCATGCACTGGTATAGCGTGTTGCTGCACCCACCTCATGACGAAACACCTCGGGATCCTGGTTGGCAACCTCCCAGGCAGACACGCGGCCCAGTCCCTCCCTCCGGAAATGACCAGGCTTACGTGAGAGGTTAAAAAAAAGAAAGAGGGTACCACTATCTAGCACCCATGGAAATTTAGGGGATAACTGAATCTGAAAGGATAACCTTCATGGGAGAGGAACATAACATTGTGACCATATTAATGTACCACTTCCCAAATACCATCAAGTTCATTACCAGACAAGGAAATTTCCAGTGCCTACCATCAAAGCCTTTTCCACATCTAGTACCAGGACAGCTACCAAAGGTGGCAAAGCTCAAGCCCCATCTATAATGTACATTTGCTGTCAGACACTAGCTGTCTGCTGTCTTTCACTAGCTGTCTGCTGCCTGGTGAGAAAGAATGAAATCTATCTGATTATGGTGAATTTTCTTAAGGAGAGGCACAGAGAGAGAGAGAGAGAGAGAGAGAGAGAGAGAGAGAGAGAAATAGTGGACTGAACAATAACACTGCAGATCTTTATTCCGACTATGTATTTTAACCAAAAATAATTAATGTAAACAAATATCTTAAGGCAATTTTAATGTACTTAAAGAAATTGTCAGAAATTCCAAGTTTGTGAAGATAGTTGAATCAGCTTTGTGATGTGAAAGAGAAAGAGTGATCACCATTCCACCAGAAGCTTCCACTGACCCGATCACCCAGCTGAGATTTCACGCAGAAGACATAAAATGATTATGTCACTTGGTGCTACTGGGTGCCTCTATATTTTTTGGCTGTAATATATTCTTTTGGATCTTGTTAAATATTTGAATGCTTTGAAAGATGCCATTAAATTAATGCAAAAGCTTGTAGCTGTTTTGTATAAGGATGAGTTGTCTGCATTCATGCAAGACCACCAAATCTATATTTATTCTATATATAATGCAATGTTGACAGAATCACTCACCAACAAAAACACTATTTCCCATTTAGCTAAAACATTTGGCAGGATGGTACATCTAGGACAGTTGGTATCCACTAAGAAAGGACATTTCCATATATCAATATTTAGAAGTAAAAAATCCACAACAGAAAAACTAATATCCCAAAATCTCAAAAATGCCTTGACGGATTTGATTGAAATTTGGTGATATTATAAAAAAAAGAAAACCCACTAACACATTTTTTGTTTGTTGATATCTGTCCTTAATAATGCTCTAGCAAGTGTTACATTCTTATGCACTGCTGCCCCTTTTTACCACAGTGCTAGCAGCGATTACCCTAAGAAATGGGTTGTGCTCATTATACAAATGAATGCCCCCTGCAGAAGCAAAGTGAAGGGAGCAAAGTTGCAAGGCACTGTTCTTATGAGCGTAGTTAATTTTGCGTAACTGATCCAATAAGAAATATATTTTATATATATTACCACGCCATCTTATCTGCAACCTTGTAGAAAATACTGCTGTGGGAACTACAATTCCCTTAAACAAGTGCGCTGCTTCCGAAAATTACATCAGAGTTCACAAAGTGTAATTACAGGCATCGACAAACATGGCATGTCATCAAAGGTAGCATCTGTTGCGTTTTTTTTTTTTTTTAAACATTTTAGGATAACAATTCTGAGTACTTTTTTGTCTCATCTTAGACAGGCTATATTTACAAAAGACACATTTCTCTTGTTTATTTTATTCTGGATCCTTTTCTGGAGAAATGTGTTACTAAAACCAGTGCTACTACAAACTCCGACATCAAATGAAACATTTTCAAAAGGAAACTCAGCTATTTTGCTTATCATTACCTATTGTGATGTTTTATTTGACATAATCTATGAAGACAGACTTGGGCAACTAGACGATGGTGGCGTGATGTGTATGTCCACCATATGTGACAATATGTCGGAAAGGAACTGATTCCACTATATTTAATCAGTTCATACCAATTTGTTTTTGAAAAAGCCAACACTTATCATTCGGAATTCTTGGTAATGCTCTACTCCTCAAACTGATACGATTGCAAACCCAGTACAAGACATGGCTTCTACATGTCATCTGTTCAAGTTTGCACAACTCACCAATCAGACTGAACCACACAACACTTTAATACTCTTAAACGGCGTAGGTTCTCTTGTTATACACAATTCACATACAACTTCATATACAAAGACATTAAGTTTAGGATGTTTATCATACACTAACACAAAGTCACATTTTCCATTTCCTTTCAAATACACGTTTTATGTTGTATGTAGGAGGGCAATCCCAAAAGTAAGGTCTCCCATTTTTTTAGAAATACAAACAACCTTTTATTTTCTATAATATTTACATCATTTTACAGGTTAAAGACTTATTTATTTTTCTACATAATCGCCATTTCGGTCAATGCATTTTTGTAGACGCTGTGGTAGTTTTAGAATGCCCATGTCATACCAGTTCGCCTCCACGTCCTTCTGGAAGCGTTGAACCTCATCTTTCACCTCTTCGTCGGAGCAGAATCGCCTTCTGGACAAATGTTCTTTCAACTTAGGGAACAGGTGGTAGTCACTGGGTGCAGAAAGCATCCAGAGTGATCCGCCGATCTTTACGCATGTTTTCCTCAACCTTCGCGACTGTCTCGTCGGAAATTGACGGTCTCCTGCGCTCCTTTGTTCGTCGTGAATTTCAGTATGACTGGCTGTAAACTCTCTACACCACTTGCGAACGTTTTTGACATCCATGCACGACTGTCCATACACTTTCATCAACTGGCAATGAATTTCAACCGGTTTAACGCCTTTTGCGTTCAAAAATCGAATAACTGCGTGAACTGCGCACTTGGTGGTAGCGTTCAACGGGAGCTCCATTTTCAAGGGCTGCCAAACCAAGATTGAGCATCCCAGCGAAGCCGCGCATGCTTGTTTGGGAGTGGAGGAAGCACCAATCACAATTGTGTGGCCAACAGCCGTATGAACAGTTTCTCTAAGTCCCCACTGCTTTGGAGACCTTACTTTTGGGATTGCCCTCGTATGTTTTAACAGGTTTGCAATTTTCCATACCAGTAAAACTGCTTTCTCAAAATCTATACTGGAAAAATAATTAAACCCAATGTACTGAACAACTGGCATGTCTCCCATTGCTAACTGTCATAGGATTTTTCAGGCAAGAAAATGACTGCAGAAAGCTTTTTAGAAAGCCAGGAGCAAAGAAGTTCATCGATGATAATGAACAACATAGGGTGTTGTCTGCCAAGTTTTAATGCACACGTTAATATAAGCCTGTTCGAGAGACTTTTACTTTTGAGTTTAGTTAAATCTGTTTTTGGCAATACATTTAAAGCCTAGAGTTACAGTTACATAGTTACATTTATCATTTAATGTTATTTGATTTCATCTGTGTTTCCTATGCTACTGAAGTTGGAGAATTACTAATCTTGTGACTGCTGTTTTATGCAACTTGAAACACTATTAATGTTAGTTTCACACAAAGAATTCATGTCGGTGTTGGCTATAAATCGAAATTAAAAAAAAAAAAAAAAAAAATGAAGCATACAAAAACCTTGCTCCACTGCCTGTTGAGGACCAGACACCTCAGATTTACTGGAGTTTTTAACGTGGCATTTAAATAAAAGTGTTACTATGGTATCATGCCGCTGAATACCAATATTTGATCTCTGAATGAGTGCTGTAATTTGGCCAAATTTAAATAATATTACTTATGTTGTACCAGATGATTTTTTTTTGTTCCCCCAATGTTTATAAAAAGTTGACATCCATGTCAAGAGGTAACCCTATATAAAAACCCCTGGCAACACAAAGAACTCAATTAAAAAAATGTATTTAATTATAGAATAGCAAACCATGGGAAAAATATGTTAATTCAGTTAATCAAAAAGGGAAATGCACAATGAGCCAAGTAAAAATACTAAAGTAATAATAGATTTTTAAAAATGGCCAAGATACAAAGGTGTTATGAAATCTGCTTGTTATCACTATAGATATTTTGGGTCACTAACCCATGTGTTGCATTAATTTCTAGCCAGAATTCTATAGTTACAAATATTTTGCTTCTTTCCTGACATCACTGTGTTTTTCTTAGGTTGCCACCATTTTGAGTAGCAGTGGCTACACCATTGCAAGGTAAACACTACTAGCAGTGTGCAACACTGATGCCATCATCTTAACAGGGTAAAGGTTAGCATTGTGCACATTCTGGTCATCCGAGTTTGCAGATAAATACAAGCCTTCTTGAGAGTATATGGATAGCATTTAGGTTTCATTTCACAGTATCTAGTCTCTAGCTTCTGGCAAATGACTAGCATTTTGGGATATTTCTTCTGAGTTTGAACAAAGACAGATTGGACTTTTGGCTATGAATTTCTGAATAGTTTATCAATGTTTCTTCCCCATGTCTTCTCCATTACCCTTTTGTGCCTTTCCTTACATTTTGTTAAAAAAGAAAAAAAGTACATTCCAAAAGGGACAAAAGCATAAAAAGTAATACAAAAATATTTACAATAACCTAGAAGTAAGTCAAGCAATTCAAAAATGAAAAACTAGACTTGAAGCTAAGTGTCAAGAAAAACAAAAACACAGAAGCATATAACAAAAAGGACAAAAATCTTCTACACCCTATAAGAAAGAAAATGGGACATCATGAACTAAAAGCTACTGTAGAACATGACCCGGAAACAGACAGGCAGACACATTTGAATCACCCCACACACATTCATTAAAGTGCTCCGTTATTTACAAAAGTGCTCATAAGTCCCCAAGTCCCCAAAGTCCTGGCCACAACACAATGCCTTCTCTTCAGGCCGCCTCCTTGTCTCTCCTCCCAGACCTTGTCCTTCTTCCACCCGTCTCTAGTCACAATATGAAGGGAGGCGGCCCCTTTTATATTCCTCCGGATGTGCTCCAGGTGTGTTCCGGCAATCTTCCACCGACACGCCCCAGTGTGGCGGAAATGCCGGCTGCATCCCTGAAAGCACTCCAGGTGTCCCTGCTCCTCTTCCCCCCAGCACTTCCGGGTGTGGCGGAAGTGCTGAGTTGCAGGGCTCCAAAGGCATAGGGGTGCCCCCTGGTGGTGACCACTGGCCCCTACAGGGTTGAGCTTCAAAACTCTGTACCCGTGGCCCCCAAAGGTACCAGGGCGGTGGCCCCCACATGGTCTGGGGAAGGCGTAAGTCCTCCTCTGGTCCTCCTGGGCGCCCCGGCCGGGTCGCCCCCCCATCCATCTCCGACACTACCTAATGCCATCCATTTAGTTAGCAACAAACAAAGAATATTATATCACTCTGTTTCCATAGCTTGACCTAGCTACAGCAAGCAATTACCTAAGCAGGTGACTTACCCCACAAATGAACGACCTAATTAGCAAAAAGAGGGAAATAACATGGGACTAACACAATATACTGAAAGAAATTAATTAACTAAACATAAACTAAAACAGAACTTTGAAAAGAAAACTGAAAAACAACAGCGCAAGTGAGCAGAGAGCTGAGGAGACTTCGTGCCAGCAAAGCAGCGGGTCCAGATGGAGTATCGCCACGACTGCTGAAGGTCTGTGCATCGGAGCTGGGGGGTCCTCTACAGCGCATCTTCAACCTGAGCCTGGAACAGGGGAGAGTCCCGAGGCTTTGGAAAACATCTTGTATCACCCCAGTCCCAAAGGTATCACGTCCTAGTGAGCTGAATGACTTTCGGCCTGTTGCTCTGACATCACATGTGATGAAGACCATGGAGAGGCTGCTGCTTCACCACCTTAGGCCACAGGTTCAACACGTCCTTGACCCTCTGCAGTTTGCATATCAGGAGAAGGTGGGAGCGGAAGATGCCATCATCTATATGCTACACCGATCCCTCTCTCACTTGGACAGAGGCAGTGGTGCTGTAAGAATTACGTTTCTAGACTTCTCTAGCGCCTTCAACACAATCCAACCTCTGCTCCTTAGGGACAAGCTGACAGAGATGGGATTAGATTCATACCTAGTGGCATGGATCGTGGACTATCTTAAAGACAGACCTCAGTATGTGCGTCTTGGGAACTGCACGTCTGACATTGTGGTCAGCAACACAGGAGCGCCACAAGGGACTGTACTTTCTCCGGTCCTGTTCAGCCTATATACATCGGACTTCCAATACAACTCGGAGTCCTGCCATGTGCAAAAGTTCGCTGATGACACTGCTATCGTGGGCTGTATCAGGAATGGGCTGGAAGAGGAGTATAGGGACCTAATCAATGACTTTGTTAAATGGTCCGACTCAAACCACCTACATCTGAACACCAGCAAAACCAAGGAGCTGGTGGTGGATTTTAGGAGGCCCAGACCCCTCATAGACCCAGTGATCATCAAAGGTGACTGTGTGCAGATGGTGCAGACCTATAAATATCTGGGAGTGCAGCTGGATGATAAATTAGACTGGACTGCCAATACTGATGCGCTGTGCAAGAAAGGACAAAGCCGGTTATACTTCCTTAGAAGGCTGGCTTCCTTCAACATCTGCAATAAGATGCTGCAGATGTTCTATCAACCAGTTGTGGCGAGCGCCCTCTTCTACGCAGTGGTGTGCTGGGGAGGCAGCATTAAGAGGAAAGATGCCTCACGCCTGGACAAACTGGTGAGGAAGGCAGGCTCTATTGTTGGCATGGAGCTGGACAGTTTAACATCTGTGGCAGAGCGAAGGGCGCTCAGCAGGCTCCTATCAATTATGGAGAATCCACTGCATCCACTAAATAATGTCATCTCCAGACAGAAGAGCAGCTTCAGCGACAGACTGCTGTCACTGTCCTGCTCCACAGACAAATTGAGGAGATCGTTCCTCCCCCAAACTATGTGACTCTTTAGTTCCACCAGGGGGGGTAAACGTTAATATTTAACATTATACATAGTTATTGTCTGTTTTTTTTTTTTTTTCACCTGTATTATTATCATTCTTTAATTTAATATTATTTATTGTATCAGTGTGCTGCTGCTGAAGAATGTGAATTTCCCATTGGGATTAATAAAGTATCTATCTATCTATCTATCTATCTATCTATCTATCTATCTATCTATCTATCTATCTATCTATCTATCTATCTATCTATCTATCTATCTATCTATCTATCTATCTATCTATCTATCTATCTATCTATCTATCTATCTATCTATCTATCTATCTATCTATCTATCTATCTATCTATCTATCTATCTATCTATCTATCTGAAGAAATACAAAGAAAATAAAAGGGTAAGAGCCATAGCCGAAGATAGTACTTAGCTTTGTAGACATGGAATACTGATGAAGTGTGACACTGCACATTCACCATCATTATATTATATGTTGTGATGGAAACCAGGGCGTCAACAGCTCAAACCCCAACACAAACACACAAGCATAATCCTGGGTTCAAATAAAGGTTGATTTATTAATCAAATCCTCTGAAATATGTCATCACAAGCACATAAATACTGCTTTTCTCTCCACAATACTTTCTTCCTACCACACTACCCTCCTCCACTCAAGCGTTGTTCCACTAACTCCCAGCTCCAACTCACCTGGATAAGGGAGTGTGGTGCCTTTTCTTACAGACCCGGGAGTACTTTCGGTGCCAGGGCTATTGCCCGATGGAAGCACTTCTGGGTCCATTATAACAGGGAGCTTGTCTCCCTGCATCACACTCTCATGGCCCCCAGTGACTCCAGCAGGTCTGCTCTGCCAGACTACATCTCTGGGCATGCCTTGCTGGTTTCCTACTGGGAACCGACATCCGGAGTTGCTGCCATCTAGCATGCTGGAGGAATAAGAAGCTTCCAGCGACATCTTTCTTTCCCAGTGGGCAGTCCATCCATCCCTTTTGGTCCATCCTTCCGGGTCTGATCCCTTCTTCCTCCCCAGCCGGGATGCTTATCTGCTTATTAGGAGTCTCCCATCCAGGTAAGGAACTATCCCCTCTCCTGGCTGGGATGCCCATTCAGCCAATGTGGCATCTACAATGTATTGCACTAATCAAGTGTAAAAATGCTTATCACAGAAGAACTTTCCAATTAGTTTCTTAAAGTATGCTCACCAATACAGGTCCTAAGGTAGCTGAATGAAAAATCTTAAAATTCACAGTACCTGGTACTTTGAGAGAAAAGCTCTAAAATAAATACCACAAAACAACTTCAGAAACATGAAAGGAACAAGGCCACATATCATATCAAAATTGTGTAAATAAAACTACAGTTGCTTAATTTAGACAACCTGAGTGGAAAATAATTCCTTTTTCATAAGCTTAGTTAAACTAAATGCCCTCTGAGATTTTACATATACTGTATAAGTAACTATTAACAAGCGGTTTCTAATTCAGGAACAATTATTATCATTATTATTATTATTATTATTATTATTATTAACTTGTCTCACATAGGTTAGCTTTTTATAAGTCTAATTGATCATTAGCATATACATTAAGCTATTTTTTATTTTTTAGGCTCGTAACTTTATTATTGTACAAAGTGTTTTTTTTTCCAAAAATGATTTCAAATGTTTCTGTTTTGGAATGAATGATCCAAATGGAATGTTTTTATGTACAACTGCACAAGTATTTCCATTTTACCATTTTATTCTGTACATGCAGTTATCACCAAACCTGAACATTGCTTAAGTATAACACTGTGCCATTTCAAAAAAGATTAATTTCATTGATGTCTAAGTGATTCATGATGAGAAAACAACAACCAAAATGATAAGTACAGTAAAAATATGGCTTAAATAATTTTGGTTTATCTGTCAATATTTTTCTACTACTTGTCTTGTGAACAACATAAGGGTCCCTTCTAATACCATCTAAAATATATCCTTTCTTCAGCTATCCCTCTTTATTATCAATATATTACTTAAGTGTAAAAGTAATCTTATGAATCTTTTGTGAAAATGATCTTTCACAATTCAAAAAAATGCAGTTTATGTGCATTTCCTCTATGTAAGTGTAATCACATGTGTGTGTGTATACATGTGTTTTGTTTGTATACAGTTCATTGCTATTTAATGCATCTCAGTTTCTTATGGTATTTATACAATATATACAGCTTGGTGTCTAACAATTCCTCTTTGAAATAATAAAAGTAATTAAAATATCTAATATAACAACCTCAGAGGAGTAAATCCTTTGGTAGTGTTTCCTAAAAGTAAAATGACCTTTCACATAATGAAGTCAAGAATATTGCTCCCAAATGACTCTTATAATAATTGCTCAAGGACTTGCATTCATCCCTCTTAAAAAAGGACTCACAATCAGTCTTTCAAGATTTCAATTTGTTAATACACCTAAACAAAAATGGATTACTGTGGCATGACAAAATTTAATTTTCTGTATTTTTGATTTATATGAAAGGTACTATAACAGACAGCCAATAAATTAAGTCATTTATGCTGATACCAAAAAGGATAGACACTGCATTTTATATTACATACAAAGTAATTTTAACCACGAGTTAAATTTGTTGGGACTTTCATAAAAAGTAAGTATTAATAAAAATATACAGTATTTTGTGAAAATATACATAATAATACTATAGACAGAAACATAATATGATAGAATTCTATGTTTTAGAGATTTACTTTAGGTATATGAGATGAAACTAAAAAGTTTTGTTTTTAGATGTATAATCTTATTCACATATGTCGCTTAAAGCACAACTGAATGTAAAACTAAAGAACAAGTGGGTACAAAACAAAAGAGTCCATCCACATCACGCAAAATTCCCACTCTTCCTTTAATCCATCCTTAGCTGTCTCTGCATTGGCCATTACTGCTTTTAGCCTGCTAACCTCCCAAATTACAGTCCCATCTGGACTATGCTTCAGGGTGAACATTAAAACACCCTTGGGGAATCAGACAGAGTAATGGCACTCCACTCTGATCATGATAAAACTATTGAAAAAGCAACACAGGGTAATGTTTTAAAACAAATCTTTGCACAAAGATATCAGGTCATTTCTTCTCTACTTTGAGGAAACTATCTTCTTAACTATGCTATTACAATTTCTCTCAATAATTTCGATTATAATTTCTATCAAACTACAGCAAATGCATAATTGAAAGGCAAAATATCATAATTACATTATGATTATGATGCCTTACACAAACGTACCATATAAAACATTAATCAGTGAGCCTGTTTCTTGAAACAGAACAACACTGTTTACCTTAGCAATCATTTTAAAAACCATCAGCTCTACTGAATGCATAAATACGCAAAGCTGGAAAAAGCCAACGTTTGTCCTCATTTCAGGACACTTCCTAACCAATATTTTATTGCTCTGCAAGGAAATAAAGGACTTAAACTTATGAAAACCGAATATTTGCTATATTAATCCCTACCTGACAGCACTTACAAAGAAAATACACTCACTTTTGACATGCTCTTCTTGGAATAGTGGATTTCCTTTTTAATATACACTGTACACATAATGATTTTCTGAACAGGTTTACATCCCATAATAATTCAAAGCAAATCAAAGTACAGGTGTATCATTAAAAAAATTAAATCAATGTCTGATGAGCAAAACCAGGCAAAAATTCTTACTACATAGTCCAAGTGCTTCAGGATGTGCTTAAAAAAAAGTATGCAGTATTTTTTGGTATCTGAATTGTGCTAAAAATGCTGAATATGCTTATGATTGCAATCACTGCTTTTTAAAACGAGTGGTACATTTATAAAATATGCAGATATATAAATATGGATAAAACATGCTAGACTACTTAAGTGTCCAAATGTTAATTTAATGAGCCTCCACTTTTCCATTTCTGAGTATGGGTACAGCACCGGGAGCAAGACAGTAATAAACTGTATGGAGTCACAATCTAATTCAAAGCAATACCCAGAGAAAACCTAAACAAATGAAGTGGAATACATATAGCTAGTGATCAAGAATCAAATCAACTTACCTGCAAGATAACAGCTTTAAGTACTACAAGTCATGAGCTTACTATACTACAGTGATATGAAAATCAATACAAAAGTTACAAAATATACAATTACACAACATTTTATTTGTAAGAAAATAATATTCAATCAGTAATTATAACCTTTAACCATAATCAACATTTTGAAAGGTGAAGACTTCTTTTTTCTATTACTGCTTCTGTAAGTTTGTCAACAGAAGATGCTAAATATTCTTTAATGAAGAGGGTATTCATTCTATTCTATTCAACATCAAAGTCAAAAATTCAGAGTAGTCTAATGAAAATGACAAAATAGTTCCACTTTACAGTGTAGCATGATATTAATGTGTACCATTAATATATATGTATATGCCTCCCCTACAAATAAATAGATGACTAGGTTTTGTACATATTATCTATATTTATAACTATCCAACCTGTGCACAAATGCAGGAAGTATAAAAAAATGATAACTTTTAATTCAAGCTGGTAAACTGTTGGCTAATTAATGATATTGAAATTATAGACTTTCATTAAGTAAATGAATGAGAGAGAATAAACTAAAAAAAAAGCAGCAGACAGCATTACAGTTAAATACACTAAATTTAATATACAGATATCTTTTTTGACACTTTCTCAGAGAAACCAATTTCTTTTTTATTAGAAAGTTATAAACCCTAATACCCGATAAACACCTGATTACTTAAAGCAAACATACAGTCAAAATATTCAGTTCTCACCTTACATCGTTTACATGCAGCATTAGGTCAGGTTTTATTTCACATGTTTGATAAAGAATATCTTTGGCAGATAAATACCATTCAACTAATGTTTAATATTTATTATTAGTTAATATTAAGTTGAAAATTAGGGTACACCCAATGAATATACAGTAGCATAAAAAAGAGTGTGTGTTTTAGGTAATAATGAACAACATCCTTCTAATCTACAGGCATATTGTACACAGTAACAAGATGGATGGGTATGAGACAATCCCTTGATACTGTATTAAAAAATTATGCAAATCAGTAGTTATACTCCTGATAATAACCTAAGCAGGTTGTGAAAAATAAAGAATTGATACTTAGCTCTTATATTTTAATAAAATAAAATAATGTTGTACAAAAGAACATTAGCTAGACCTATTTGCACTTTAAATGTTTAATATATTTGCATCAGAGCAACACAGCATAAGCCAACAGTGTACAGTAATTCCTCGCTATATCGCGCTTCGACTTTCGCGGCTTCACTCTATTGCGGATTTTATATGTAAGCATATTTAAATATATATTGCGGATTTTTTGCTGGTTTGCGGGTTTCTGCGGACAATGGGTCTTTTAATTTCTGGTACATGCTTCCTCAGTTGGTTTGCCCAGTTGATTTCATACAAGGGACGCTATTGGCAGATGGCTGAGAAGCTACCCAACCATAGCGCATATTATGTATTAAATAAAACTCCTCAAATATATTGTGAGCACGGGGGCTGTTCGCATCCCTAGAGGATACGGCCGCTACTCAAAAAACACTGAAAGATTACCTTCACATTGCTGCCATCTTTGCTGGGCTTATATGTGGCTGCTTTGTCAAGCGATATGCTTCCTGCACTGTGCTTCGCATACTTAAAAGATCAAACAGCACGTATTGATTTTTGATTGTTTACTTTTCTCGCTCTCTTGCTCTGACATTCTCTGCTCCTGATGCGCACTCCTTTGAAGAGGAAGATATGTTTGCATTCTTTTAATTGTGAGACGGAACTGTCATCTCCGTCTTGTCATGGAGCACAGTTTAAACTTTTGAAAAAGAGACAAATGTTTGTTTGCAGTGTTTGAATAAAGTTCCTGTCTCTCTACAACCTCCCATGTTTCTGTGCAAATCTGTGACCCAAGCATGACAATATAAAAATAACCATATAAACATATGGCTTCTACTTCGCGGATTTTCACCTTTCGCGGGGGGTTCTGGAACGCAACCCCCGCAATCGAGGAGGGATTACTGTATAATAATATGTAATTAAATTAAATTCTTTGATAAAATGTGAAAAAGTGAACAGGCACCAGTAAAACTGTCATTGGTTCTCAAGAAATTAAGGATATAATAATAAATAAGCATATTATTATAAGCATATAATAACAAAAAAGCCACTATTAATATAAATTCTTAATATAAAAAAATCTTACCCATATTTGCAGTTTAATTCTCTTCTCATTCTTGAAAACTGTTTTTACTTTGAAATCTATACCAACTGTGCTCACAAATGCAGAAGTAAACGAGTCATCAGCATAACGAAAAAGAAATGATGTCTTCCCCACACTGCTATTCCCAATAATTAGTAGTTTGAACATATAATCAAAGTTCTGGTCTGATGTGTCCTTTTGGCCAAATTTAGCCTCTTGAGTAGCAGCCATCTGTAAAGTAAAGGGAAAGACAGTAACACTTCTAAAAGTCTTAAGCAAATAATGGTATCAAGTAAACCTGAAAAAGGTTAAAATGTTAATAAAGGTTTAAGTTGAATTAACTGAATACTGTAAAAGTACAATGACTCTCAGGTCATCAGTAAACTTATTCTGGTAACTCATTTTTCACAAACACAAATTTTACCAACGGAAATGACATATGATTATGTTTAGAGGGAAAAAAACAAGTGCATGCAATCTTAAAGTAGATAAATAGGAAAAATGGCATGATATTACACCCAAATTAAAATTTTCCAAAAATGACATATTAAACATTATAGAGAAACAGCACTGGGATTAGTCTGAATGTGTTCTGTGATTTTAAAAAATAACGGAAGTGATTTGAAAAAATGTATACTGTTTTCAGCTGATCATGTGTATTTGTGTTTATGGTTTCATAGTAACCCAGAACACTACATTATGAAGAAAACATATTTTAATTAATTAATGTTGATCTCTTATAGAATTAATAGGTTTGAAGCTAACACTTCCGAATATTCCATTTAATATAAAATTTTGTCATAGGCAAAGAATCTGTAAACAAAAAAGGCCGTGCCCATTGGGCTCATTAATAGAAACTGTGAAACAAAACATTTAATAGATATGTCAGAGTTATTTTCACTTTACAACTCTATTTAGCATTTTGAATATTCTTTCAATAATTGTTCATGTTCCATGGTGGATGAAAGGGCACATTTTCTCTTAATGATACAACAGCTGCTGAACTTCTTAAACATATTAAAAATAAACACAAGGGAAAATCATGAATACAATGATTTGCAGTATCTTTCTCATGAAGCTTGCACATAGACAGCTGACTTCTAGATATCTAGCATAGAAGATTATTTTGTCCCTATGACTTACACTACAAAAAAATGAATGTGCAAAAACTGGAAAAACAAACTTGAAACTAGGAGTTATTTTTCTTTCATTAAAAAAAAAATCTGCCAATAGGGTAAGTAAAATTTATGTGACAAGATTTCTTAGAATAAGCTAAATGATCTTAAGTACAAATGTCATGAAAATTTAATAAACCTTAAAATAAGGATAACAAGATTTAAAGGCTTTAATGTCTTGATATAAAAACTTTTCACCTGTTTAGATTTCAATTTTTGCAGTTTGGTTATGAGTGTGTATGTAATGCCTTTCTTCATATTTGCAAAATGTGTTTAAAATGACATTAGCAGGCAATATCTAGTCTTGAAAGGGAGGTAGGAATTTATATTATATTATAGTTTTATTTTTTAGAACAGTATGGGGAAATGTGGAGATTCTGTAATTACAGTGGCAACAGGACTTGACTGGCGCTTCTCCTTAAAGGTGACTACTACTACAGAAGGGGTCATATCAAATAGATTTGACCTGGGGCCATATTTTTACAGAACCAATACAACTATTTGGGCCAGACCCCACCATAACAAAGACACACCACACCCCATACACATACACATAACGCTTCAATATTTAGTCCAAGACACTCTCATCCATAAACCTACTCATTCACATCATACACACATGTGAAGTCAATCTAAACTTAGCAAATTTACATTTATATATGATGAAAGCACCAAGCTCATATGTTGCACTGAATTAATTTTGATTTTTACCATCTTCCCAAATGAACAAGCTCAATTACATAAATTGCATTTCTTTTTAAAGGAAAAGCACATGCACGTACCCAATCATGTAACTTTTACTGATTGGCCAGAAATATCATTTGGAATTCAGGTTACTGGTAAGCTATCAAAACAAATTATCTAACAAAAATGTCTCTGTCAAAATGTCTTTAGAGACATATTGATACTAAGGTATTAAAGAAGTGCATTACAAGCATTTTATCAGAGCTTGCTGGTAATGTTGCTGAATCTGTGAGACAAGTACCACTGTCAGCTACAACTGCTGAGAACCTGCCTCTTTTGCTGTAAGTGCTGCCTTCAAGTTTTGAATGCTCCACTTCTAGTCTTTAACTTTAGTGAATGAAATTAATTTTGTTGGGGGGAGGGGTATCCTAATATAACAATACACAGGGGGATTTTATTGGCTTGTGGTATTTCAGCATAGCATTTATAAACATAATGTAATTATCATGAACTACCTTATTTATCGTACTTATCTGCATATTAAAGAATCTACAAATTATTCTTAATTGAGCATTAGGTACTATATGAATATAGGAGTTATAATGACAGCCAACTGTGGTATTATTAGAACAATGGAAAATCAAGCAAGTGAAAGCATCCGTGAAAGATTCAAATTCAAAAGCACAGACAAAATTGTGTAACAAGCCAAATGAAGTAAAGAGTAGCGCAACAGTACTTAAGGCAAAAGACAGAGTGGTAGATACAGTCATAAGCATTTGTAAAATGTATAGCTAATTACAGGTTCCAGAAAGATAAACACAAGCTACAAGAACCACTACCTAGGAAAGCTCACCACAAAGAAAGCATGATTTATGGAAAACCAGTGTCTGAAAATGGAAAGCATTATATGATATAACAGTTTCTTTTGAAATGGGCAACCATTATTTTGATTAACAGCGCATATATACAATATCCACATATGATCATCTCTGTAAGCAGGAAAACTGGGAACCAGAATTGATATACACATAGTATGCTTCTAAAACAAGGCAGCCCGAGTATTGTCACAAAGTGCTGCAGTGGCTGCTGGTTTTTGTTCCATTTCAATTCATAAACAGAATCCAACTGTTTTTGTTGATGATATTCTGCTTCTACTATCTTTGTTCATTTCCTTGTAGCAGAAATTCAATCAAGTCTATAACATTCTGGAAAAATGAAAAAAATAACTAATGACAACAATAAACTAGTAAAGTAAAATGTAACCAAAGAAGTAAAAAATTAAGAGGCTCCTATTTGGCAAAGACATGGCAGCAGTAGGCACCATTCTAAATTTCAAGGAGAAGTAAAAGTCATGGTATTAATAATTCTCAGGCTGTAGACAAAGCTAGTGAATCATCTGATTAAATGACAAATTGAATTAACAAAACAGGCATTAAATTAAGAAACAGGTTGGAATGAAAACCTGTAGCCACTGCAGACCTTCTATAATGGAACTTTGTGCAATTACCTAAACAGATTTTTTTTTCATTTCGTTACTTTTATTCACCACTATTCCCTATGCAGTAAACGATTAGTGTATTTGGAAAACATGCATTTAAAAATAGCTGTTCCACTGCTCTGACTACATATAGATAAGGTCCATCCTATGTATATGTATATATATATATATATATATATATATATATATATATATATATATATATATATATATATGTATATATATATATATATATATATATGTATATGTATATGTATATATTATATATATATATATATATATATATATATATATATATATATATATATATATATATATATATATATATATATATATAAAATTCAGTTTTATAAAGAAGTAGTAATTCAACCTTTAGGTTGATTCAGTTCTGATAGTGGGTGCAAAGAAACAGTTAAACCATAAATGCAATTACAATACACTGGTTCGAAATAGTAAGCAGTAAATTAAGAGCATGAACAGAAAGGTCAATAATATAATTAAAACTGTTAGGGAGGAGCACAGCATTATACAGTTCATAGCTTAAAAATGCAAGTAAAAATGAAGTTAGAAGCATATGAAATATGGAAATGAAAATAGTAGACTGGTGTCAGTTGTAGAACCTGAAGACAAATATACATATGTCTAGAAAAAAGTGGGCATAGACAGGGTTTTTTTATCAACCACTCTACAGTAAAAAACTGAACTGTTCAGTATAGTGGATGGATATGGCATCCTTTCAAATGAATCAGTATTAACTATACAGTTATTGTATTCAGTTTTTTGTTACACTTCTTCAATATATATGGGAACCACAAGAGAGAAAGACACACATTATATATTTAATTATATAATACCAGAAATAGCTATTTGTCTGTTTATTTTCATAACTTTCATTTAAGGCTGAGTGATGCACACATTGGCCTAGATAAAATTCTACACTGACTCTACTGATCTACTTCTTAATACAAGCCTTTATGCTATACTAATATTATGTTTTTGAAAAGTCTGCATTGTTAACAGAAAAGTTTACCACACAAATGTCCACATATAAGGGGCTTCTTTCCCATACCACCTACTCTAATGAAAGGTAATTCTGTCTCACTTCTTTATAAACTATGTTTTCCTAGGTAAGGGTCGATGCATATATATGTGTGTGGTAGTTGGATGAAATGTGATTTTATTTTTAATGAATGAACTACCTTATTTATTGCATTGACAAAATGTAATGCATACCTTTTATTTTCCTCAAAACAAACCCATTTAATATCGTCAATGGTGTGACGAATCAGAAGCTAACGTTCTATTTAAAGCACGTCCTTGTTTTCACAGAACCAAGATCTACTCATGTGTAAATTATGTGTCATATTGTTAGATAAATGCCTTCATACGCCCTGAAGCGCAAATCATGGGTGTTTATATGACACGTTTTTTCCACACACACACAAAAAATGAACAAACATTCTCGTGACTTATTATTCCGATATTTTGTTTACACACAAATTTAATATTGCTAAATGTTTCATTAATTTTACTATTCACAACGAAACAAACACACTACAGTAAACATGATTAGTTGTATTATTTTAACTTCTTCTGTATGATTTAGCTAAATAGAAAACACAAATTTAATTTTCCAAATGAATAAAATAATCGCCTATAATTTAGCTCCTTCCTTTTCATCAAGCTGCTTGCTTTAACATTTCTAAATGCATCACACCGAAGCGTTATGAAGCAAATAAAGAAAATAAACGCTAATTAGTTTCTCGAATCTTAATGCTCCGCGTAAAGCGTGAGCACTCATTCATGTTTTATTATGTCTACACTTCTAGTCGCTTACCACTCCCTACATAAAGCGCTGAAAACGCTGGTTATTGTTATTTTTATTATTTAGTCAGATGCACGCACGGACATTTCCTTACGATTACCCTACCTCGCCCATGATAATAAAGAGGTTTGCCCTTTTTCATTTGTCAGGAAATAAAGTTGAAATTTCCATCTTCTGCGTCAATCGCGACGCGTACATTATTAATTTAGAATTTCCAAATAAGTGGTTGTTTCACGAACCTGCACAGTGGCTTCGTGTCTCATCCTGTCGGTCTCTGAACTCTTTCACAGATACCGTTTTAATGCAATGAATATTTCGCAGATGCTCGTCCTCTATCTCTCGACCCTGCAGCAAATCAGCACTAGAGCTGTCCGTTTCACAGATCTAGGAAGCCGCACGAGAGAGAGAGAGAGAGAGAGAGGAAAGGGGTTTGGGGGAGGGAACTCGCGCACAAACCCAGCCAGGCGAACAGCGACAGTTAATATGGGAAATGTAGTTTTTCTTCTATGTATGTGGACCAACTTCTGCAAGCACTGAACGCTATAAAGACTCAAATACCCGGAATGCATTTTGCTGCTATTTGTTTGACCAGCTGTCGATATTACAGGCGCTTACGGTTTTAAAAGTAAATGTATAATCTTTGCTTAACTACAGATTATTTAGCAACGGGCGTTTTTTATTACTTGTAAATTTTCAAATCATAACGCAATAACCATATTCGATATCAAATTTTAAGACATGTAATTGGTTTTTGACGTTCTGGTTTACTAATACGGACTCATTTTACAAAAGAGAAAAACAAAGGGCAGTCTTACATATATACGGTTAATGACCGGGCTGTCGTTGTTTACAGTTTGTGTCAAAATCACTTGCTAATATATATATATATATATATATATATATATATATATATATATATATATATATATATATATATATATATACTGCTAATAATATTTTGGGCATGAGCTCGCTGTGGGAGCTGCTTGCTGCCATAAACCATTTATTGATACCGTTTTCAATCTTACCTTCCCGTAAAGCTCCATTCACATCAAAAACAGATTTATGAGATTACAATCTGTGTATCCGGTAACACAAGTGTATCGTCTGTAATTCCGAGTCCCAGGCTAACTGACGAGGTAGCTTTTCTAAATCTGTTTTTACCACGGACTGTACCGTTTGATATGCGGTCTCATTTCCCAACCGTCGCAAAAACAAACAGAAAGGATGAAGAGCCGAGGGCTACGCCCAACGGGAGAGCACCTTTTTAAAGAGACCCCGTCATGGATTTGGGATAGCTGTCCCTCTATATATATATATATGTATGCTTTATAATTTTTTAATTCTTTAGTTTGACTGGGTCGATTTTAGGATTTTTCTCTTAAATGTTAGTGTACATCATTTTTATATTAGTTAATTTTGATTTTCTTAACGTTAATCAAGATAGACCTCTTTTTTTTCTTGTAAGTTTATAAATGAAAAAAATAGTTCCTCACCCATTGACGGAAAAGAGGAATCTGCGCACTAAAGAATTAATCATTTTATCAGTATTTTACTTGTATATTGGGCATGAACTGCTTCAGCACGCAGTTGCAAGCAGTGAAATTTACTTTTATACTTAAAAGTGAACCAAATAATGAAAGATAAATTAGTTTGACAATCTCAGTATAGTCTGAAGAGCTTGGTTTTCTCTGGCTTTAAATACAAATGGATGGGATCAATGCTATAATTTTGTAGAACTGTGCAATATGCACTTTACAAGTAATTGATAACATAATAAGAAAACACCTTTCTACCAGTCACAATTCTGGACACACCCAGAATTTTTCATATTTTTTGATAGAAATTTGTAATTTTTTAAAATCAAGATACCATTAAATTGGTATAGCGAATGGCTATTACTGCTTGAAATTACTGATTTTTTAATAAAGTAACTGAATTAGCACCACTGAAGCCTGCTATCCTGTTCACTTGAATTACAAGATAAAGGCATTCCTAAAGTATATTTTTTAAATTTATTTATTTATTTTTTGCATAATGAAGATTATTGCATGTGACAGACTGCCAAGAAAGTCAAGATTTGCAAAAAAAAAAAGGTGTCTAAAACTGTCTTGAGAGAAGTTTTTAACCAGAATATAAAAAGAAGAATCACAACTGTGTAAGAGGATGAGTACATCAGAGTCTGTAGTTTGTGAAGCAAATGCCTTACGGGCCCTTAGTTAGCTACTTCTTTAAACACACGTCAAATACCAGTTTCATATGCAACAGCATAACGGCAACGCTGATGAACTCTGGTCTCCTTAATACGAGGGAGCAGCACAACCATTGCACCACCATGCTGGCCATGTCTTGTCTTCTAAAGTAGAAATGAAGACCGCTACATACATTATAACCTATAACCTCATTGGTTTTAAAAAGGTCAGTTTTATTGGACCATTTTGAAACATAATGAACCTAGGCTCTGTTCCTTAACAGCAGTTTTCTTGCTTTTCAGAGTGAATATGAGCCTTAAGTCGAATATGTCAGCTCTCCTAATCATACCTTTGATTTCCCATTTGCTATGTTCTAGTTAAAAACATGGGTGTACAATTTAATTTTTTTTACTTGTCTGTAGATGTGGCCTTTCACTTTTTTAGACACTTTTGTACTAATAAAATGATGTTGAATAGTAACGTGGCGCTGCCCAGTCCTCCTAGCTGTCACCCGAGTAAAACTGCCATGTGTGTTTTTTATTTAACATGTCTTAGGCAACACACATTACATGCCATGCACTTTCAAAACACATACCTGTTATAAATGAAACAAACAAAATATGTATGTCTTTTGTCTCTTTACAAAGTCTAATTAGCAATCATTCCCGGAAATGTTTTAGGGATTTTATAGATGCCAGCATGACTGCTATTTGTAAGTCTTCGGAATCCACTTAGGCTATGTGCCCAATTCACATGGCATATAGAGGGGACAGCAGGAATGTGGTCGGTAGCAGAATGGAACTTTTTGCTGGCATGGTAGAAAGTGAACAAAAATGAAATGGAAGTTTTTGGGAGCAGGATGAAACTATTGTGGGTGTGGGACTGAAATATCAATACCGTGCAGGCCTCTAGTACAAGCTGCAAGAACAGTTTCAATGTGCCTTAACATAGCTTTACAAGTGTATGAAACTTTACACATGAGACAAAAGTAATTGTAAGTGCCAGGCATGGGTCAAAACTAGTAGATCAAAAAGTGGTGCATGAGCAACAAGAATACAGGGTAAATCAAAATCAAGTCAGAAAAGGATTTCAAAACTAAAATGAACCTAGCACTTGGCCTGCTTGAATCAAAGCTAAATATCGCTAAAGTTTTCTTTTGTTTTTATCCAATGAGGAATAAACTCCAATGGAATTGTGGCCATATTTGTACCACACATCCAACAATCGGATGAGGTCCCAACACCAGTAATGAATACAATAGCATTTTTTAACTCAATAGATATAGATAGACAGCTGAAGAGCAAAAAACTAAAATGGGCTTATATAATATCAATAGTAACAAGTAATTAACCAATAAAGAAATATTAACTAAGTTACTAAGTTGTACTAAAAAATACAATTAAATTTAAAAAAGATAAACAGAATTAAGACAAGTAACAAAACTGTAATTGGGGTAAGACCATTGTGAAATTCTGACACTCATAAGTCTTCATCTGAACTGATATTTGGCAACTTAGATAGGTATGCTGTTTGTTTTATATTGTTATCAAGATCAAGATTATTGCCATGTGTATGTAGCACAATGATTTTTTAACCAGATCTATCTATCTATCTATCTATCTATCTATCTATCTATCTATCTATCTATCTATCTATCTATCTATCTATCTATCTATCTATCTATCTATCTATCTATCTATCTATCTACTACTGCACTGTGGATGGGAGCATAGTCATTCTGTAAGATTTCAGTGCCTACAGAATAGACCTGGTTCAGCACAGTATTAGCATCATCACTAAGAATCAGTAAATGGCAAGTGGATTATGTCTCAGGACACAGTGTTACTGAACATTGCATGTCTAGTTTCTCAAGGACTATTCACATCACCAACTGACGATCGTTAAGTCCTTTCAACCGACCAAACAAATTTCTGTTGACATGTTGGGTTTTATTTATTTGTTGATTCTTCCTGGTCATTAAACCATATGGTGTAGCATTCTCTTGCCATTTTTGTTTTTTTAGGAACAGCTCTTTAGGAAGGCTGAACACAAGAAGCCACTATGTCAGAATTGTCTGCACAGATGGCCAGCTTCCATCAATATGGTTGTTGCCTTTGTTGTCTGTCAACTCCCAATTCTTTGGTTGTTGTCCTGTTACTGTTTATCTGGGCAGCAGGGCAATCTTATCTAGTGTCAGCTGTTGGTTTGTCTACATCTTTTTGATGAGGCACCTATTTAGCTATGTAGCCCTGTTTCAGTCTCACGGCAGATACAATATTTAATAGAAAGTTCTTGTAATAATCCCGGCAAATTGCTGATCATAATTCTAGTTGTTTTCACTGTTCAACATTAACAATTTATTCTGATTTCAAGCAATGGTTGTCTTTAATTGGGAGTTCTAGTTGATCTCATCTTAAAATATCTTTTACAGGGTATGTAAAAGTATGTAGAGTATGTAGAGTTTCTAGTTATGGCACTAGATTTGTTTTTTGACCACAATTTTGTACAACATTTAGATACTTAAACATTGTTACTTCAAAACCTTTAACAACAGTACATCCTGTGCAAAGAAAAAGTGTACATTTTGGTTGTTTTTTATCTGCACAACTGAATCATAACAAAAATAATTTGGAAAAAACGCTAGCCCAAAAATGTATTAATTATAGTAAATGTGACTCTGTAAGTACTGCAGTTGATTTTCTTTCAACGATCTAGCTGAATGGGGTCTTAAGGACACATGGCTAGTTTTGTTTTAGAAATTAGTGGTAGTATTTGCTGCTCTGTAATGGGCAAGTAATGCAGTAACGTGCAGCATAAAGTTACATTATAGATGAATAATTGGTGATATGAGGGCTCAAGGGAGTAATCACTAAAGACCTCAAAGTGGAGAAGCAGTTTTAGCATTACACCTGCTGTGGAATAGACCTCTACAGGAAAGTAAACACTAAACAAACAAGCTGCAGAACAGGGACACAAGGAGAAACTGTTGAATTGAGAAGCAATGTGTGAATACAGTATGCAAAAGATTACTTTTTATATAATGCTACAGAAATATAACAATTATTATTTTAAGTGGTGAGATATGATTTTGTCTAGTTATTTTATTTTTGGAAAACATACAGGAAAGGTTTATCAAGAAGAACACATATAAAGCAACAAAGTCCCAAGTATTGTTTATTACAGCGTTTCTCAACCTTTAAGTATTTGCGACCCAAGTTTTCATAACAGTTTTAATCGCGCCCCATAACGTTTTTTTGAAATCCTAATAAAATTTTTTCCTATATTTTTTGCTGCCGATACAGCACTGCGAATAGCGAAATTACGCTACATATGGCAACATTCATGCCCCCTTTTTTGTTACTTTTGTTACTTCACAGTGCCCCACAGTTTGAGAACCGCTGGTTTATTAGATCTTGTCAAAACATGAGTAACAAGTCAATGTTACATTATAGCTCCAAAGAATCTCAATAGAAAACAACAAAGACCATTTGTTTTATTTATAACTAGTTATAACACTCTCACATATCAAATGTGTGCCATATTCCTGTAATTTATTAAGACATTTTGCAGTTTGACCAACACCTCATCTATTGTTGGTTTATGATTGACATCCAGTGTTATAACTGTAAACTGCATTAAATGGGTTTGACAGGTTAGTTATGGTCAGGAGACTGTTTGGGGAGCCCAAGTGCTGTAAAGTAGCACATGATCTCATCCAAACTCAAAAACAAACATTTCCAGGTTCAACAAGTACTTGAATAGGTGTGTGCACAGTGTAAAAGAATGAGTCTCAACACACTGAAAAAGGTTTGGGGCAGCATCCCATATATTGTTCCTTGCTGCAAAAGGTTTAAAGTTAACACAACGATGTTGCTTGTTTGAGTTCCCAGAATGAACTGAACTGATCTGTCAGAAGGGAGGTTTTATATACTGGAAACTGGATGTGATGTCATTAGACCGGAATAGGAAGTGACGTCCGTCTGAGCGCCGGAACAGGAAGTGACATTCGTCTGGGCGCCGGAACAGGAAGTGTTGTTAAACCAGGCAGGTTTTCCCGTATTTGGCCTTGTAGCCTTTCTTGACAGCAATGAAAACAGGGCAGGAACAGTCAGTTGCAGAGAAATGTTGTCACAGAGCTTACTCGCTGGGCTTCAGTTTTCAGAAAATAGGAAGATTTCTGTCTACTATACTTCATAGCCATTGTCTATCACTAAAATGTTTCAAAATTGTCTATAAAAGATATTGACAATGTAAGACTTCACATGCTAAACATCTTATTGCCAAACTTTGGGAATGGTCAGGGGACTTCTTGGGTGACATGCTCTTGCTTGAATGTCTCTGATAAATGTTACTTGCAGATTTGTTTTTGAATTGTGACTCATTAATGTTTTGTCAGCTCTGTGCCCAGCTCATGCTGTCTTAGCAGTGCAACTGGTCACTCCTTTTTTCTTCAGTACAATATTTTCTGTCTTTAATTAATAAGAAAACAGTTTTAGTAAATAGGTACATTTAAAATAGCACTGTACTGGTTGTTGATTTTTCAATAGATTGAGGAATGTGTTGTTAATACAGTAATGCAATTAACAAGCCACTGCTTCTTTGCAATCATGCAAGCCAGATCTCCCACATTCCTTCTTCTCTATCACATTGCCAAGCCAGTGGGCATTCACTTTATTTTTCCCCAATTAGATTTTCATACCCTAACCCCCATACCTATGTAATTATGCTGAAGGATGTGAAAATGTACCATATTTTTTCTCTTTAATATAATTTTAAATTCTGTTTGGAACAGAGATAATTATTTCTTTCAGGGAAAATGGAAAATAGTCCAACTGCTAACTTTTCATACCACCTCCTTGTCTGCTTATAATTAGCTGTCAGGCTGGCAGCTAGCTGTCACTTTAACCCTATAATGAGTATCACATATGTAGAAAGGCACAGACTATACCTGAGTGACCTCAGTTGAAATATCTGTGAGCCAAAACCAATAATGTGGCTCATTCTTGGCTTGTCACACTGCTGAGCAAAGCCTTTCTGAAATAACTGATTAATTATATGCACTGAAAATGTTTCTGCTGATAATAAGTGCATACAAGTAGATTTTATTTAGATTTGTATAAATATTACTGGGAGGTGTTGAAACATCGATTTCAAATTTGTTTTAAAAAGACAGTGTTTGAGAGCATGAATTAAGAAGTGTTTGTATAATTTTCTGTTTTATGTTAATACAATAATAGCCATCTAATTATCCATTTTGTAAGGTTCTTATCCAATTCAGACCATGAAGGAATAATAAAATTAATGTGAAATAGGGAAAGTTTGATAAATATTATGAAGAATCCAATAGAAAAACAAATCAAGTAAGTTCCTTATAACATTTATATAATTACTTTATGCCAGTTTTTAAGCATGGTGTCATTGGCACTCTTTATAGCATATGTAAATTACTTGAAAGTGGGTTAATGGACAGGAAATAGTATACAGACAAGAGAAAAACAACCACCATGGACCGAGGGCATTACTTTGCTTTAATAGTGATTTGGATTCTAACTATTACTATATCTAACTATACCATAACAAAAGTTAGACCTCTTATATCATTGAAAGATGCTGAGAAATTAGTTCACGCGTTTGTTTTCAGTCGACTAGATTACTGTAACGCACTACTCTCAGGACTACCCAAAAAAGACATAAATCGTTTGCAACTAGTGCAGAATGCAGCTGGTAGAATCCTAACTAGGAAAAGAAAATCCGAGCACATTTCTCCAGTTTTGATGTCACTACACTGGTTACCTGTGTCATTCAGGATTGACTTTAAAATTCTGCTTATGGTTTATAAAGCCTTAAATAATCTCGTTCCATCTTATATATCGGAATGTCTGACATCATATATTCCAAATCGTAACCTTAGATCCTCAAATGAGTGTCTCCTTAGAATTCCAAGAGCAGATCTTAAAAGAAGTGGTGAGGCGGCCTTCTGCTGTTATGCACCTAAAATCTGTAATAGCCTGCCAATAGGAATTCGCCAAGCTAATACAGTGGAGCATTTTAAAAAACTGCTAAAAACATTATTTTAACATGGCTTTCTCATAACTTCATTTTAATTTAATCCTGATACTCTGTATATCCAATTCATTATAATAACTATTCATGGTGACTCTAAAATCCGTACTAACCCCTACTCTCTCTTCTGTTTCTTTTTCCGGTTTCTTTGTGGTGGCGGCTTGCGCCACCACCATCTACTCAAAGCACCATGATGTTCCAACATTGATGGATTAAAAGCCAGAAGTCTGCATGACCATCATCATCAAGTCCTTCCGTGAGAACCTTAAATACAAAGAGGACTATTTCATTTTTGTTAGGTAGAATGCCCAGAGGGGACTGGGCGGTCTCGTGGCCTGGAAACCCTGCAGATTTTATTTTTTTCTCCAGCCGTCTGGAGTTTTTTTTTTTTGTTTTTTCTGTCCTCCTTGGCCATCGGACCTTACTCTTATTCTATGTTAACTAATGTTGTCTTATTTTAATGTCTTACTTTGTCTTTTATTTTTCTTTTCTTCATTATGTAAAGCACTTTGAGCTACTTTTTTATATGAAAATGTGCTATATAAATAAATGTTGTTGTTGTTGTTATTTATAATTTATACCTAAACAGGGATGCACAACCCTTTACCTGTATATGTAATATGGATGTACATCAAGGGAGAAAGAGAGCTCTAAAGTGAATAGATTAATCCCATATTCATTATTACAAAAATGCATTTTCTAAGTAGACAGGTTTCACATAAGATTGAGAATTAGTGACAATTTTATTAGGAACACATACCCAGTAAGCAGTTAGTTCCACATTTACTGTTATAACAGTCTTAAAGTGTAAGGCATGGACTCAGCAGGTGTGTACTACCTTGTACAAACTGCTGAGTCCAGTTGTTGGTGCAAGGTGCTGGGTGCTGGACCTCTAGTCTGAAAAGCTTGTTCCACAGATTGGGGTCTGGTGATCAGGAAAATATTTGCACTAAACTAAATTTACTACAATTTTCCTAAAGTATTCAAGGGTTTGTCTAGTGGAATTAAACATTATTTTCCTGAAAAAGAACTTTTGCAAACTATTAACTGGCTCTGAGGCTAAGGATCTGTGCTGGTATCAAGAAGGTTGCCGATTCGAATCCCCGTCACTGCCAAAAGAGATCCTACTCTGCTGGGCCCTTGAGCAAGACCCTTAACCTGTAATTGCTCCATGGGCGCTGTACAATGGCTGACCCTGTGCACTGACCCCAAGGGGTATGCGAAAACTAACAAATTCCTAATACAAGAAATTGTATAAGGCAAAATAAAGAAAAAAAAAATGCTGCTATGATGGGATGGGATCTATCCTTGGACATCCAACTATTTCTCTCGTATCAAGGAGTCCAGCACATGCCACTGTAACAGACCCAAACATATATTTCACATTCAATCAAAATAATCATTGTTAATGTCTAGTGGGGTAGATCAATAAAGTCTTGAGGTTTTTCCATATCCTGTTTCTCCTAGCTGCCATGAATCAAGTGGAACCAATATTCATAAGACCAGACATTATTTTTCCCATCTTTGAATATCCACTTTTTGCACTTCATAGCTAACTGTAACTGTACCTTCTTGTTTTTCATTAGCCAACTCATTTACTTTATTATTAGGTAGGTCTCATCTGTGACAAGCTACAACAAGTTATGTGTTTTATAATACTCAGCAGTTAGCAGTCTAATCTTAGCTAATGTTACTTGAGATAAGTTATATCAGCTGGCGTTGTTCCCTCTATCTACAGTCTGGTTTTGATCATAGGACAGAATCTTTCAAGATTTTTTGAAATTAAGTTTTTTGTGTCCGCCGATCAATTTCACTAAACCACAGCACTTTTTGCACTGTATAATGCTGACACAGCGTGGAAATTCTGTGATATTTTTTCTGACAGTCATTTACCCTTGGTGTTAGAAGCCCTCTCTATGTGTCAGGATATTACTGATATAGTTAAGCATCTCGATCTCACTTGTACGGATGAAGTAGGCATTCAAGGCTATGCACTGAATTGGTTCATGTCCTTCCTGAAAGGCAGATCTATGTCTGTCATATAGATGGGAATTTCTCTCGGCCAGCTCCTCTCACACAAGGCATCCCTCAAGATTTTATCCTGGCTCCCCTTCTGTTTTCCCTTTATCTGCTCCCCTTGAGGGCCATCTTTTACAAACATGATGTCGCGTATCATTGTTATGCCAATGATACGCAGCTGTACCTCAAAGTTAGTTCTGACATCACTTCATCTGTAAAAAAGCTGTTGAAATGCTTTGAGGATATTAAATATTGGATGGCACAAAATTTCTTGCAATGAAACAAAAATAAAACAGAAGTTATTATTTTTGGTCCTACCACATCTGCAGTTGAAATTGGCATGCAGTTAGGACCTTTGGCAGCAATGATTCATAATGATGTCAGAAACCTAGGTATCATCTTTGAGTCATCACTAAGTTTTGAAAAACAAATCTCCATGGTAGTAAAGTCCAGTTTTTACCAACTGAGGCAAATTTCTAAACTAAAATCCTTTCTATCACAGAAGGACTTGGAAACAGTCATTCATGCCTTTATTACATCTCGCCTAGATTACTGTAATTCCTTATATGTGGGTCTGCCAAAATCTGCTCTGTCGCGCCTTCAGCTGGTTCAGAACGCGGCAGCTAGATTTTTGATTGGGTCGAGAAAACGGGATCACATCTCCCCCATTTTAGCCTCTCTCCACTGGCTACTGGTGAGGTGTCACATTGATTTTTAAATCTTGTTGTTTGTTTTTAAAGCCTTGCATGGTCTTGCGTCAAAATATATCTGTGACCTCCTTCACCCCTATGTGCCACCAAGAACACTGAGGTCATCTGGACGACAGCTGCTTGTAGTGCCAAGATCTCGGCTGAAGTCTAGGGGAGACAGAGCTTTTTCAGTTGTTGCTCCTAGGCTTTGGGATGGCTTGCCTCTGCACATCAGGTCTTCATCCTCGATCGAGGTTTTTAAAAGTCGGCTTAAGACCTATTTGTTTTCTTCTGTCTTTCATTGTGTATGATGGGATTGTCGTCGATGTTACAATTGGTTGTTTTATTAATCTGCTTTTGCATGATTGTTTGTATTGTGTTTATTTTAATGCTTTTATGTACAGCACTTTGACACAACCTACAGTATGTCATTTTAAATGTGCTGTTATAAATAAATAATATAATCTAATCTTTATCATCAGTTGTTTGGAGTCCCTGTTTAAAGTTCGCAGATGTGATTTTATGTGCAAAGCAGTGCTTTAAGTGCATCTACTGTACATAACTGTCAGTACACAATGTGACGTGCAATTTTGGCATGATTTTAAGCCCAATTTGCAATCGCCAACTGATTTTCTTAGTTGGCCCGATTTTTCAGCCATTGATTCATGTGCAGTATAAGAGGGGTTGTGATGCCCGATTACTTTTTACGAATGGGGTCTTGTACGATCAGGAGGATTTCTGCCATGTCAGAAATTTCCATTGATAGTCTTGTAGTGTTTGTAGTTTCACGACGCGATTTTCTGATGTTGCTATGAAATTTTATTGTACATCGATCACAGTAAAATATAAATTGGGTCTTGTCATTGCTCATTTACACATTTTTGATTCAAAAACCTAAATATCATATATTAACACACATACAACCATTTGACTAATGGCAAAAGCATCTGATGTAACCTTAACTTGAATAACCCAAAATAAACACAATGGTAAACTACATAGACCATGTACCTCTAATTATCTCTGTAAAATTGACAGAGCATAGTGTTCATGCCTCAACCATCCACATGTCCAGTTACACCTTTTTCTTTTCTTTGTACATTCAGTGTACAGTATGGCATGAGTCAGAAACACACATCTTTTAAGTGTTGACATTTTGAGAAGCCTGTGGACATCATATTTGTTTTGAAAGTGTAGACCTCTCTGTCAGGTCCATGTACACACATAGTCTAAGCACCAATGTCATGACATGTCAATCAGACCAAACATGTTCGTACAGTTTGAGCACATATATAACTGGTGACTCTGTCATGCAGTGTGAGTATTCACTTGACCATAATTTTAAAAAATCACATCTTGTATGCCCGACATAAGACTGCTATTTCTCTCTTAGAGTTTGCAGCATCAGGATCGAAGAGTGAGGGGTGGGGAGGATGGGTTTTCAGCTCCACAACCAGAATGACAGCCTGTTCGCATTTATGAGTACCAGTAGTCATGTGCTAACCATTTAGCTTTGCTCCTTCCTTCAACTTTGCTAAACTTTCTCTTTGCATTTTGCAATGTGATCATGTCTCCTTACTTACATTCAGGACGCCACCCCATCTTCAGTTATCCATCCATCCTGTTGGTTAAGGGTGCTACTCGTGTGGCCATCAATCACTTCTGCTGCATCCTTCATTTGCTTAAATCATGCTCTCTGGGTAGCCATGAACATGTAAGTTAGCATAATATTAATAAATATTAACAAATAAAAAAATAAATGTCAGCTAATTTTCTTTTTTCTATAACATAATCACATTTTAATTTAAGATTGTGGGGCATTTAGTTTTCTTTTTTTTACAATAAATATTGATATATTGAAATGTCCTTTCTTAGATACCTACTGACCTTAATGTACCATCCTGACATATTTCTGCTTTTTAACTAAATGGGAAATAGTGTTTTTGCTGATAAGTGAGTGAGTAAGTGTATAAGTCAACTTTACATACAGTTAGGTCCATAAGTATTTGGTCAGTGACAAATTTTTCATAATTTTGGGTCTGAATGGCACTACAATGGGTTTGAAGTAAAACAGTCATTACGTGATTGAAATGTAGACATTCAGCTTTAAATATTGTATGAGCCATTGAGGAATAGCAGATATTTTTATACATGGTCGCCCTATTTTCAGGGGCTCAAAATTATTTGGGCATTTGACTGACAAGCTGTTCCATAGCCAGGTTGGAGCAGTTCCCTTATTATTTCATTAATTATTAAGCAGGTAAAAGGTCTGAAATTGATCCCAAGTGTGGAATTTGCATTTGAAGGCTGTCAATATGAACTCTTAATATGAGATTCAAAGAGCTGTTCATGCAAGTAAAAGCAGTCCATCATTAGGCTGGGTAAACAAACCAAACCCTTTAGTGAGATAGCAGAATCTCAAGGAGTGGTCAAATCAACTATTTTGTACATTCATAAAAAGAAGGAACACACTGGTGAACTCAGCAACTCCAGAAGATCTGGAAAACCACAGAAAAAACTGTTCTAGATGATTACAAAATTCTGCCTTTGGTGAAGAAAAACCACTTCACAACATTTAGCCAAACCAAGAACACTCTCTAGGAGGTGACCTATCATTGCCAAAGTACAATCAAAAGACGTCATGAAATTGAAGACAGAGAGTTTACAAAAAGTGCAAACCACTGGTAAACCTCAAGCATAGGAAGGACAGATTAGATTTTGCCAGAAAATATTTTTTAAAAGTCTGTCCAGTTCTGGAACAATTTTCTTTGGACAAAGGAAACTAGGACCAATAAATACCAGAATGATGGAAAGAGAAGAGTATGGAGAAGAGAGGAAACGGCTCATGATCCGATGAATACCATCTCATCTGTGACACATGGTGGAGATAGTTTTATGGCATGATTGTTTAGGGCTGTGAATTGAAGTCAGTTAGTAGTATTTAATGATGATTTGACTGCTGGCAGATGTAGAAGAATGAATTCTGAAGTGTATAGGGCTATACTATCTGCTCGGATTCAGCAAAATGCTGGAAAGCTAAAAGGACAATGCTTCACAGTACAGATGGACAATGAGCCAAAATGTACTGCAAAACCAAACCAAGTGCTTTTTAATGCAAAGTAGTATAAGATTATTCAAAGGCCAAGTCAATCAACTGACCTCAACCCAATTGGACATGAATTTCACTTGCTGAAAACAAAACTGATACCAGAAAGTCCAATAAACAAGCATCAATTGAAGACAACTGCAGTAAATGCCTAACAAAGTATCACTAGGGTAGAAACCCAGCACTAGAGATGGTCATGGGTTCCAGACTTCAGGCAGTCATTGACTGTAAAGGATTTTCAACCAAATATTGAAAATAACCATTATATTTATGATTAGGGGGTTCCCCCTGCTCGCTTCGCTCGCCAACCACCCCCCAGCCTGCGCTATTCGCCAGCCACTTCGAGTCTCTGCCACTGACATTGAGAAGAGTGGGGCTGAATGCACCCCAAGGAGACGCGGTCGCTCTTCCGAAACCGCCTCTTAAACGGTGATACAATGGGAAACAAATACAGTTTTTTTTTTTAACCTCCTCTTTGCTAGATCAGCTGCTGGTTACTGCTGCTGACGTGCCATGTGATCTGCATCTCGCACGGTGCTTCAAACATTTAAAAGCCTGTACAGCAGCTGTCCTACTCTTTGTCTTTTATTTCCGGCTCCGGGCGTGGTTAAATCTTTTGGCACAAAGTCTTGTCTCACGGGACATGAGTTCTTGATACTTTTTAGTTTATAATTTAAAAACGATATAAGAATCTGAAAATCTAACAACATCACATTAAAGTTCGATAAATTCTGAAAAGAATGATACCAAACATATATATGTAGGTTTTACAATTAACCCGATTTAAAGTGTGACAAAAAAGTCACATAAAATCGTTGCACTTTTAGGTTTAGGATTTTATATACAGTATATAGAGTAGATTATGTTAGTTTGTCGAAATACTTTTGAGATGCTGGAAAAAAAATTAGAGGGTGTTGGGCTATACAGAAAAAATGGTAGTCATTCCTAACACTTTAATCATATAATGATTGCTTAATTTCAGATCCATTGTGGTGGCGGCCAGGGTCAAAATTATGAAAATTTTGTCACAGACCAAATACTTAGAAACCTAAAGGTATATATATATATATACACACACATATATATATATATATATATATATATATATATATATATATATATATATATATATATATATATATATATATATATATATATATATCCATCCATCCATCCATTTCCCAACCCGCTGAATCCGAACACAGGGTCACGGGGGTCTGCTGGAGCCAATCCCAGCCAACACAGGGCACAAGGCAGGAAACAATCCTGGGCAGGGTGCCAACCCACCGCAGGACACACACAAACACACCCACACACCAAGCACACACTAGGGCCAATTTTAGAAACACCAATCCACCTAACCTGCATGTCTTTGGACTGTGGGAGGAAACCGGAGCGCCCGGAGGAAACCCACGCAGACACGGGGAGAACATGCAAACTCCACGCAGGGAGGACCCGGGAAGCGAACCCAGGTCCCCAGATCACCCTTTAAAGAAGCAATATTCTCAAAGGTTCATTTATACTCTAACCATTGGCCCCCAAACACATCAATATAGACACACTTCCGCTTCCACTCACAACTCACAAAACCTTAAGCCAAATGCCTACAGGATTTCCAGGGGAATGGAGACCTCTAGTCCCAGGTTTTAAATCCCATGCATGGTACGTTAATTGGAGATTGCAAATGGAGATTGCAAATAAACCTTGCATGGTTGGGCTTTATCTCCCTCTGAATTAATTTGACAATTTTTTAAATTATTATTACAAGGAACACGTTAATAATAGTTTGCAACATGCTTTATTCATTTTTTTACCTGTATTTAAAATTTTTACTTTGATGCCATTTTCAAATAGCATTTTTGTATATTTGTTTGCATGAGCTCCTTGCGAGAATTTTTTTCTCTATTTGAAATCACAGAATGAATGTAGCAACAGTCCAAAACAGGGCAACACTTTCTGCCTTTTGAAATGGCTTTTCAGAAGAGCTAAAAGATGACGTGACAAATTATGGGGTTAGTGACCCCTTAGAAGAAGCAACTAAGCACTATGTAAATGCTAACATTTCAGGGAAACTAGCCTACACATCCTAAGCAGGGGTAGTTACAATGAGTAGTTGTTCCCAACCATAAAGCTTTTAGTTTTACAATGCTGGTTCATTTTTTCAATGAAAATCACAATATAGCTCTGATTGATTCAGGTGTACTTGTAAAAATTGCAACAAAACATGTTTGGTACAACAATTAAACTTAAATAAAATTAGGATAGAAACAAATGATGGTGGTTATATTCTTAGTGTACACATACCATAGCTATATCTGACCATGGGGTTATGGTAGGAAATCTTAATTTTTTTAAATTATGAACTCATCCATTCCAAAGCCAATATCTGGATACCCATGTTTAGAATGTCATAATCCTGGAATAAATTGAGAAAGGACCCATTTAGAGGCTTACAGTGGAAACTGATTACTCCACAGCATTACATACCATAATCCTTGTTGTAGTTGACATATTTTCAAACTCTGCACATTGTATCTTCTTCTTCTTCTTCTTTTGGCTGCTCCCGTTAGGGGTCGCCACAGCGGATCATCTTCTCCCATATCTTCCTGTCCTCTTCATCTTGCTCCGTTACACCCACCACCTGCATGTCCTCTCAAACAATATCATTAGACCACCTCCTAGACCTTCCTCTTTTCCTCTTACCTGGCAGCTCCATCCTTAACATCCTTCTCCCAATATACCCAGCATCTCTCCTCATGTCCAAACCAACGCAATCTTGCCTCTATGACTTTGTCTCCCAACTGTCCAAGCTGGGTTGACCCTCTAGAGTACTAATTTCTAATCCTGTCCATCCTTGTCATACCCAGTGCAAATCTTAACATTTTTCACTTGGCCACCTCCAGCTGTCTCATGTTTTCTAGTCAGTGCCACTGTCCCCAACCTACTTAACATAGCTGGTCTCACCACCGTCTTATAGACCTTATCTTTCACTCTTGCTGGTACCCGTCTGTCACAAATCACTCCTGACGCTCTTCTCCACCCACTCCACCTTGTCTGCACTCTCTTCTTCACCTCTCTTCCACACTCCCAGTTACTTTGTACTGTTGATTCTAGGTGTTTAAACTCATGTACCTTTGCCAAATCTATTCCCTGCATCCTTACCATTCCTCTGACCTCCCTTTCATTCAAACACATATATTCTGCCTTATTCCTACTGACCTTCATTCATCTCCCCTCCAGAGCATATCTCCACCTCTCCAGGGTCCTTCAACCTGCTCCATACTCTTGTTACAGATCACAATGTCATCTGCAAACATCACAGGGACTCCTGTCTAATCTCGTCTGTGAACCTGTCCATCACCATTTCAAATAAGAAAGGGCTCAGAGCCAATCCCTGATGTAATCCCACCTCTACCTTGAATGCATCCTCAGACCTCACCACTGTCACGATTCGAGCATACATATCCTGTACCACTCTTACATACTTCTCTGCCACTCCCGACTTCCTCATATAATACCACAACTCCTCTCTAGGTACTCTGTCATATGCTTTCTCTAAGTCCACAAAGACACAATGTAACTCCTTCTGTCCTTCTCTATATTTCTCTGTCAACACTCTCAGAGCAAACATCACATCTGTAGAGCTCTTTCTCAGCATGAAACCATACTGCTGCTTGCTAATCATCACCTTCCTTCTTAACCTAGCTTCCACTACTCTTTCCCATAACTTCATGCTGTAACTCATCAGTTTTATCCCCAGTTAGTTACTAAAGCGCTGCACATTCCCTTTATTGTTAAAAATCGGTACCAGTACACTTCTTCTACGCTCCTCAGGCATCCTCTCACTTTCCAAGATTCCATTTAACAATCTGGTTAAAAACTCAACTGCCATCTCTCCTAAACACCTCCATGCTTCCACAGGTGTCATCTGGACCAACAGCCCTTCCATTCTTCATCCTCTTCATAGATGTCCTTGCTTCCTTCTTGGTAATCCGTTATACTTCCTGATTCACTATCTCCACATCATCCAACCTTCTCTCTCTCTCTCTCTCTCTCTCTCTCTTTTATTCTCTTCATTCATCAGCCTCTCAAAGTACTCTTTCCATCTGCTCAACACACACTCCTCGCTTGTGAGTACATTTACATCTTTATCCTTCATCATCCTAACCTGCTGCACATCTTTCTCAGCTCGGTCCCTCTGTCTAGCCAATCGGTACAGGTCCTTTTCTCCCTCCTTAGTGTCCAATCTCTCATACAACTCATCATATACCTTTTCTTCAGCCTTCGCCACTCACTTAACTCCTTCTACCCCTGGTTACTTTCTGCATCTCTCTGACTATCACGCTTCTTCTTCGCCAATCTCTTCATCTGTATACTCTGCTGTACTTCCCCATTCCACCACCAGGTTTCTTTGTCTTCCTTCCTCCTTCCTTCCAGATGTCACATCAACCACCCTTCTAGCTGTCTCCTTTACCACTTCTGCTGTAGTGGCCCAGCTATCTGGTAGCCCTTCACCACCACCCATTGTTTGTCTTACCTTCTCCCTGCACTCCACCTTACAGTCTTCCTTTTTCAACTTCCACCATTTGATCCTTGCCTCTGCCCTCACTCTCCTCCTCTTTTTGATATCCAACGTCATTCTACAGAACACCATCCTATGCTGTCTGACAACGCTTTCCCCTGCCACCACTTTGTAGTCTGCAATCTCCTTCAGACTGACCCTCCTGCATAGGATATAATCTACCTATGTTCATCATCCACTCTTGTATGTCACCCTGTGTTCCTCCCAGTTCTTAAAATACATATTCACCATGGCCATGTCCATCCTTTTCACAAAATCCACTATCATCTGACCTTCTTCATAACCTCTCCTTGACACCATACCTACCCATGACCTCCTCATCCCCTCTGTTCCCTTAACTAACATGTCCATTTAAATCCGCTCCAATCTGCACATTTTATAGCATTTAAGAAACTTCCCATCAGCTCATGAATTAGCACATATATATATATAAATATATATATATATATATATATATATATATATATATTTGGCGATTCTAAATTGGCCCTAGTGTGTGCTTGGTGTGTGGGTGTGTTTGTGTGTGTCCTGCGGTAGGTTGGCACCCTGCCCGGGATTGGTTCCTGCCTTGTGCCCTGTGTTGGCTGGGATTGGCTCCAGCAGACCCCCGTGACCCTGTGTTCGGATTCAGCGGGTTGGAAAATGGATGGATGGATGGATATATATATATAGTGAAAGGTGCTATATAGGCGCTCGACCCGACACAGACTGACAATGGAGGCACATGAAAAAATAAACACAATACAGTCCCAAAAGCACAAACAGAAACACCAAAACAAAAACACTCTTCTTTCCTCCACTCCTCTCGGCAGCTTTGTCTTCCTCCTCCCGACTCTGGCTCCCAGAGTGGTGACTGCTGGCTCCTTTTATAACACCCCCGGAAGTGCTCCAGGTGCTCGTTAACCTACTTCCGGTAGCATTTCCGGGTGTGGCAGAAAACCCGCCTAAGAAGGCTCAGTAGTTGTTGCAGCACTCCCTGGCAGCACCCTTGGATCTCAACAGGGCTGTAACCAATTCCAACTCCTGTGAAGCCTTGCAGGAGTCAGAGGCACCACCGCAACCCAGAGGGGCTGCCATCCAGTGACCTGGGGGAGGTATTGTGCAGCCCATGTCTGTTCCCCCGGACCATATACAGAAGGGGTGTCCTGGCTGGGCATGGGCCCTGGCCATCCACCACAATATACAGTATATATATATTCACCAAAGTGATATTTTGGCTGTGTGAGCTCCCTAAATCTAAAATTGATGATCAGGGTACACAGGTTATCATCTAGAAAGTATTAAACAGTACATATAAATCAAGAAACTGAAAAATACTTACATTGTAATGTGGATTTATTTCAGTCTAAAGTATAGTCTTCCAATTGCTAAATATTCAAGGAATATTCATAGAACCAGCACCAGTAAACCTTTGGAATATCAGTACAATTATAAAAACACCAGTAATTTCTTTTAAATCCACCACTGCTTCATCCATTATTTTGCAAATTTAAACATTCAATTGATTATTGTGTTTTGACCTTTGGTAATGACCAAGACATTCCTTTTCGTTTTGTCCTCTTTGGATCTCTGCCTCTCATTATTAAAATTTATTCAATGGGACGTTCAATTATTCTGTACTAACACTACAGATACTGTATGTATGTTGTAATGTTTATAAGGGAGAGGTGATAATTTTGATAATCTGTTTTTAACTAATAGCCCTTTACAGTTTCCACTATCCGTGTGTAAAAACGGTTTTCTTAATCACATTTTGACTATATGCCTCCTTATGTTTCACCAGTTTCCTCCTTTTGTTCATGTCTCACCTTTCACCTAATATAAATGTAGCTTGCTTTTAAAGTATTACACCCTGCAAGTATAATCAGCATTTAATTCAAAAAATCAAAAAGTTGTGCACTGTAGGGTACCCTGTTGGAACACTCATTAAAGACAGTGTACATGTATATCTGCAGAGAAGCATGCTGCTGAGCATAATTCTTGCCAGCTGGGAACTGTTGAATTAAAAAAATAAATAAATGCAACACCCTTTCACTTCTCCTTAACACATATAACCCTGGGCCTATATACATACTGTACATAAATGTCTTAGTATGAAAATTTTATTAAAGCGTCTCAAAATTCAGTTTAGGAATTTACTAAATCCTATGTTGAAAGCCTAAAGGGCAGCACAGTGGTGCAGTGGTAGTGCTGCTGCCTTGCAACCAGGAGACCAGGTGTACATGTTCAGATGCTCCAGTTTCCTCCCACAGTCCAAAGACATGCAGGTTGGGTGAACTGGAGTTGATAAATTGGTCCCAGTATTTGTGTGTTCAACTTTCAATGGGCTGGTTCCCTTTCATGGGATTGTTCTTTCCTTGTGCCCTGCGTGTGCTGGGATAGGGCTCAGTTTCTCCTCAATGCTGCCTTGGATAAGAAAAATGGATGGATGAAAAACCTAAAAAAATTCAGGATGTTCATTACCTATTTAAAGATATTTCATAACCTATCCTTTGTAGTTAAGACTGGCTAAAGGTGGCAATATTCTAGGAGAGGTGGTAGCAAGAATATATCAGAAACAATTCACAATTAAGGTTTCCTAGAAAGATAGAAAAACATATCTCAAATTCTCATAAGAGGAAAAAAAAGGTAATTACAACATCTACGGTGAGGATGGCAGCACTCTAATGAATTCAACATTTTAATTGTGTGTTACCTTAAAAGTGCAAGAAAAAGTTGCCCAGCACTGCTGCATGAAGCGACTACTTTAATTTGAAGAAACTCTAAATTCACCATTAGGAGTGGGCATCTGAATGGTCTGTTATAGTAGTTGTACTGAATGGTGTAAAATCTGAGTCCACTTTAGAAATGATTCACCAGTCAAAGAACAGTACTTGCTAGAACCCACCCTCTTCATTTTGACAAGTGAAAAATGAAAGTTTTTATTTCAAGGCCCATTTCAAGTTACTTGCAGTTTCACTGAAATAAAGAAATGAAGAAATACATAAACAAGAAATTATATTTTGTGATACACTTAATTTTTTATGCTCACATATCATGTTATTATTATTTATTTATAATCACATTTCATGGCACTTTTATCTATTTAAAAATCATGAAGAGCATTTACATTGTGAACCACCTAGGCTGCCACTTCCAGCTGAACCCGACACAGACAAGCGTGGGACACAAGCTCAAGGCACACACTGATTTTTTATTTTCTTTTTTTACCTTGTGGGCAACGTCTTCCCCATTCTAACAAGCCCAGTACAGTCCAAAGCACCAACACAGCGCAATACAATAAGTCTTTCTTCACTCTTTTCCTTCTCCTCCACTCCTCTGGTCAAGCTTCGTCTTCCTCCTCCTGACTCTGGCTCCCCGAGTAGTGGCTACTGGCTCCTTTTATAAGGAACCCGGAAGTACCCCAGGTGCTTGATGTCTCATTTTCAGCAGCACTTCCGGGTGTGGCAGAAGAACTGCCCATAAGGGCTCAGAAGCTCCTGCTGCAGCACCCCCTGGCAGCGCCTGAGTATCCCAACAAGGCTTCACCAAACTACAACTCCCATGAAGCCCTGCGGGAGTTGGAGGCACCGCTGTAGCCCAGGGGGGTTGCCATCTAGCATCCCGGGGGAGGTAACGATCTGGCCACGCTTGCTCCCCCCAGTCCTCCCAGTGTGGAAGCGTCCCAGCCGGGCAAAGGCCGCATGCTACAACATGTCTATATGCAAAAAGCAGAACAGAAAAATTAGAATGGTGGTAAGTAGAAAAGAATCTGTAATGTTGACTCAATCAAATATAGACATACTTAACTGGAGGGGGTTAAAACTAAACTACTAACTTGAAAGGAGTGTTTCACACACTAAACAAACTGACAAAATGTTTTACAGCAGTGAAGAAGAATTGCCAATAACTTATCTGGAATGAAAAATAATAAATCAGTCAGTAAAGTCAAATTTAGTTTGAATAAAAGCCAGTATCCGACTAGGAGAAGAAACCAAAGACCTGTGGTCGATCATCTAGCCAGTGGTGAACATGAAAATGTGAGTGTTTCACAGCGAACCAGCTAAGGCACAGAAGTCCCTGAAAGCGTTGAGACAATGATAAACTTATTGTAAACTTAAGGTCAATTTGTTCTTTTTCGGTCAAGGGCATGTTTATATGTCATGTGTTCTGACTCCTGTAGCTGTATACCATTTAGGTCCACAGACAGTGATTCTGAAAATTACAGTAATACCCTTTTTTTTTTTAATTTTTTAAAAAATTTCTATTCTGTCCACCTCATTTGTTTTCATTAAAATATTACAATTTTCAACTTTTATTCATTTTTATCACTATGTGCACTTCACATTTTTTTATTGATTTGGATTTTTAAAGTTTACTTTATTCTTTTATTATTGATTTTCTATTTTCTATACAATGTTTTTATTGTGTAGCTTTATTTATATAATCTGTTTTTACAACATTAAAATAATGGATTTATAGTTATTCCATTTTCCCCATTGATCATATTATTTTAGACTAAAATAATAGTAATAAATTTTACCTTATCGCAATCTGGAGGAGGGTGAGTTGATAGACCCCGTAGAGTTTTTTGTGTAAGTCCCCCAGAGCTCCTGAAATCACCTCTGCCTCCATATTTGCACACTGCTGACAAATACATTTCTAAATTCCATCTCATTAAAATGAAAACATATTTCTAAAAAATTTTGTAAATTATAATTTAAGTCATTTTAAGTAAGAGGAATGAAAACATTACTTTAATCATTTTTATGTTTCCATTTAGTAAAGGTGAATTTGCCTGAACAGGGTTATGCTTTAAAAAGAAAAACAAAAGTCACCTTGACAAACATAGGCCATATGCTCATTGCACTCTGATCATAATATTTCCCAATGGTATATTACACTGCTTAACAGTCCATCCATTTTCTAATACACTTTGTGCACAAAAATCAAACAAAATGGATATACTGTAATAGTGAAGGAACACTTATACGTAAGTATTTTTGGGCAACCATTCAGCCTTTTCCAAAGTCCCCCTAGCACTTCTTTCAGAAATCCAAAAATTTGGGACAGTGATAGTACTTCAAGCTTAAAAATTAAAAATCCCTGAGTAATCTTTAATAGGCTTGAATGTGTCTTTATGTATGCTAGGCTTCATTTTCTCTAATCTCTCTCTCTCCCTTTCATTATAATATATCATCTTGAACTTTCCTAATTTCTGCTAATATGCCAGCAACACATTTTCTTCTTTAGTGAAAAATGTATTACATTTGCAATTTGGCTTAGTATGAATGACTCCACACCAAATAAAAAAAAATGATTCTAGCGCGTTAAGCTCTGAATTCTACTGAAGTCACTAATAGTCCACAAAAGCAAGCATCCTGGGGAGCAAGAAAAAACTGAGAGTACTGGCACAATGAATCAGAAAAAGTATCCTCTGCATTTTTGCCTCATCAACATTTCCTGGTTAATATATTAGAGAGCTGATTTAATGTAATTACGTAAAGCTACAGAAGTGCATTGGTGTTCTACAGACTCAGCTCATTTGTTTGTTCTGTCAGTAAGATTCCCTGTGCTTACTTAAAAGAAATCATTGAACTCCTTTTCCCAATTACAGTGTGGACATAAATACTTAGAGGCTGCCATTAGGAAGAACACCGGAGTGATTTGACAATACCTGTTCTTTCATGAGACTTTCAGTTTCAGTGATAAAATACACATAGCTTGAAAATATTCTTTGTTTTTTTTTAGGGATTGGGCATGTATGAAGTATATGCTTATACTGAATCTGTTAAGTTTCTATTTTTTTCATTTTTCTATTGCCCCATTTTCTGTAACACCGCCTATATTTTTGAGCTGTAACTATCAAAATGACCACATAATTCAAGTGACTGTTGGGTTATAAAACCTGTTAAAAAGAAAGTTGAGTGTTAGAAAAACATGTTCACTATTAGGAACAGAGGCTGCTGTTTTAGCCTATACAAAACCATGGTGCTTATGTCTCTCTTTAGTTTATTTTTGTAATGGGCAACTATGGGCAGGTAGGCAATTATCATAGTCGCTGAACCGCATGAGTTTATTCTCGGTCATAATAGTGCGAGTATAGCTTTTGAGCTTTTAAGAAGTGTGGATGCTGTTTCTGAGTATATAAACTCTACTTACTTTCAGGTTCATTGGTCAACCATTTTTTACTGCTTCGCAATTTAATATTACTTAAGAGGTGAACCCACAATCATTGCATCCAGTACACTCTATGTTCAGTTAAAAAAAAGGTAATCCAAAATTCTTTTATATTTGAAAAAACGTATTACTTTCATAATTTGTGATTACAAAATACAGTAATAAGGTTTTACACTTGTATAACTGCTTAACAGTTTATGTGGAATGTTCCTAATTTAGAAAATGAATGCACAATGTTTTTAGATATGATAGTGACAATATGAAAATGAATGGGTATGCTTGAGAACACAAGTGTGCTTTCTTGTGATAGAGTGCATGAGATGGGTCAGTGCAGTTATCAAAAGATCAGTAAACGACTGTATATTTAATTAGCAAAATTGGCTTTATTCTTCATTTTTTGAACAGTATATTGGACACAGGACTGTGTTTTGAAGGTGTGAGAGTGTGTAGACATGGACTAAGAGATTTCAAACTCGACCTTAAGATTTCTTCCAGGTTAACGATCACCAGTGAATTGATTTATTATACATTCATTTTGTCTATCCTGTTTTTATTGGTTTATATGGAATGGGGTGTTTAGGTTGGATGCAACCTACAGTGCATACGTTTTTTAGAGGGTGGCAGATTATATAAGTGAAGATTTTAAATGTACTGTATACTATTTCTTGCTTTTTGTAGTTGAATTTAAATTACAGGTAGCATAATGGTCCAAATAATAAGTTTATTTCCAAAACAGTATGTTTGAATGATGGCCTAATCACTGTCTTTGTGCAGTATGCAAATTTTAACCGAGTTTGACTGGGTTTTCTCCAGACACTCTTGCTCCTTTTAGGTCCTACAACTCTAAATTGGTCCATTATAAGTGAGTGTTAATATGCCCTGCAAGGGACTAGGTCTACCTAATGTCTGTTATTTAATATTACCAAAATAAGCTTCATCTCTTTGTGAAACTGAATAGGAGTAAGCAGAAAGTAGACAGGCAATGAATGGATAGAAGCTGTTTTGTAATTGAATCACATCATAATCCATTACAATCCAGCCTTCAGCACTGTATTACACAGGTTTTCAGCCACAAACCAGCGATGTATGGGTAAGAAACTCCCTCCAAAGTAGTTCCTTTATGCCATACGCATTAGGAGTTCTCCATGCTGCACACAGGGATTGCCTCTGAGTTCTACAAGTGGAGTGCTTCCTGGTGATATAAGCTGAGCTCTCTCTTACTCAGCCCTCACCTTTTACACAGCACCATCACTACACTAGTCCTCAGCTCAAATCTTGCAGACTACACCAGGTATTTTGTGATAGAGTCACACCATGATCTGTCTCAGTCTGGATATTTGCGCTGTGCTAACTGTTGGTCGCCAGTAGCAAACCCACAATGTCTAGATTACAAAAGACCTCTGAAGCAACTCCTTTAATGCCATGGGCTAATACAAGAACTGAGATGGATTGTCGTGTGATGCAACAAAACTGATGGGTTTAAATCACTCATCTTATTATGAATGATTTACTAAAAGCTGGTATTTAAGACATGTCCATAATTTTAAAAAGTAATTTTCAGTACTGTATTATATTTTTGTGTTTTTAAATACATTTATGCTCAAGAAAATAGGATTTTAATGAATATGTATTAAACCATTACATCTGAAAACTTGATTTCTTGTTTGAAATTTGATGTTGGTCATAATAATGTTATACACTCATTATGGTTTGTACCAGCTTATGAATTGAGAAGGAAATCTGCTAATGAGCAGACATAAAAATTACAGCAGCTCTAAACCACAGGTAGTGGATCCTGTGGGGCTCAAGCTATCCAATCAGATAAAGATGGGAAATTGTAGGCTGTTCTATGCAAGTTAGGGCTCTGTAAGGTCTGTGGGTGTTGGCATCTCCACCAAGAAAGCATAAAAGAATTGTAGACCAAATTAGTGTTTGTCAGTGTATGAATGGAGTTGTGGGAGTACTGGGTGTTTACAGATGCCACAGATATAGGAGCATAACTGATAAAGAATCCTGATACAGATGTGTCATAACTGGCGAGCCACAAAGTGTTTTTTAAACAATACTTTGTGTTGCTAGTTTTTAACATTTGTTGGTGATGTAATCTCACCGCCATTTTGAGTCCATGTCTTTCTGTTACCTTTTTGTTCTTAGCAAATTATGCTTGTTTCCAGTTGTATATTATTGAAACATATGAAACATAATGCTGACATCCAGATTTTTGAAATTTAAAAGAATACACCACTTAAAAATTATTTTTAATAGGTTACTTACCCAATGTGATATTTTTAGTGATGGACTCGACTAAAGAATGAGGGGAGACATAGGTCTTCTAATCAAAGGCACGATCCCATGTGAACACTTCTGAACACTTTTTTTTTGTTTTGGAGTTACTTATTTAACAGTATTTTAGCAAGTATAGCAAGTATTTTGCACATTGTCACCATACAACTGAAAGACCTGACATGTGAATTATACAACATGAGTAATGTGAATTTTTTTCTTTGACATTTTGTTATTTCTCTTGCTGTGGTCCAGCATGGAACTCCACAGACACCCACACTATCAGAAAGTGTGTTATCCTCATTGTCCAAGAAAATGTAAGATTAAAAATTATTCTGGACATCAGTACACACCACCTGGGCCAAGTAACCTACACAAAGTATCATTTTAAGTAGAGTATTTCTTTAAAAACTAAACAGTCTTCACAAGAAATGTATAGATTCTTAGGTAAATGACTTATAGTAAAATATAGGATTGCCAACAAACTGTTTACCTAAGAGTTTAACTGATATTTTGTGCTTTGGCAATCTGGCTTTTTCACTTCCTGGTTTGACCTTCATTCACTTGCTAACTTTACTATGTGTTGCCCATTTGGTGCTTTAACTTCCCAGTCTATACTATATTAATCTGTCATTCAGGACATGCTTAAACATCAACTCACAACTGGAGGACACCAATTTGATCTGTTGAGGTTTGCAGATTTTTCTTTAGCTAAAACGTTTGCCAGAACCATAATATCGTTCATTAGAGAGATTAATCTGTAGGATATACACTGAATAGATTTTTAATATTTCATTAGAAAGATCAAGTTTGACATCTGACAGTGGTTAGGCCAAATCTCTAACTCCCACAAAACTTGCCAGCATTAATGGTGTTAATTTAATTGGAATCTTTTTGTTAGAATTCCATTGGATGCCCATTGGAACCTGCATCTTTCCCACTCTGCAGTGAGTTCATTGCATCTTAAAACTCAGACTAGGTACAATAATTGCTCCACAACTTTTCTGACATCTCCTCGACTGAAGGCACATTGCTGTGTTAGGCAGTTTTCCTGTTATACTATACAGTATGTGAAATTTACGCATGTGCTTGATTAATTGTCAGTGCAATTTTAATGACGCTGCGATTGATATCTCTTCAAGCAAAATTTATCAAAGTGTGCAAGATGTTTAAGGAGGACACAAAAACAAAGAGCTCTTCTATTACAATTTATGAAATCATTGGCAGATATCTGTGGAAATTATGTGTAAATGTAAATACAGAGATCAAATATTAGAAGAACGATTTACTCAAATATCAGTAGTCATTCAACCCTCTCATGTGGTATAAAGTAAGATTGTGTAAAATTATTTCTGACAATGACATTGAACCATATTGTTAAATATCAAAGTAGTTTGGCATTAAAGGGATACTCACCCACTATGGTTTGAAGTGATGGATAAGAAAAATTTAAATCTCATACTTTCGTGCAATATATAGTTGAGAAAGTTTATGCTCTAATGGAAGTAGGAGATGACCAATGCTGGATATCACAGAATCTTGCTTTGGAACTGAAGACAGAACTCTTGGCCAATCTATCAAGGGGAGAGGCAGGTCTTCAATTCAAATATGTAACCTCATGTGAAAGGACTTCTAGGTTGAGGGCCACTTTACCAAAAAATATATGTATTTTGTACATTTTGAGTGTACAACTGGATAACTTAGTGTGGATTATGCAAATGAGTAATGCAAGATTTTTTAATGGACTTTTTGATATTGCTTGCTGTTGCCCAGCATTGGTCACTGCCCATTTTCTTAGCTTGATTCTGAATGAAAACATGAGATTACATTTTTTTTTCTCTGCTATCACTACACATCTTATGGAGTAAGTACCATTTTTAAAAATTTTCATTTTTTGGTGGTGTATTAATTTAATTATTACACTTTCTGACACACCTCATGCAATCATGAGACCTGAAATGTGAAGCTGCTTACATAATTCAACTCTATTTTTATATTTTAATTTAAAGGATATGCAAGTAATTGTAATTGGACACAATCAATATAGAAATAACCAGTAATTTAAACAATTTTATTTTAAAGTGCAAAAATCACATTTACAGTGTAAGTGCTTTTGCCTAATGGTATTATAACAATACCATCTGAATCTAATTGTGTGAAATTCACACCATACAATCCATTATCCCAGCTTTGCTTGAGAGTCAGAATCTGAATCTCACACAGAAAGCCATCATATGCCCTTAAGGGCTTAACATTTCTACCAGTTCCACACTGTTAACCAAAATCTTTTTAGCTAATCAAAAGGTGACCTGCATTGCGCTTTGCAAAAAGACAAAGAGCTTTCTCCTTTGAAAAAGACATTAAGGCTCAGAAAAAAATACTGAGACTATTTTTTGAAAAATGCAGCAGGAATATAAATCCATTTTTTGCTTATCCATTATATATATTTTTTTAATTTAATACCCAAGGGTATTGTAGTCAGTATTGATTTAGTATTTAAACATTACAGTAAGTTTCACAGTGAAAGCCAAGGTGATTATGTAAATTTTTCATGGGCTAATACACAAATACACTTTGCAAAGTAAGCATCCACATGCATGATTTTATGGACTCTTATAAGAAAGAAATCATTTTGTAAATGGGCTTTTGTAAATGGAATACCTTAATATTAATCTGTGCAGAGCATGTCATATATAATAGTGCATCACATACAATTAAAAAAGGCAAATGACAAAAGCAAAACTTTAAAATGGGAACATAGAATATCTCATTGAAATGATCTGATAAGATTTGTTAAGTGCAAATAAATACTTCACATAGGATAAATACAGGATTCAAAACCTAAACACACAAAGCACCCAAAAACAGATCTTACTACTTAGATGCTGATTCATCTGCAGTCTTGCCAGAAAGCATGAAAGCTCAGCCTTGATTTTTTTTCAATCAATTAAATAGTATTCAGCTGCTACTAATTTTCCTAATTGTTCCTCTGTCTATCTCAGTGAACAGCATGGGGTAAGAGGACAAAATGAGCAAAGACAACACAATTAATCCATCAATCAGCAGTGCCATGCAACACTCTAGTTACCTATGAGGCCATCAAAGCTCTGCCACCTGCTGGCAAATATCACAGTTAGCTTTCCTGTACAGAAGCTTGAAAAGAATCGCACATCTCAAAATTTCCTTTTACTTAAAATATGTGGAATAAATCTGAAAGACAGCAATAACTTATATTGATTGTGGAAAGGAAGATGTAATGAGTGCATCTGCACTTTATTCTACCCCGGATCCTGTGCCTATAAAAAGTGTTCACCATCTTGGAAGTTTTCACATTTTGTGTTATACGACATATGATCACCGTGGATTTACTTTGGCTTTTTTGAGATTTAGCAACAGAAAAAAGACTTTAATATCAAAGTGAAAACAGATCTCTGAAAAGTGGTCTAAAGTAATTACAAATGTAAAACACAAAATAATTGTTCAAGTAAATATTCACCCCCTTTAATATGAAACATATAAATAATCATTGGTGCATTGAATGAATTCAATGGAGGACACTTGTCTGCATTCAAGAGGTTTCAATTAATTGTAGTGTAAATAGCACCTTATCTGGTAGGTCCAACATGGTGAGTCATTTTGTACAATGAAGAGAAAAAGAACACTCCCAATAACTGAAAAGAAAGAGTGATTGAGGGGGTACTCACACTGGCAATTCATTCCAAGCATGTTTGTCCGCATGTAACCCCGCAAAGTCTAGTTCATTTCAGTAGTGTGATCGCTTTGTTCTGGGCCTGAGCATGGTTCAGCAGCATTCGGGAACAGTATGATCGCTAAACATGCCTGAACACGGAAAACAGACATGACGTCAATGATACGACAAGTTAGATTTCATTTCATTCAATATGTTATTCTCACTTTACACATGAACGTGTTTTTGTAGTTGGCAAGAAAAGCTACAAATTTCTCCCTTAACATCAATTTTCACCGTAAAAATCTTCTCGTACATGCAGCACGATTAACAGAAAAAAGCTGAGCTCACACTCAATAAATCTGTAAGAGGGTAGAGCGTTATCCTGCCCTACACGACTCCAAAATTACCACAAAATAAGTAAAATCGTTTTGACATGCATTCTGTCACTCTGTGTTCAGATCTATTTTTGGCTTTACACAAAGTTACATGGTTATGATGAAAGTGTGCCCAGGCCCAGAACACAGTGTGAGTGCAGGCCAATGGGGGAGTAAAGAGGGGGGACAATCATGTTTGGGTATGGTACAAAACAAACATGTCTAGGATGCGTACACCCTGAAAGTCATGGGATGGATACAAGAAAATATCCAAGTCACTGAATATCAATCATTAAGAAATGGAAAGAGTAGGGCACAGCTTTAAATCTGCCTAGATTAGGCCATCCACAACAAGCAAGTAATAATGCAAGAAAAAGACTATTGAGGTATGCCACCAGGAGATCTAGGGAACTCTGAAGGATATAAAAACTACATTAGGTGAGATTGAAGAGATTGTGGAGACAACAACTATGGTCCAGGTGCTTCACTAGTCACAGCTTTATGCTAGAGTGGCAAAGATATATCCATTGTTTCAGAAAAACATACATGACATTTCTGCTAAGGCTTGCCAAATGGCACATATGAGACTCTGAAGTTACCCAAGGCAAGGTTCTGTGGTCTGATGAGGCAAAATTGAGCTTTTTAGCTATCAGACATAATGCTGTGAGGATGCTTCTCTGCAGCAGATCATGAATGGCTTTGAGAGTAGAAGGCAAAATTAATACAGCTAAATAAAGGGAGATTCTGGAGGAAAGCCTGATGCAGTTTGCAAGAAACCTGCACCTTAGGAGAAGAGATGTCTTCCAGCAAGACAGCAACCCCAAGATTAAGATCAAAGCTACAAAGAAATTGCTTAAAAACAATCTTAATGAACTGGAGTGGCCAAGTCATTGATGAGACATTTAATCCAACTGAGAATTTGTGGCTAGACTTCAAAATGGTTGTTCACTCACAATTCCTATGCAACCTGACAGAGCACGAGAAATTTTGCAAAGAAGAATGGGGGAAAATGTCAGTGTCCAGATGTGCAAAGCTGATAGAGAGACCTGTGCACACAAGGCTGCTATGGTTGCCACAGGTAGTTCCAATAAATACTGACCTTAAAGGGAGTGAATGCTTATGAGATCCATTATTTTGTGTTTTATATTTGTAATCAATTTAGATCACTATGCAGAGATCTGTTTTCACTTTGACGGCTGACTAAGTTCCAAAGGGTTGAATACTTTTTATAGGTACTGTGCATGTATATGCAGTATATATACACACATAGATAGATAGATAGATAGATAGATAGATAGATAGATAGATAGATAGATAGATAGATAGATAGATAGATAGATAGATAGATAGATAGATAGATAGATAGATAGATAGAGATGTGTATATAATGTACAGTATACAGTATATGAAGCATGGCTAGTCCTTCTGCTGCACCTGGTATTGTGTGGCTGCTTATAAAGTAACTAATCAACAGTCTCTTTGTATTTGCTTGGTTTGTTCAGCTGCTGAACGCAATCAACCAGCAGCAGTCTCATTTGTTTATCCTTAACTTAGAATGTAGCTATATTGTCTCAGTTTGTGTCTCCAATAATCTGCCCTTAGAAGCCATGATTGTTGCTCTTGTCACATCTCTTCAGCTGCTGAATACAACCATCCAGCAGCCTTATTTCCGTTTGTCTACGCAACAATAAATTCCAGGCAGCACTTTGTACTCTCTGTACAGTTTGCAAATCCCCCCTGTACCCTGTGTCTTTCCTATTTACCAATTGACATTTGCAGTCAATAGCTGTCTAGCTGTGCAGTTCACAGCAGCTGCTTATCTGTACTGTTCACCAATTTATTTAATAGCTGCTATCTTTTATTTTTTCTTTGTTTTTCTTTTAATAGGAAAAATGTCAGCCATAGTGTTATTTGCCAACACACTTTACCATGCACACTGTGTTTTGTGGTCAAACCGATACATGGACTCACAGTATTGCTAGTTAAGAAAACAATAAGAAAAAGTAATAAAATAAATGGCAAAATTGCCTACAGTGTGAAAACAGGCTTTAAATGATTGTTAAGCAAAAAATACCCAAACTACATTAAAATGTATTTATTATGTAGTGATCACAAAGATGTACTAGTAGTTACAGTGCTAAATTTGTTTTTCATATCAGTAGATTAATTATTTTTTATTCAATTTTTTTATAAATATTAGTTTTCTTTTTTTCCTTTTGGTTTTCCTCTTCATATTGCTTTTTGTTATTATTTTCACAAACTCTCTTCTTTTTGTTTCATTTTTTGCCCTAGAATTGCTGTAAATAGGCTAGTCTTTTCTGCTTACAGAGAGCAGAGATCTCAGGAGGAAACTCTGATCTGCATGCGCATTATGTGCCACAAGACCCCTGTGACGTCAAGCATCAGCATGCACGTGCTTGTTCATGGTTATGAATGCAAATTGAGACAAAGCAAAAAAGCCAAAAAAAGAAATACCTGAAATGTCTTTAAAAAGCTCAAATTTGGACCGTAGCACTTCAGAATCCTTTCCACAACAACCTTTCTTAATATAGGAAGTGAGGGAATGAGGTATAAAAATCAAAGAAAGATTTAGCAATTGAGATAAAACAACTGGATGTTCTCTCTTCATCTTAGATATCTGAAACATTTCTTTGAAACAGGACTGCATCATATTCCATATAAACTGGAATATCAATTTGTCTAAAATCCAAATAAAATTTGGCTGTATATATATTAATACATTAAAAAAGTAAACTTCAGGAAAATATTAATTTTAGTTACATTCATTCTTCCTGGAAAATATGAAATATAACTTCTGCCAAAATGAAATAAATAAAATTGTAATTATAAAATAATCACATGCAAAGTATTGCAAAATATATAGAAATGAGTCAATAAATGGTTTTCCACAGTAAAAGATAAGTATGTATAGTATCAATTAGAAGGTTACAGCTTGCTGTTCTACTGCAGACAAGGGAGGTGTACAGAGGGGTAGCTACAATGGCTCAAGCCTCTGCCCTGTCCCCTCTTTGGCCCACTTGCCCCTTTTTCCTGTTAGGATCTAGTTGATCACTTCGGAATGGGAGTGTGTGCTTTCTCTTCATGGTAAGATACAGAGAAAGAGCAGCAATAAGCAAACTGCCTTGTTAAAGCTAGGTAGACTACTATCTCATATGGAAATAAGGTATGGTATGTTACAATTATTGGCATTAATTCCAAAAAAACATGCATAATAAATATCAGTGTGCTGGTCATGTTGGTTTGTATGATTTAAACTGCCACATTGCCTTCATCAACATGAACTGGTGAATTACATTTTTCCAAACTCAGTTCGATTAAGTCCTAATTCAGAAACCTAAATGGAGAAGCATGGCTCTCAGATACTCTGCTTCTGGTTATAGAGATTGATATCACCATTAACAAAAATGGAATTATTTTAATCTACCAAAACATGTGATCCAAATGGAAGATTCTTCTATAAAACTGTAAAAGCTGACAACACCCAGATGATTGTTTTGCTTTTGTAATCCAAAAATCTTAATACAAATAGTGCAGTAAATATAAAATCATTGAAATATTGTACTTCACATTTCTGGATGATAAAAATGGTACTTTTCCTTGTTGAAAATCTAATACACCAAAACTGATGATCTGTTCCAGTGACTTCCTGTGTATTGACCTACAATGAACACTTTATGGTGAAAAAACTAATTTGATATGAACATCAATCCATCCATCCACCCATTTTCCAACCTGCTGAATCCGAACACAGGGTCACGGGGGTAAGCTGGAGCCAATCCCAGCCAACACAGGGCACAAGGCAGGAACCAGTCCCAGGCCCAGGCAGGGCGCCACACACACACACACCAAGCACACACTAGGGCCAATTTAGAATCACCAATCCACCTAACCTGCATGTCTTTGGACTGTGGGAGGAAACCGGAGCACCCGGAGGAAACCCACGCAGAAACGGGGAGAACATGCAGACTCCACGCAGGGAGGACCTTGGAAGCGAACCCGCCACCGTGCCGCCCTTGATATGAACATTTGCTGTTAAAGCAATACTCCAGCCAAAAATGCTTTTTTTCTACTTTAAATGTTACTTACCTCATTTACTTTGTAGTGTTGGTCAAGGAAAAAGTTTCATCTCATATTTTCATGCAGAATGGAGAGAAAATAATTTGGGGCATAACGGAACTCAAAGGTCAATGTAAAAAACATCCATGGAAAAAAGAAAAACAAATGTTGCATTGTTTGTGTTGCATAATGTAGGAATGAGTATGATTTATCATGCCTTCCCGGACACATGCCAATAAATATAAGAATGGAAAGATACATTTTAACTTGATTAATTAATTATCAGTTTGCCTCTGACAATACCAGCAATTAATCTAACAATTCGTCAAGGCTCCTACTTTATTTTCCTTACCTTCCGCTGTTGTAAGCTCTGGCCTTTAGACTTATATCAAGATAACTGAATCACACTTGTTTTAAGAAACAGAAAACTTACAATGTATTGATAAACACAAGGATGATAGAAGTATGATAAATACATATATAAGCCAGGACAAAAAACAAACTAGTCAGACAAACATACAATATAGAGAGGCTGGATGTTTATTTGCTATTTAGAATTCTAATTTGTCTTGGCAGTCTTTAAAGATGATGTCAAATGTTGTGCGGAGTTGTTGCTTTTATGCCGCTCTGGGTTCAAGTGGGGGATTCTTTTTGCTTTGGAGTAGACTCTTTCTATTTGTTGTATGATCCTTTGTTTGTGGTATGCAGTACTTTTTCAGTTAGGTCCTTTGCTGTGTCATCTGCAACTTCATAGGGAATACCATCATTCTTTCTGGCATAAGAGTTTAGACGATGAAGTTTCCTTCTTGAATTGATGGCTGCATTTCAGCCATCACACTGGCTCACTGTTTAGCTTTGCAAACTGGAAGTCAGCTCTCAGGCTTGCAAAGAGAAGCTTCAGCTCCTCAAGGAAGTGTGGCTCATAGCTTTTTGGTTTCAAAGGTCAAGTATCAGAGGTTGTTAGTCATTTTGAAGAGGTAAAACAGAGCTCCAGTGGGAGTTACCTCAGAGTTCCATCGAGAAAGCCACCTGAGAGAACCAGAGAGAGCCCAGAATTCCTTAGATGTGAAGAGTGTTACTAGGTAACAAAAGAATGTGGAGTCTTTCATGATTGGATTAAAGTCACTTCTAGTTACAAAATCAGGCAAGTTCTTCTGTCCAGTAGAGTTGTCAGAGTTGATTTACAGCTCTTTGTTCTTACTTGAGTCCATTTCATGCCTTCTGGCTCAGGAAGTCTGCAGAGAGGCCTCTGGAAAGATGTCAGCTCAACATCTGATTTACACCTTTGTTATCAGATAAAGTACAGGGAGATCCTGGTACAAGCTAGATTAGAGCCACTTAGTTTGGAATGCAAGTGGGTTTTTTTGCAGTTGGATATCTACTTTATCTTTTGTCTTAACAGGCCTGCTGTTCCACTAAAGTTTAGCAGTATGGGTAATGCCCACTTTGTCCTACAGCAATATAAATGTCTTTAATTCAGTCTCTAGCTCAAAACATGCAAAATGAATGATTTTTGTGTTAAAATATTAACACAACATTAACATAATAGTTGCTTGCTTGTACATAAAGACTTATGAAAGAGACTTTTTTTACTTGAAAACCCGCACCTCCCCATCATTCATTGGTCAACTCCTGTGTCAAGTGGACCCTGAAAGTGTAAATCAAGTATTCCAGTTCTAACAAATATCCAGACTCCTAATGCTCTAATTCCTATTAATCATATTTAACTAGTTTTGATTGACAGTCCTTACTTTATAACAGAAACCAGAATAAATGAGTAATGGAAAGATGAGGAAATGTTCAAACAAGGTGACACAGTTCTTCAGACTGTAACTATTTAACTTACTTCCTAGGTAAATTTGATATAATGTTTTAGTAAAAAGTAGTTTAAAGAAGATCATCACAAATTAATGTTCTATTATTACTCTTCACTATTGATATTTTGTAGCTGCAGTACAAGACATATGTATACTTACAGCATGGAGTATTAACCTACTTTTGTTAAGCATGATGATGTGGTCTTATTTTGGCTGAGATGAAAAACAAACAAATGAAATAAAATAGAAAAGGGTATTGCCTGAGGCACTAGAATAACCAAGAACCATTGCTCCTACCCACACTAGGAGAGTGAGAGTGACAGCGTCTGGGAAAATAGAAGGTCAAAAAGAAGACCATTTTAATCTGAACAGAACAGCCTTTAAGACGATAATTCATGACATGTTTATTTAATAAACCATAGGTTGATTTCAAATGTCCAGGCTACTAGATTCCCTTAACTCAGTTGACACACTGTAAAACCAAGCAGAAATGACAAACTAAAATTAAATATTAGTCAAGGTAAATATTTTTCTGTATGTTTATTGTTTTTGTTGGTTTGCCGGCAATCACTATGTCTATAAAATATGTTGTCCAATAAAGAGTAGTTGTTGAAAATGAAATTGATAAATTCTGCAATATATCAGTTTTATCACTGTTCAGTCTGAGAAAAATTTCAGTTTGATGACAGCCAAACAGGCAACCAATGCAGGAGGAGGTAATGTTTGCATAAGCCTTGTGTGTAAATAAATCTGTGTATAATCAAAATAACAATGAAACCGTGCCATCTAATAATGGGACCGACAGGAAGCATATAAATGATAATGAGCAGAGGGCCAAGAACAGATCCCTGAGGGACACCCTGGAACAAATAAGATTGGTCAGACCTACACTTACTGATGGCAACAAATTGCTGTCTGTCCTCAAGATACAATTTAAACCACGCAAGAGCATTTACAGCAATATTTAACTCATTCTCAAGTCTAACCAAAAGGATACTATGATGTAGTGTATCAGAAGCAGCAGTGAGACCATGATCTACTGCAATTAGGAGATCATTAGTGACCCTGACAAGTGCTGCCTTAATACTGTAATTTGCCTTAAAACCAGACTGAAATTCCTTAAACAGGTCATTAGAGGCAAGATGGTCTTTCAAAAGGCCCACAACAGTACATTCAAACATTTTGCTAAGGAAAGGAGCATTTGAAATTTGTTGATAGTTTTTAAAATCCCCAGGGTCAAGAGCAGGTTTTTTCAGTACAGGTGTAACAACAGTCATCTTTAGGCTGGAAGGGACCAAGCCATTATAAAAAGATGTATTGATACTACTGGTGATAAAAGTAACAAGAAAAGGCAAAGCAGCCTTAACCAAAGAAGAAGGCATGGGGTCTAGAATATTGGTAATTGGCCTGGCAGTCATGACAAGCTTATGGACTGCAGGATCGTCCAATAATAGGAAACTAGATAAACAGCTTCCAATTAAGACAGGAGATAGACACAGTTTTTACGGAACCAATGAACCCTTTTGAAATTTGAAATAAATCAGATCAATTTTATTATTAAAAAAAGGACAGATATTTCTGACAAACATTGGAGGAGGCAGTCAAAGGAAAGTTATTTGCAGGTTTAAGTAGCTTAACAGTAGAGAAAAGCATTTGGGTATTATGCTGACCACATAGAATGCTATTAGTATAAAAAGCAATCTTAGCTCTCTCTAGTGCATGCTTATAGAGGTCAATATGTTCCTTATAGGCAGGGAAAACAAGCTTGTTTTTATATTAAGGAATTCAAGCCTTCAACCACAAGCTTTCATGTGATGCAGCACAGATGAAACCCAAGGAGCAGAATGTGTAAATGTCATAGTGCACGTTTTAAGTGGAGCAAGATGATCCAGACTAGTTTAAAGTATATAGTCATAATGATGAACTAAGGTAGCAGGCGATATTTAGAGAAGGCTTATTAAGATAGAGTGTCATTTCATGGGGCATGGAGATGCATGAAAAAGAAAGAAGTACCAGAGAAGTATGTGAGGATTGTCCAGGATATGTATGAGGGAGCAGGGACTCAGGTTAAAAGCAGTGTTGAGGTAACAGACAAGATCCCATTTAGAGCAGGTCTGCATCAGGGATTTTCTTTAAGTCCTTAAAAGAGTAATCCCCCTAGAGCATGCTTTGTTGCTGATTTCACCGTAGTGGGCAATGCTAGAAAGAAACGAAAGTGGAATGGGCGTTGAATGAATGGAGAAAGGCTTTGGAAGATAAAGGATTGAAGATAAATAGGAAGAACACAGAATATTTGAGGTTTAATGATGATCAGGATTCTGAAGTTAGCCTGCAGGGAGAGCTATTGAACAGAGTAGAAACATTTAAATGTCTAGGATCAGTGGTAGCCCAAGATGGAATACTAGATGCAGAGATAACCAATAGAGTGCAGTGTTGATGGAACAATTGAAAGAAGGTATCAGGAGTATTGTGTGATCAAAGAATTAAGGCAAAGGTTAAAAATTTTAAGTCAGCATTTTAGCAGTCACCATGCTGTTGGTCGTCATGGCTGTCTATTAGGTCATATCCATGTGATTTTACAGATTCAGGATAGATATCTATACACATTCATATTAGATTTTAATTGTTGGTAAAGTTAATTTGAACAGTCAAACAAAAAGATTGGGTATAAGGCAGAAATCAGAATGGAGTCACTTTTAGCTGCAGCTTAAATGCAGCCTCAGTATCTTATAGCAAAGATACAGGAAATCTTTGTGTCATATTTTGCCATATCTACACTATTTCTCATTAACTGCCTTTTCACTTCCCTAATATCCATCTTAATGGTTATTCTCATGCTCTCATACACTCTGTGATTAGCACTGGAGTTATCTGTCTTGTACACTTTATATTACTGTTTTTTTTCTATGCGGTTTCTTTTTAATCTGTTTACCCACTGAAGATTATTTGAATTTCTTATTGTCTCTAAATTTTGGGATGAGCTCGTCCTGCATTAGATGTAAATCATTTCATAACCATAATAAAACAGAGGTGAAAACCTGAAATTCTTAGGAATTATTGCATATTCATTTGAGAAATGTTGAGTCTCTTGTAAAATTAAATTCAGATTTCAGATAGGGCAGCCTCTGCAACCCTTCATTTTACAGTAAATAATACGGTGACACAACATCATGATTTAATGCATGCATGGCCAACTCTGCCATGTCAGGAAAGTGTCCCCAGAAACCAGTATAATGCAGGCTCATAAGATCACCTAAAGTTAACATAAATAACATAAAATATAAACAAATAAGTTTTACCTAAGTTTTCCAAAATAATATCAAGTCATATGGTCCTAAAAGTCCTATACTGCAGCAGACTAATAATGTATTCCACACGTGTATGGTTCTTTGTGTGAAAAAAAACAAACTTTCAAACATTAGTGCAAACTCTGCCCTTAATAAGTTTCTAGCCATGTCCCTGAATTCATAACAACAACTGAAACCTGAAACTGTACTTACATAAAAACCCATTGCCAGATCACTATTAATTCTCTCCTGACACTACACTTCCAATTCTGGTATATGAAATATGCTCTTGCTATATGCAATATGTGAGTTATTTATTTATTAATTTTGCATTTTCATCTGCCATTACTTGCCTGTCTTAAGAAATAACACAGAGCACTCTGAGCATGCCTGGAGGGTAAAGGGAATTTCAAAGAAAAAAATATTCTTAATGAGCAGATACTGAGGTTGTGATTCTCTATTTGTCTGCATCCAACTGACATGCTTATGGATCTGACAAAATCATGGAACAAACGCTTTAAGGAATAGGATATAAGTAAAGGAAAAGCAAATTACATTTGGTTACAAAGCCATGGTTTGTCTTGCAAAATTATTTCATATTTTAAGGATTAAAACTGCCTGGCAACTGCTGTGAACATGAGTTTAAAAGAAGAGCTCAAAATACATTTTGCAAGCTTGGCATAGTTGTCATGATCAAATATTGTGGTTTGGATGAGCAACATATAAATATTAATTTCAATATTATAAATTAATTAAAGACAACAATTGGGAAATCAGAACAATATCTAGCATTCCACTTAGTACTCGTTGGATAAGGTCCAGACTTCCAGACCTGATATTTAATCAAAAAGGATGTACAGATGAATGTCCAATACATAATACACAAATAAAAATGTATATTTCAGACCCAATTTAATTTTTATGTCTTTTAATCTAGTGTTATTGTCACAGGATCAAAACTTTCCTATGTTGCACAGAAGGGTGCCAAGCTACAGGGTGCATGGCAGTTATGTTTTTCTGGACAAAAATGACTAAGAAATAATCTCTTACTTTGTTAAACAGGTGAGAATTGTGCAATATAACACATTCATTCTATGAAAGAACTAAGTTTACACTAGTAATTGAAATAACTTTAATCACAAAAGCTGAGTCCAGTATTTCTTGTACTCACTGACAACAAACCTTTCAGCTGTAATTTTGCAAAGGCATACTGTATGTCCAGAGTGTTTTGATTCAAACCTTCAATATTGCCTTTCCAAAAGTAAACTAAATTTCTTTCAACTCTTGCCTTGTTAAATGTTAATTTATTCGTAAAGTCATCTTTCATAGTTGGCTCACTAATTTAAATAAATTTGCATGATGTTTTATTTCTCACTGAAACTTGACAGCAATAATGATGATACTCTGTGATAGGGCCCTTCCTAAATTTTCTGTCTGGAGTTAGAAGACTGAGTAACAAGCACGCTGGTGTTTCCTGTTCATTTCACTGTCAGCATTTGTTCTCTGTTGATGTTAGTTATGGCCCACCTGACTAGACTCCACACAGGTTTATTTATGAGCTTGAGGACTGGCACTGGCACTTTTATAAGTTTTGAATGTATTTAAATATTAAATAATTTTAACATTCATTTGGATGTAGAAACTGCTTAATTGTTAACACTTTAGGTTACATAACTCCTTTAATCTGACTCAAGACCTGCCTTTTTTTTTGCTCATGGACATACCATCAATTAAGTTATTACTCAAGGAATAGGCATCAATGTCTGTACAAAGAAGAGACATGGCCATCTCTGATCATTACTTTGTCTTTTCTGAAGTTACAACCTTTACAAAATCAGTGTCTGACTTAACACTGCACCAGTATCTTTGCTGATGAATATACAGAATATATGACTTATTTTCCTCAATAAGTGAAACTAATGTTAACAGTTTTGTCAAGGACTTCAATACTAAGCTCACTGAATTACTGGCTGACATTTGCCCCATTGTCAACCATAACCCTCTCAAGTAAAGTACCAAGGTGGTTCCCCTTGGTGATTTTAAGAATTAAGAAAGAATGCTGAAGAGCAGACAGGAAATTTATTAAGTTACCTATCTATTATGACACATAAAGAACAATTTCCAAGAACAGTGAAATGAAGCGTGCAAAGAAGTCTTATTAACATTCACAAAGATAATCCTAGGTTTCTCTTTTCTGCTATTTAAACTAGACAATTCTTTATCTTCTGTTTCTTTCAATGCTACCTCTAATGAGAAGTATGATGGATTTGCCATATTCTTTCAATAATAAGATCAAGACAATGAGAGATAATTCATGAATTCCTGCTCCACTAGCTGTACAGTCTCTTTCTTTACTAATATTGTTACAAGTAATTTGTAGTTTGTATCCCATGTAGTTTGTAGTGGTGGCTGAGAAAAATGTTAATCTCATGTTTTCATGCACAATGGAGATAAAAAATGTTATGATTTAACAGAAGTCAATTGTTACTAATGCTGTACAGCAACCAATGTGAAAAACATCCGTGGAAAAAAGAAAAAAAAAATCTCATGTTACTCACATCTCATAATCTATATCTTTTATACATCATATTCACAAAAATGTGCAAAATGCATGCATTTTATACGATGGAGCATACAAGATAAACAAGAAAGATGCTTTACCTTAATACTGTGCTTTTGAATTGATTCTGGCCCAATGAATGAGGGAGAGAATTTGAACATTTAATTCAAAAGCACAGTACTATGGGAAAGTATTTTTCCTGTTCTGAGCTTTCCAGAAGTAAATATTAATGATATTGTTATCTGTACGTTCTCACAGCCTCCACAAACTTTCTGCAGAAGACAGAAGGACCTTAAATTCCACCACCATCATCTTTGTCATACCAATGTGAAGCTGCAGCTGATTCCATTTGTATTATTCAACAAAATCCACTAACAGAGTCCCACACTTATTTTCTTGCCCTCCTCCAGCACACCCTACTATTGGTGTATCATCAGAGAATTTCTGTACCTAAAACCTGCAGTGTACAGGATGAATAAGACAGTAACCAGTACTGCATATAGCAATCCATGGTATATGCCACCATAATGGTTAATCTAAGACACCAAAGATGATTCTACCTGTATTGATTGTACCCTCTTGTCAACAGCACAGAGCATATGGTGATGAATACATTGGAGAAATAAAAACAAAAAACAAAAAAACGCAGTGCTTCCTGCCTTGTGGGAAATGGCTCTATGCAGCAGATTGATGACAACACACTCTAATCAAAAGTGATCCAAGTGGATGCACTGCATAATCTTCCAAATGGACCTATCCAGAGGTCTGACGTGAACAAGCCAAAACTATAATCTCTATGGTCTTTGTGATGTGTGATGTCAAAGCCATCATTTGTTACTACTGATTGTCCTTTCTCTGGACCAGGACTTGCACAATGTTTTTTTCTTTTTTTTCATACAACTAGAATGTTTACAGATTCAAGTTCTTGTTGAAAATATGGTGGACAGCTCTACAAAGTTGATCTGATCACACATTCAGCATCCTTGAGTTGAAATTATCAGTCTCTACACTTTTGTCCAGGTAGCTCTCTGTTCACTTAGTTTATACTAAAGGTCAGTTCAGACAAAGTTGTAGTGAGAGGAAAAAGGGAGTGAGAAGGTGGTAAATGGTGGTAACAGAGTAGTTTGATATATGTGTTGAATGTTCAGGAGAGTGGATAGGGAGAATGAGAGGTGGTGAACAGAAAATCCTTTGTCAGACCTGTTGAGAAATTGATTACATTTGTTGGCCATGTACTCAATGTCCTCCACAATTCAGTAGGTAGTCTGTTTATAGTGAGTAATATTCTGCTGACCCGCTCACAGCATGGGTCTAACTCCAGTACATTTGTCTATCCCAGCCTACCCTGAGACTTCTTCCTGTAGATATTATTAAACTCTCTTATCCTCATATTCAGCTCTATAGATCTCCATTGTGGTTCCTCACCATCTCCTGACCCAAAGGCAAAGACAGTTTTCTTCTGATTGTTGATTAGTATACGGTCATGGACAATAATATAATGTTTATACAAAAATTGATGATAGATCAATTTTGATCAGTTTTAATCGATCAGATTATTAGAGAATGATATGTAACATAGTAACTTAAACTATCTATATGCACATCATGTGGTTTACAGAGCAACTCCAATCCAATGCCTTAAAACAGCTCCTTAGTGACCTCTGGTGACCACTTCCTAACTATCCTAATAGTAACTGTATGTTGTACAATGGGTTTATACGGGGTATTAGGTTAGCCGGTGTATGATCCAAATTACCATGTAGAGGAAATACTGTAAAAGTGTACCCTTCCTTAACATTAGCAAACAACTGGTTCATTATGCAGTTGTATTACATTTAACACCTTGTCTAAATGTGGGTAAAGAGATAGAGGGATATGGATAAATTCACCACAAACCAAAGTGAATGTACTGGGATGTTGTGTCTAAAGCCATATAATTACCATTTGACCTAGTTAGAAGTTTAATTTTGGACCATGCACAATTCTGTGTTATATTTAAATTTAATTATTATAATAATTATTACAGTATATTATAATTTTATAAACTTTTTTTGGTGCCAATTTTATTTACTGAATTTTATGTTTCCAGTGCCATTTTGTGTTATTTTGTCATGGTTGTGGTCATATTGTTAACCATTCCTATGGTGCTTATGGTCACATAATCAATATTACATGCCTCGTGATGTTGAGATTACAGAAAGAATTTATGTTGGCAGCATGCAGTAGCCTCTGGATAAAAGTCAAAACTAATGAGATGATGTGAAAAGATTTTGGTGATGGATTCTTGTTACATCTTTGGCTAAGAATCGTCTGCTTTAGCTTTTCAGAATTGAGTTCATAATGTTCTGTCAATTACCTCGACTAATGATAGCCACTGAAGCTAGCCTTCTTATTTCCCAGTCCACTTGCTCTTCATTTATTGGTCCTCCTGTTCACTTAAAACATTCATGATTACAAAATTGATAATGTCATGCACAGTTTCAGGGTTGGCAGAAAGTGGAATGTAAACAACAAACAAAATAATATGGAGGGATGAAGACAGCAATCAGCTCAGTATCTGCACTACAGATCTGTTCTTTCACTATAATATATTCAGAAATACTACATTTATCCCCCACAAGCACAGCAATCTCACTGCTTCTCCTCTATTGGGTAATTCTGTCTGTTTGCATAAACTGTAAAATCACTCGCATTCAGGTTAGAATTAGGGGTCTGTTCATGCAGCCATGTTTCTTAAAACATATTCCTGATATTCTCTCTGTCTCCTCATCGGCAATATCACATCCTCCATCTTGTTTGCTAGTGATTCTGCATATTTAACAAACCAGGATGGTATGGTTTGTATTTCCCCCACTGGGACTATTGCTGTACTCCTGCTCTTCGGCCCAATAACTTAGCCTCAGGTTGTCCAGAATTTCCAGCTTGTATAAGATTAGCAAAGCTTCTGAAAGTATGGCAGCTTTGTCTGCATTATACTTCCACTGCTGGATTTCTTAGACAACTGCTTTGCAACCATTAATAACTAAGATGGTATGTTAGGTTGGTTAAATAACACAAAAAAAAACCAATCACAACAATAATAAAATATATAGATCTATTGCAAATGTTTGCTACCTCACACAGTACCGCTGGACAAAAATAGGTAGCAGCTTTTAATTCCTTTGTTGTACTTTTCAAATGTTAAATTTGCACCTTTTTTAAGGATTTACTGTAGTGATTTTACCCTTTAGTATTTTTTTGAGTCAGCTCTGTGACGTCAGTCCTTGCAGATATGTAAAACAGCAAACTGTTAAGTTTCTTTATTTTATTTTTAAGTTCAGAATGAGCATTTGAGAATACAGTATTGGTCATCATTTTCTGCTTTCCTTTTGGTACCTCCCTGTCATAACTGAAAACCTTGGCAACACAGCAGCACATTTTGTGCCAGCAACATTTTTGTGTGTTTATTTGCTGAGTGCGACAGTAATGGAAATTGTGTAATAACATTTGACATACAAACATAAATTATAAACAAATACTGTAAGCTACAAAAACAACTGGAATTACAGCAAATGGCCTACTGCCAAATTTCAGAGTTGGTTTTCTTGCATATTGGAAAAGCTACAGTTTACATTAAAAGAATAGGAACAAAAAAGAAAAGATTAAAATACAAAAAAAAAAAAAAGAGGCCACTATAAATGAAGCCAGTAACAGATAAGCTAGTTATGGGCAGATAACAGACCAGATGTCATTTATTACTGATGTAAGCAACACATATCTGAAGGCAAGCATTGGTAGACAAAAAAAAAGAAAAGTGCCTAGAAAGAAACCCAGAAAAAGGGTTAAGTAATTCTTGTTTTCAGCCATATCACACGGAAACATTGATCACTGTACTTCCATTCTCCTCCCACTTAATTAATCCTAAGTATGTAACCACTCTTTGAGTGTTTCGGCTCTTTGCTAACTATTAAAACCAGGGTCTCTTTGGAGAGAAAATACAAACAGAGAAAGCTGAGAGATGAAATGCTGAAATAGTGATTGAATATATAAAGCATAAGAAATTCAGAAAAATTGTTGGAACTTGATAAAAGAAAAGATAGCAAGAGAAGAAAATAGAATAAAATAAAATGCTGAATTGCAACTCAAAAGAAAAAAAATATAGTAATACCTCAATTAACAAAGAATGTAGATGTGCTCCCGGACTTTAGTTCATTACGGTACAAGTAGTATAAACGATTTTGTTTTTGTGGTTTCGTTTTTGTTTTGACCTAATTTGATAAAGTTTAATCTGATTACTGTCTTCTTTCCACAACACAATTGAGATAAGTCATGTGACCTCAAAAGTCACACCACTGATATCATGAACTGTAGCTATAAAGATGTGATGATTACCCCTTGGTGGATACTCTTTAGTTTGATTCTTTTTGCTGGTTCTGTAGTTTTCAAAAAGACCCTAGTGCTAGGTTTGTTTTCTGGTGTCTGTCTTCTTTTTGGTTTTGACTCCTACTTTACCTTTTTCCCTTTGCATTTGTGGTTGCCTGTTTGACTTTGACCTCCTGGTTTTGACTCCATTCCATTTCTAACTATGACTACAGTAAGTCTAGAGAAGCACCTCCTGGTCTTGTTATTCTTATAATACTCTTTAGACACACTGCAACTCTCTTAACAGTTATAAGAAACTTTGTTATCACAGGCAGATTAACCATAGGAGAAATGGGTGTTGTTGTGGATGCCTTCTGCCATCAACTTCCTTAGACAGTGTAAGAGCAGCATGCTTTCATCTGCCTCATCCATTGCCTACATATTTACGCTGCTATGTGCCTCAGTTTCTTCAGAACTCACCAGTGGCTATGTACCCAGGAATTTAGCCACAGAGAAGTGTCAAGTGCCCTTACATGTGAGGCTGCTCTACACCAGCTCTTTCCAGATACTAATACTAATTCTATGCGGCATATAGTTTCGCCAACTTCCACAGTCTCTATGTAATGTGAAATTCATTTCCTAAGGATATTGCTTTACATTTTTGTGACATACTGAGCAAATTATTGTATATCTATATTAATATGAATATAGTACAAGAAAAATAACTAAGTACCTAAGTAAAATAACTTTGTTTTCTACAGTACACATGATCTTAATGACAGACAACGACAATTCTTTTTAAGGAAACTGCATGGTGAATGCCACTACACTCTAGCAGATGATACTTGAATTTGCTCAAACTCCAAAATGCGTTTAACGCTCACTTCATTATAAAGGAGCTTTGTCCTCAGATGATTTGTTAACTGAAGCTTTATTGCATTGAAATTTTGAAAATCATCTTAAAAACAGCATTGTTTCAACTGACTGAAACTGTAGTAGTAGCATAATGTTTAGGCAACATAGTAGCATTTTGTTCCGGTAAACATTTTTTTTACTTACGTCATGCACAGCATGCATGAAGTTGAACATTAAAGATTTTCAAGTAAAAGAGGGTGTGATTAAATATGTACTATGAGCTGGTCAATGAATTAGTCGGGGGTGGTATTAGAGGACACGCTGTCTGTACAGCCATCTGGGAAATGGCATTGTGTTTGAAAAGCGTTTGTTTGTGTTGGCAACCTGTCTGCAGTAAACTCTGCATGATGAACTGTGTATATTGGATTCATGTATTTTGCTATCTTGACAGTAACTGCATCAGTAATTTATTTCTTGTATCTATAGGACCTTTTCTCATATGTTATTACACTTGCAAATATATCAGAGATTGATGCTTGTACTAGAAGAGTCTGGGATGTGTTTTTAATAGCCTTTTCAAGAAGGCATTCATCTTGTAATGATCGGTGTTGCTGTTTTTAAAGGAACAAATTTGTCAGGTAGCCTCAGATTAAAGTGACGGCAGTAAAATAAGCTCTACACAGTACCTGTATTTTGCTAATATCTTCTATTACTGATTAAGAGTAATGTTAGATATTCCATTTTACCGATTTTCTTCCATTTTTGATGCTTTTCTTTTATTATTTATTCTTTTTGTAAAGATGTTAACAAGGTGTCCATGATAAACTTACATCACCGTGTGAAATTCTGCCATGCATATTCCAGTTCCTGTGTAATTAAGGGAGCGTTTATCAAATCTATAAGCTTGGGCTCCATCCCTGGCTTCTAGCTTCATGCGCTGCCTGCTTTTAACCATGCCCACCTGGTTGTGTTGCTAGGCAACACTGAGCTCCCCGGATTTCAGCATACGTTGATTTTGCAGTGAAGCAAAGTTGTGAGCAAAAGGGCAGACACTTTTTTTTTTGGTTTATCTGGAGATGCTGAGAAGTGCAAAACACAGTTTTTCGCCAGACAGGCAAAGGCTTCTGTTAAGGCAGCCCCTGCAAATGCCACCTGGACTGTCTGCTAAGTATCTTTCTTAACATGGGGTCTCTAGAAAATTAAAGTTTTAATAAACAAAGTCATGGAGCATTAGAAATATGGGACTCCAAGGCTCTCAGGATAAATAAACCTTTTAAGAGTTACACAATCATATTTCGAGCTTCCCCTAGATCATCCTACAAGACTCCTGTCTTTCACAACATTACGGGCTGTTTGGTAAACTTGTTATTGACAGTTCCTGAGTTGGATTCTGAGAAAGAAGATGCTATTAAATTGTAGTGATGTCTGGTTGCCTGAGGGGAACACTCATTTCTCTGAAGAGGTGCTGCCTGTCTTCATCAACAACCTACCATGCATACCCCCTCTGGCAGGTATAAGGAAAGTGGCTGAGATCAGATGTTTTCTTTTAAGGGCTTTTAAGTAGGACAGTTAGTCAAAGTAAAAATGTTGATAGACTATATGTAACATAAAGTTGTGATTCAAAGCAAAGTTGTAAATAAAACTAAACTAAATTATGCTCAAGAACAGAAGTCCTTCCCTAAGTCTTTCTTTCATTCCTAAGTCTTTTCTTTAGTAACTAAACTGTATACTGCTTTAACCACACAGTTGCCTTCTATTATTCTGCGTCAGAATAAATGAAAGCTGGGAAGGAAAAAAATCTATATTTTAAAATACCAGACCTAACAGCAGGCTGTTCAGTTAGACCACAACATAGCTGAAGCCCACCTGCGTTTTTAAGCCTACACTTCCATACTACAAAAATGCTGAGAAGGAAGGAACAGGGGATGGGTAGCAATCCAAAACACCGAAGCAAAGTATTTAACTTCATGCCAATACCAGAATTAAAGTAAAAAAGGAATCGCTAATGTTCAAAGCCAAAAATACAGTAAATAATTCACAAACTTGGATGCGAGATACACCTGTTCTTGTCTTATAAATCAATTGCGCCAGTGATACCACGTAGCTTCACTTCCAGAACTATTCTAGAACCATGCAATGCGTCGTGGCAATGCTGGCAGAACTAAAACAAAGAAAATAAATATTTCTGCCTCCTGAGCCATGACATCTATGACCTGGCTGCCATGATGTCAAAGTCATATGCCACATCCATCATCTGTCTAGCAACCATGCAGCATCATAGCAGCTAGACAAAAAAGATGCTGTCTATCAAAACTCAACTACAAAATGGTACCCTGATGACGTCACCATTATGACGATAAAATTAGAAACAAGCAAAAATTAAAAATTACTAACATTTTCCTGATGCAGGCAAGTTTTTTCTCTAGCTCCCCCTATCCTTGTTTTGAGTATGAAATGAAATATGAGAAAATCAGTTACAGCTATACTCTTTCTCATTCTTTAATGTGATCTTTATACAAAAGATTTAAGATAAAACACAACATAAGATGTATCATTGCAACAAAGTCTTAATGGCAGATTCTTATTTTCCTTTTCTATCATCTGTCCTCCACCCAAATCCCTGCTGGGGCTACTGAAGCCCATTGGACCCAGGGGATTTGATAACCTCAGCCCTTAGAAAATAGAGCTTTCAGCCTGACTAAAGATTCAAGCTCCGCTTACTCATTCAGAAACCTTTTATTCAGAATTGTATCTGAACAGCTAAAATAAGCACCTACTATGCTAGAGGCAGCTTTTAGGGTCTTAGTGCTGTGAGCATTACAAAATATTATGCAGTTTCATTATTACCATACACAATTAGTATGAAGAATGGCTTTCAGTTTATGTCTACTTGCTAGAGGCTTCGAGTCATGCTCTATTTTTAGTTTAAATTAGCTGTCAGCGTTGACCTGGTCTGCTCCTTGTACACTCAAGATTTAACAAGAAAAACGTACATTTATCCAGCTGTTCTTTCTGAGGTCATTAAAGAAGCCAGCCATTCATTACAGAATATGCAAACTGGTCCAGGAATCATCCTCATCAAAGACAAAAAAAGTCACTTTAGATGATAATGCACTAGAACTTCAGACTTTTTTTTCAAATTTAAAACTGTAAACATTGAATTTTTAAGAACTTTTCAGGTTCTGGTAATCTGATCGAGTCATTATCCTTACGTGTGCTCTCTGAAGAAATGCAGTCTTTAGTTGTGTACTCTCAGTATTATGAATTGCTCAGTTGTGGAAGGCTGTCCTTATTCCAAGGCCAAGTCTTGGTTCTAATTGGGCACTTTTGGTAGTGTGGTTTCTTGCTTTGTTGTTTCTGTACTTATTTGAAATATTTTTAACTAACATGAAATTAGTCAGAGACTAGGGATCTAAATGATTAACTGTTGATCACTCTAACTATTTTCATTGACTATACAAATAATTTAAATTGGACCTGGTGATAATACATTTAAATTGGAATGGGCAGGACAGGCTCCTTTTCATTAGTAACATCTTGCACATCTTCTACAACTCTGTGATGGCTAGTGATGTACTGGATTGGCAACATCACTTAAATATAGGCCCAGCCGAATCAGCAAGCCAATTAAAAGAGCAGGCTCAGTCAATGGACACACTCTGAAGAGCTAGTCCATTCGCATCCTCTCTGTAACACATTGAGGACATTTGGCCAACAAGTTATTCAGCAGAAGTGTGTCAAGAAAAATGCTACTGGAGCTACTTTAAGCCAACAGCAATATACCTGCATAATGCCTCGCTGGGGCTGTGACAGCCAATCAGAAGCTTTCTTTCTTTTTAATTTTCCTGCTTTTCAGTCATTCTGCTGTGAGTTCAGAATCTATCTATCTATCTATCTATCTATCTATCTATCTATCTATCTATCTATCTATCTATCTATCTATCTATCTATCTATCTATCTATCTATCTATCTATCTATCTATCTATCTATCTATCTATCTATCGTTCGTTCGTTCGTTCGTTCGTTCGTTCGTTCGTTAGATCGATCAATCAGTACCAGGAATATAAGATAAATGTTTATTTTCAGACCCCTTTTGTTATGCATCAGAATCATGAAAGGTATGTTACAATTCTTCAAAACTCAATGAGGACATATTCGATAAGTTTTAGGCTTTCTTTCTGTTCATTGGAGCACAATTTCATGTGGCAAATGCATCTATACACTGTACCATGTTTGCAAAACTTGAAAAATACCAAAGTTATCCTTTAAGGTGAAATATTTGTTAAAAAAGCATTAGACCAAAAGAGGATATCTGGTATCTGATCTTGGAAAGGTTTAGTGATTACATGTTTTCCTAGCTTTTGAGATTAATGTTTGTAAGTTCAGTTATTCTTGTACCTAATCCAGCTTCTGCCTGGCAATAAACCCGATCATTTCTGGTTTACCATTTTTTCCAGTTGCTAAATAATAGTGTCTGATGACCCTATTTTTTGGTAACGTTACAATATTATTCCATTACTAGTCATTTAGCCCGTTACAATAACGGGCGCTAGAACAGTAGTGCATAAACATTAGTAGGAACAGTCTATTAAATGGCAAGGGACTTTGACCTCATTCTTTTTGTTGGTCGTATTTTTCTTTCTTTCAGCCTTTCTTTTGTTGATGTTTACTTGCTGAGCTGACCGTTCTTCGTGGGCTGCTGCCGTGTATTTTCTGTGACAGTAATACTGTCTTGTATGGCTCTATTCAATATGGGCGCGTAGATAATTTAGTTCAAATGGCTCTGGAACATGTGAAGAGCAACAGGTACAGATCTTTATTTACGCGCGCCTTTATTCGCTGCGCCCAATTGAGGTCGTCCTTTTGAGGCTCGCCTTTTTTGTGCGCGCCCTTATTGAAGGATACCGTCTTGTACATCCGCTGGCTTGTACGTCCGTAATATACGTCCGTACGTCCGTAATATACCTTTAATTTTCTCTGGCGGTAATACAGGCGTGCGCATCGGTAATATGCCTTTAATCTCCTCTGACAGTAATACTGGCTTGTATGTGGCTGTAATATGCGTCACTGTATTGTGTACCTTTAATTTCCTCTCACAGTAATACTGGTTTGTATTTCCGTAAAACGCCTCTAACTTTCTCTGACAGTAATATCGCGCATAGCACCGTGCCCCGCGCATGCGCACTTCACCAGAAGACACCCACACACGGACACCTGAACGCACATAGGGATTTTATATATATAGATGCCTCTTTTGGTAATTTGCTTGATGGATGGAAGCAAGATAGATATATAATTGAATGGTGCAACTAAATCCCATATGAAAAAGGCATGTCGAGAAATGTGCACGATGACAAATGCATTCATATTCACATTATCTCCTCACCTTTTCTGCCAGGTATTCACAATTAATGTTTCCCAGAATGGACGAAAAAATTGTCTTCCACGTGGTGCAGCTAGTGGGTTGCTTACTTCATTTTAGGCATTTGCAGTGGAGAAAAGTGCAAGAATTTAATTTAGAGGGCACTTAAACATTAAATCGATGTTAGCTTTAAGTTTTGTGCCTTGAGAGGATGAGCCTGCAGCTTTTGAAGAGCTTGTGAATACTTCTCCACCATAGCTACAGGCATCCAAATTTAAGACATGTCCAGCTTAATCACTGCTTGCTACACTAAATACCAACATATTAACTGCTGCTTTTAGGCTTTTTGAGAATGATTAAACATGATATAATACTATACAGCACATTGCTTCTCCTCATTTTATATATTTTGCTCTGGTGGCTTTCTGTTGACACATTTTTTTTTTCACTTTTAATGTATTTCAGGTAAATAAATCTATCTGTTCATTGGTAAAATCTATTCATGAGAGGTTTATATATCATAACTGAATTTACATTTATGTATATTTATGTTTATTTTATATGTAATGGGGATATTATTACTAAGATAAGTTTACCTTACCTCAAATGTTTAAACATTATTAAACTCATTTGTCTCATTTTCTTGGGTACATTTGTTACTGCACACATTTGTTTGTGCCTTTGTTTTTCTCAGTGTGCCTATGTTATTGGGAGAAAAGAGAAAGTTCTCATTTCTAGTATGGCTTATAGAGATCAACAATCTCTTTAAGTGCTGTACACAGCCATAAAGGATCGTCTTCCTGACTGCCTGACAAAGAAAGAAGCTTCACCACAAATGTTAATGAGAGCTTTGAGTTAAGAAAAATGGCAACAATAATTGGATTAATTACAGCGCTTGCCTTAAATGTTACTGAAAGGAAACATTTTGACTTGTAAAGAGAAAAAGAACAATAATATTAGTAATGAGATGAGACCAGATTTAACTGATCTTTCTGTTTTTCTGTAATTATTATTGTTATTATTTTGTTCATTTTTTAAGAAAGACAGGGTGTTTGAAAGGTTTAAAGATTTTTTTAGGGGTTATAAACTAGTAATAAGTTGCAGTTGTATCATTCACAGAGGTGAAGTAAGGTCCTGGAGTGAAGATACTTTGTTCTGAAGCTCCAGAACAGAAGCCAGATGATTTTGTCTTATTTTTTAATTAAACTATGTGAATCTACTGTACAATTGTAATCGAAAATGATTAACTGTGGCTACAAGTTTGAATGAGTCTGAATGGTCAGAATTAGTTTCCTCCACAGGGTTGGTGGGCTCACTCTGTTAGAAAGAAGCCAGATGAGGTAGTCTGGGCAACTAGAGCTAATGCTCTGGGTAATCCTCCAAGGGTGACAATACAGGCCCAATCTACCATGAGACAAACCAAGGACACCTTAGAGGGATTATATCATTCTATTGGTTCTTAAGTGCTTGTATATTCCCACCAAGAATCTGAAGGAATTTACTGGGGTAAGAAATAAATATCATGCCCTACCACATATTCATAGCCTAATGGTGTCACAAATGGCTTGTTTGGCATCGAATGATGAGATGCTATTTTCAGTTTCTGGTGTGAGTGTACAGGCCAACATAAAAAGGCAATTTGTAGCAGTGTCCAGTTCTTTAAACTTAATCAGTGCAGTAGCCTGTACTCAAATTGCAATAAGGGCACCAAGTGAGAATGAAGCTGCTTTTGTTAATCATAAGCAGTTTCAGTTCATTAACGTACAAGTCATCTGTCATACCAAGATGTGACTGAGAAACATCATGGCTCAGTGGCCTGGATAATAATTAATTTATTTTAAGGTAACATACACACTGACAGACACCTTGCTGATGGTACTGAACATGATGGCTGGCTTGTTGGTATTGTAACAGGCGGAACCCTCTGCTTGACATATGGCCTATACTATTCAGCAATTATGTCATTACATGTGCCATGTGATAATGGCTAACCACTCATATGCAAGCCCCTTACACCTTTCCCAAACCCCCAAAACACAGAGGAGAAGCACAACAATGTTGTAAATATTCGTATGGGCTCAGTTGTGGTTCGCACACTAGCACTCCTCAAATCCACTTGGTGGTGTCTGGATATGTCAGGTGGTAACCTGTTCTACCAGCCAAAGAAGGTGTGCAGAATTGTGGTTGCATGTGCTGTGCTACATAACCTGGCACAGCATAATAATCTTACACTCCATGATGTTGCTGATATGGAGCCAGTTGCGTCACCTACCCACCTACTGAGGTGTCTGCCCATCCCACTGTGAGGCAGCTTGAGGATGTGATGTGTCATATGTGAAATGAACAAACAGGTGCATAGGCATATTTTCTAACAAGATGTTAGATATTTCTGTGAGTATCCCCTGATTTCCCTGTGCTCCTGGCTCCTTCTTGGATTGCTGTGATCATGTTTCTTTGTGTCTGCAGTACTGCATGTCTGAGGACATGGCCACTGCTGGACACACTGGTGACACATGAAGAAGTCACAGGTGTGGCACCAAAGATTCTGTTGGGACAAGTTACATTGTAGTCCTCCTTCACCAGCAGCTGTAACTGCCTCTGAACGTGAACATGTTCAAAATAAAGTGTGTCACTAAAAGTCTAAAAACTTTGTATAATGAACTAGCATGGTTATTTTATTCAGAGGCATATATTTCTCTGATTCCCCTGAAGCTGTCTCATCTGTCACCACTGTATATCCAGAGTCCTCCACAAAAGGCCTTATAATAAGGCATTTTCAGTTACAGATGCCATTTTCAGATTGGAATCAGTGAGCATATGTGTGCTTTTACCCTTTTCTGTTGCACTCACGCTCTGCCAGTGGCAAGCTGTCAAATTCTTTGCCTCTACTTTCAGGTCGGACCTTTTTTTTATATATTTCAAGCATAATGTTCACCACATTCAAAGCAGCATTAATATGTTGGCATTCAATATATTTGTAGTTATGCTTAGGCCACCCAATCAAGGTTCTTTGCAAGCCTCTACTTAAGAAATGAGAATTTCTATCTTGCAGTCTTCAAAGTTTCACTTTATGAATCTCTTCTCTGTTGTCACCATTGTCTTACCTTACACGTAAATCTGCTCATTGTATACTGTATGTACGAGGATGATTAACTTGGTCCACATATGGTTGTTGCAGGGTGGCAACTGGGCGAGGTTTTAGGTGGGTTCACCTACACATATACAATATGATTGTGATTTATAAAGGGTATGTTGCACACGCATGTTCAGACACCAAGTTTTATCAATTTTCTGCTTGGCATACATTTTTTCCTGTTTTTTTGTCATATGCATACTTACACACTTAAATCTACACAAAGTTTTATCAATGTGACACCAGGAGTTTCAGATGACATTTCTGACTGGTGGCCAGAAGAACAACCCAAAAATTAGCTGAGTTTAGAATCAGTAGTGTTAGAGGTGGCAAGAGCTTTCAGACAAAGAGAGGCCAGAAGTGATCAAAAAGGTCAAGGCTAGGAAGGAGTGTTGTGTGTTTCGATATGTAGTAAGTACAAGGTGGTCAAGGGGGAAATAATCTGCTTTAGATATCTCCGTTGAGTATGTGCTATTCGATTTTCCCTTCTCTGTTATTTTACTATAATTTGCTTTTTATTTAGCTTCTCTGTGTGTACTTTGCATTCACTTTTAAAGGGACATGTCACAAGTGCCCCAACAAGCCACAGGTTTAAAAAATTATTTGGGGGCATGACTGCTACTTTTTACATGCTAACTGGCACTTTATTAGTTTAGGTCATACCTATCAAACTGATTTCAGGAAGTACAAAAATGTCAACAGAGTACCCCATCATTATGTTCTGAAGACAGATACAGTATAGTGCCACTCAGCTCACAGTATTAGGACTGTAACTGTTTTTACTTTACATGCTCTAACACTGATAAGAAATTGAGATTGGAAAATGGTTAGGGTTAGTAACAGATCATTTTGAGGGGTGCCATCATTTTAAGCTTGCATCAAACTAGTTGTAGACAGTCACAGTGTATACCCATGAGTGTATAATGTGACACCATCATCAACTTAGTCATAGTACTGTTACAGCTCTCTTTGGCTTGCTACTACAACATAGTGGGCTACAAGTCATATTGGTAGGTTTTGACTCTTTGAGAAGTAAAAAGCATACAACAAACAGTAAATAACAGTGACAGCTACAACAAGGAAAGTGGATCTTTTGGGTTGCATATGTGGAGAAAAAACACATCAGACTTAGGAGCCAGCTTAATTCATGCAGTACAATCCCCATAAAATGCTGTGTGAGAGAACTGCTCTCTCTTAGCCCATGTGATTCTCAGTCACATATTCTGACAGTCTCAGAGACAATGAGATTCAGCAGTAAATTCTGATATGCTTTCTGCCTATAAGATGTATCGAGATCTGCAGTGTTATGCCAGCCGCAGTTTAAACAGCAGCTAAGTGATATTATTGTAGTGTGAACAGCTAAATGGCAGCACTAATTAGAGTATTCTTTATTAAAGTAATGGGTCTGGAACTTGGATTAAATATTAAGTACATTTACAAAATTAATTTTCATACACTAAATTGTTATTACAGCATATGAAACCAAACACCTAGTAGTGTGGTAAAAATAAGTAATATTGACTCACTGTTATGGAATAGTCAGTTTAGAAAGCAAATATGCTGGTCTTGTCCTTTTAAAAGTTCCTTGCCTGATATGCAATGAAAAATAGGAAATAAAATAATAATTAAATACCATTTGCCCAGAATATAAAAGGCAGAGAATCTGGCAACCAAATGGCGTATGGATCGGATGTAATTAAACTAAGTTGCTGATTAGCAAAGTGGCTTGTATTTATTGATTCGGTTTTAATCAAATTCTTTTCATATTATAGAAATCCAGAGAAAAGATTGTAAGACAAAAGGTTTCCATAGCAACATGACTCTGTCAATATCAGTGCACTGCCTTGAAGGGAAGAATACTCAATTCATATGATCTTTGGGGGAAAAAAAAGAATTTTATATTGGTAAACTAATTCTGAAATGCACGTCTGACAAGGAGAAATCTCCATTGTTGTTGTCATAGTAATTAAAGACTAGATCATGCTACATTAACATCTTGCTCAGGTGACAAAAAATATGCTTAGAAATTGCATTATAATGTAAACAAGTCATCACAGAACCAATAACCTTTACAGGTTTAATCTGTAAATATTTTTCTGCAATTTTTTAAACAGCCCTGCCCTGAAAAAAGGAAATTAAGTTAAGAAAATGGATCAATGGATTTTTAAATAGTACAATTGTAACATACCATCCATCTATTATTTTTCTGCTGCTTATCTGGTTTTGGTTTACGGGGGTAGCAATCTAAGCAAAAATGCCCAGATATCCCTTTCCCCAGCTTCCTCCTCCAAATCTTCTGGTGGGATGCCAAGGTATTCCCAGGCCAGCTGAAAAATATAATCTCTCCAGTGTGTCCTGGGTCTGACCCAAGGTCTCCTCCTGGTTGAACATGCCTGAAACATCTTCCCAGGAAGGCATCCTAATGAAACGCCTGAACAACCTCAACTGGTTCCTTCAATGCAGATGAGCAGCACCTGTACTTTGAGATCCTCCCAAATGTCTGCTCTTCTCACTGTATACCTCCAAGGCTGAGCCCAGATACCCTGCAAAGGAATCTCATTTCTGCTGCTTGTATCTGTTATCTACTTCTTTCAGTCAATACCCAGAGATTGTGACCATAAATGAGGGCCGAGGGTAGGAATGTAGATTGACCAGTAAATTGAAACTATGATCTGCCTGTTGATCTCCCATATTAGATAGATAGATAGATAGATAGATAGATAGATAGATAGATAGATAGATAGATAGATAGATAGATAGATAGATAGATAGATAGATAGATAGATAGATAGATAGATAGATAGATAGATAGATAGAAATATACTAGACAACAAAAACAACAATACCGTCACAAAAAATACATAAATAAACAAAATAAACAGTATAAAATAAAGTTGCTCAGACCATTACCTTTTTATATTACAAGTGATGATGTGATAGAGTTATTAATTTTTTTAACAGTAGCTATGGTCAGATGGGCTATGGGAGAAAAAGAAAAACAACTTCAGAAAGCTAAGCTCAGGAGAAAATTCACCTCAGCAGGTTATCAAGAAAGGATATCAAGAAAATTAATGATTTCCACTGTTTAAAATCCAAAGATAGGACTTAGTTGAAGCCTACTGTCTACTTCACAAGTATAATCACAATTTTCCTAGAAAGTTGGATAGGTGCGTTCATAACTTGTGTCTTAGGAGGGGGTCAAGAATCTATATTCATTTTATTTTTATTGTTTGCATGTGTTTTTGCATTGGGAATTTTTCATTGCTTATTGTTTTTTTCTCCCCATGGCTGCTGCAGTGTTCCAGTGTAGGCTTTGGTACATTGCTGGGCAATGTTCTCTGCATTTCTACACACTGTTTACTGAATGTGACAATAAAGTATTGTTAACCTAGGCCAAATTGCTATCCAGCCACTCCTAGACATTCTACATTTATATTGTGGCAACATTGGGGCATCTCAGATCACAAACCACAGACACAACTACACGACACACATGTCCTGGGTTCAAATGACAATTTATTTTTTAATAAATACCTTATCACAGGTTTTTGCTACTTCACAGGCACAATTATTTTCTTCTTTTCTACTCCATTCCATCCCAAGCATATGTTGTCCATCTCCTCTTCTGATTCCAACTTGCCTGAGTGTGAAATGACTTCCTTTATTTCCTCAGAATTCATTAAAATGAGGAACCATCTTGGCTCTTCTTGGCGGTTCCCAAGAAACTCAGCATGGGTGTCCATCGGGACTACAATTTCCATGCAGCCCTGTGGGTGTATACGTGGGAGAATCACCAAAAGGATATTGCCACCTATTATTTTTTTATATATTATTTACCTCTTCCATTATAAAGGCTTCTCGGCCAGGTAAGGAACCATCCATTACAACCAAGATGCCAGTCAAGATGTGTCCTCTTTCACAACATTATCTAAGTAACAGTCCTGCGGTGGGTTGGCACCATGCCCAGGTTTGGTTCCTGCCTTGTGCCCTGTGTTGGCTGGGATTGGCTCCAGCAGACCCCCGTGACCCTGTATTCGGATTCAGCGGGTTGGAAAATGGATGGATGGATGGATCTAAGTAACAACATGACCTAGAAACTGAGTCATTATGGTACTGTAGATGGAGGAGAGCAAGCAAGCAATGCACCCGGCAATTAAGCAATCAATTTGTTCAAGCAAAGCACAGAACCTACTGTATCTACAGAAGGCTAACACCATCATAAGAAACTAACAAAAATTAGACAAATCTAAGAACTTTTAATGTTTCCTATACGGAAAGCTCAGTTACTGAAATACCTGGGTTCTATGGGGTACACTTTATCAAATCTATGTAAACAAAGTATAGGTTACAATGATAGTTGTCATTATCAGTCATCATTTCAGAGAATGACTGTCCAATCAGAATAAGTCAGTATAATCAAATCTTAACAGTTCGGGAAGCCTAGTCAGTTGAACTTCACCTTAACATGTACTAACCAGATACTGTCGGCTATTAGTTTTCCAAACATCTTTTATATTATTCAGGGCGATAAGAACATTTTTTTAAAATCTTTATACAAACAGAGATGTAATTTTCATTGTAAAATATCACATGGTTGTTACTTCTCCTAACCTCAGTAAAATATGCATAGTTAAAAAAAAAATCACAGAGACATTATATAATTCAGTGTTTAATACAATACTGTATAAGCAACTGCAAACAATAATAAGTATTCTCACCAGGCAAGAACAGGCAGAATTTATAGACCATTACAATCCATTTTACATACTCAGTGTTAGTTAGAGTTCAACTCGGCATTAAATGAGATGTACAACATAGGAACATTTTCTGAATGAAGCATAAGCCAATCAAATGAGAAGACTAAAGACAGCCCTGCACACAGTATTCCTTTGAAATATAAAAAAAACAGGGCACAGAAGACACATGAACATTCATTGAAAAAAACTGTCTACACAATTGCTAAACCACTGGCTGACATGCAAATAATATGTGTTGCTCAACAGTAACACCATCCACTGCAAGTACAGTACAATACATGTATTTCAGCTAAAATGGAGTGTTGACAAAAATATTCTGTATGTATGAGTTCCACTCACTGGATGAAGAGGATTTATAGTTTTTGGCAGACGACCAGGGACCTTGCCACACCGAGACGCCTGGATCAGGGAAGGACCGGGAAAGGGGCAATATCTTCCCTGGACGCAAGAGGGCAGCCCCCCTGATTTCCATCAAGGGCCACGGATATGGAGCTTGGAAGCTCAACCCTGTGGGGGTCTGTGGTCCAACCAAGGGGCTGCCTGGATGGTTCCTGAGCCCTGGATGACAGCACTTCCGCCACACCAGGCAGTGCTGCCGCTCCAGGAACTGTGTACGCCCGGAGAGCTTCCGGGTGCAAGGGCAGCACTTTCGCCACACCAGGAAGTGCTGCCAGAAGACCATCACCAAGCACCTGGAGCACATCCAGTGCATGATAAAAGGGACCGCCTCACTCCCTTAGAGGAGCCAGAGTCAGGAGGAGGAAGACGGAGCTTGCGAAAGAGGAGTGGAGGCGGCCGAAGAGAGAAAGGACTGAGGAATAGAGTGTACGTGGGTGGAACCAAAGTGTAAATATTATTGTAAATAAACCCATGTGTTTTGGACATTGGTGTTGTGTCTGTCTGTGGCCAGGCTAGCTTTTACAAGTGTTACATTGGGTTATTTTCATTATTTCCCCCAAAAGACATTTATAATTTGTGTAAAATATCTGTTAATGCATCTATTTCTGAACACACTTATTCTAATTGTTGATTGAAAACTGGAAAAATTTGAAGTATTAAATATAATTATATAATTTTTACCTGTAAAGGCATCAGCTCCTCTGACAGAGTATGTGGATAGATAAAAAAATTGAACATGTAGTAATCTATAGTAAGAACATCTTAGAGATATTGCTGATTAATTTAATTGCCTTTCCAGTGACAGTGACATTTTCATTCAGTAATGTTGCTCTAATAAATATGTATGAGAAATATACAGAATAATTTGTTTAAAATATAAATAACTACAAGCACACAGCATATTACAAAAATAACAACAAATGAAGGGTGTGTTCCAACTACAGAGGGATCACACTCCTCAGCCTCCCTGGAAAAGTCTATTTGGGGGTCCTGGAGAGGAGGGTCCATTGGATAGTCAAACCTCGGATTCAGGAGGAACAGTGTGGTTTTCGTCCTGGTCGTGGAACAGTGGACCAGCTCTACACCCTTAGCAGGGTCCTGGAGGGTGCATGGGAGTTTGCTCAATCAGTCTACATGTGTTTTGTGGACTTGGAAAAGGCGTTCGACCGTGTCCCTCGGGGAATCCTGTGGGGGGTACTCCAAGAGTATGAGGTACTGGACCCCCTGATAAGGGCTGTTTGGTCTCTGTACAATCGGTGTCAGAGCTTGGTCCGCATTGCCGGCAGTAAGTCAAACCCATTTCCAGTGAGAGTTGGACTCCGCCAGGGCTGCCCTTTGTCACCGATTCTGTTCATAACTTTTATGGACAGAATTTCTAGGCACAGCCAGGGCGTTGAGGGGGTCCGGTTTGGTGGACTCAGGATTGGGTCACTGCTTTTTGCAGATGATGTTGTTCTGTTTGCTTCATCAGGCCGTGATCTTCAGCTCTCTCTGGATCGGTTCGCAGCTGAGTGTGAAGCGGCTGGGATGGTCCTCAGCCGAAAAAGGGTGGAATGCCCTCTCAGGGTTGGGAGCGAGATCCTGCCCCAAGTGGAGGAGTTCAAGTATCTTGGGATCTTGTTCACGAATGAGGGAAGAATGGAGTGTGAGATCAACAGGCGGATCGGTGCGGTATCTGCAGTGATGCGGGCTCTGCATCGGTCTGTCGTGGTGAAAAAGGAGCTGAGCGGCAAGGTAAAGCTCTCAATTTACCAGTTGATCTACGTTCCTACCCTCACCTATGGTCATGAGCTATGGGTAGTGACCGAAAGAACGAGATCACGAATACAAGCGGCTGAAATGAGTTTCCTTCGTAGGGTGTCTGGGTTTTCCCTTAAAGATAGGGTGAGAAGCTCAGTCATCCGGGAGGGGCTCAGAGTAGAGCCGCTGCTCCTCCGCATCGAGAGGAGTCAGATGAGGCGGCTCAGACATCTGACCATCCCTGGTGAGGTGTTCCGGGCATGTCTAACCGGGAGGAGGCCCCGGGGAAGACCCAGGATGCGCTGGAAGGACTGTGTCTCTCGGCTGGCCTGGGAACGCCTTGGGATTCTCCCGGAAGAGCTAGAAGAAGTGGCCGGGGAGAGGGAAGTCTGGGTATCTCTGCTCAAGCTGCTGCCCCCGCGACCCAATCTCGGATAAGCAGAAGAGGATGAATGGATGGATGGATGGATGGATGGATGGATGGATGGATGGATGGATGGATGGATGGATGGATGGAACAACAAATGGTAAACATTTAAAATATTCAATGCTGATCTTCAGATGTTTCATTAATTAATTCATTCATTTTCTAGGTCTGTCTTTTTCGATACAAGAAAATAAATAAATGCCCAAATGGATGCCAGTCTATCACTGACGTTAATCACTCTCTCATTCTGTTCTAATTTAAATCCACCAAGTAACTTAAAACACATCTTTTGGAAGAAAACCTATGCAAAAAAATATGGATATTTCACAGAAACAGAGAATGTCAACATTAATAACTATTGTACTATCAAAAAATAAAAAGTTGCCAGTACACTTGGTAGTTGGAAGTTTCATTCTTTGATATTTTAAAAAGCAAGTCTTTGCCAAAGAACATATCAACACACTAGACAAATTCATTGTCGTTAATGCTGGTTCTGTGGATGATCCTGTCCGTAAAAGGCACCATTCACAATTTCATAATTAAATTTGTCAGCAGCTTGGCTCATTTGAAATGCAGAGGACTTCTGAAATTGTGTCATGTCTCTGATCTTTAAACAGTGTGTGCTCTGGTGTGTTAGAGCCCAGCTATGAATCACTAATGACTAAATCCAATCTGGAATTAAATTCTCTGACTATTGAAAAGGCTAACTTTGATGTCCTCCACATGCAGGCCCTATACTGTGTTTCAGGTACAAAACCCAAAAACTTATTAGCACTTAGCTACAAAGGTTAGACTGGTACTCATATCCAATAAACCTACTGAGATAACCAAATGTTTCTTTCAATTTTATTGTAATTCATTTTAGAAAACTAGTTCTTCTCCCTTAAATAGTAAATTCTTAAATTCTTTTGTGGAAAGTCTGATCCTCCCTCAGATCGCAAAGGAAGAAGCTTCCTAACTAGTCTATCAATTTTCAGTGACTGAACTGAGGCAGGCTTTGGTCTTTATGGATAAAAGTAGACTGCTGGGGCCTGATGTTCCAACCATATGAGTCTTAATCTGCCTTTTGGAATCAGCTGTCTTATCCACTTTTCCTGATGTTAAGAACTACCATTACCCCATACAAAATGTAATTCTTCAATTATTTAGGAAATGATAGCTCTGTCATTTTAAAAGAAAGAAGACTGCTGAATGTCCAACCCACCATAAGACTTCTTAGATTAACGCTGATGCCAAGCTGCTTGCAGAATATGCCTGGTGTTTACCACCATTCACAAATAAATTCATCCAGACCTGTTTTATTCAGGATTATCATAGGCTGGACAACATACATGGTTTTATTTACATTATTAACGCATCTCCATTTATATCCATATGTCCTTCCCCCATTAGATTCCAGCTATATCAACTTGGCCTTACTATGGCAGGTTCCAGGTTTGATGTGATTCAGGAAGGAATTCATTAGCATTAATTATCAAGATTCGCCTTACTTTGGCAGGTTCCAGGCTTGATGTGGTTCAGGAAGGAATCCATCTCTCTATTACATAAAAAAATCTTGGGACGAGACATTTTCAGAGAGATAATTTCAAGTCCCGCAAGATGAGACTTTGTGCTAAGAGATGAATTGAAAACCTAACGGGTCCAAGCGGGGGCGGAAATAAAAGACAAACAGTAGAAGAAGAAAAGACAAAGAGTAGTAGACAAAGTAGAGCGTCGTAAAGAGGTTCAAAAACGTTGGTGCGATACGCATGCAAAGCAGGTTAGAGATTATGAAAGTACTAAAATTCAAAAGTCTCAAAAAATTGATAGTAAAGATCGCATTAACACTAACAGATGGAAATTATTACTCTGTGAAATAACGGAACAGCTAAAAGAGATCGAATATATGGACAGATATTGTTTGGCTTTAAAGTTTAAATCAGAGACTTGTAGATCGCCTAATTTGTGTTGCCATCAGGGAAAAGTAGTGTTTCTTCCCAATGAAGAGGCATAATCCACAAACACTACAGGCAAAATATCCAAATCTACAATAATCTTTTCGCATTCGCATCATTCAATGCTCAAAACGTAGATTTACACAATTCAGGATAATACGCTATGAGAATCTGTGGTCCCGAAACAATTAAAGCTACTACAAGTTTAATTTCAAAGAAACCACAATTCGGTCAGGTTTATATTTATGATCACGGAGAAGTGATGCAATATAGAATTGAAAGAGTTAAACAATCAGACTTATTAGAAATTCTACAGCCAATAGCACTGCACAACAATTTTTTTGAAAAGTCTTGCTTCCTGAAAAGTTGTTGCTGATTGTGACAGGTACCTACTGGGTATGCACAAATATAGTTTTGGTTTTATTGCATCACGTAGGAACTCTGAGAAATATACATTTATATGTTTACTGACAATAACATATTTAGTCATGTTTATTTTTCGCATAAGTTATTAAACTCAATAGAATTAAAAGTGTTTTGCTCCTGATTTTCTTTTGTATTCAATGTCTGGTGCATCACATTGCAGTGTCTAACAGTAGTCAGCAAGCATTGACGGATTCTAGTTGCCCTGGTATCATTTCTCCATCGTAGCAATGTCCTGGTGAAACCTTTCACCATGTTCGTCACTGACAGCACCGAGATTTGCGGGGAAGAAGTCCAAGTGTGAGTGGAGGAAATTAATCTTGAGTGACATGTTGCACTTCATTGCCTTGCATGCTTTGAGAAGTTTGTCTACCAGCTGAATGTAGTTTGGGGCTCTGTAATTGCCCAGAAAATTGTCAACAACATCTTTGAAGGCTTTCCAGGCAATTTTTTCCGGCCCAACTAACAGATCTTCACACCGCTTGTCACTCATAACGTGTCTGATCTGGGGGCCAACAAAAATGCCCTTTTTGATCTTGGCGTCAGTTAGTGCAAAGTGGCAATAAAGTGACATCACAAAATAAAAAAAAAAACAAAATAACAATGAAATAATACATTTTGTATAAATCAAATAGCAGTTTCCAAAAGAGAAATTAACCACAAAGAAATAATCCTTGAGGATCAAAACATATTTCTGAAAGACAAGGGGGCTCCGCCCCCTGCTCGCTTTGCTCGCCTACCCCCGGTGTTTTGAACCCGTGCCTGCTGGGCAGCCACGTGTGAGGATGATGCACGTTTAATACGGAGCGTTCGCCCGTGTCACTCTGGGGCCCCCCACCGTTAATACGGAGCTCCGTCCATACTATTATGCAGTGCATTGTGTACTACTGCGGACCCCGTAGTGTTTCCCATTTCAGTTTGTATCTCGGTCAGTCGAGCTTTTGTTTTTGAAGCTTTTGAATTCCGATCTTCATTATCTGTAACCTGCTGTCCATGTGTTTGGCCCCCTCGTTTAACCTGTTTATAACGTTTTACTTTGCTTTCTACTCTGTCTTTCATTTCTGATCTCGCTTTATTCTGCTTTTGTTTCAATGACACCTGGTCCGTGGTGAATATATTTTCCCTTTTTCGAGTAATAATTTTCATTTGTTTGTGATACTGTGATGTTTATCGTACTGTTAATAATGCATCACTGTAATGTGATTCACCTATGCTGTATAGTTTGGACGTGTGAGGATGACGTATGTTTAATACGGAGCATTCGCCCGTGTCACTTTGGGTCTCCCCACTGTTACTACGAAGCTCTTTCCGAACTATTATGCGATGCATTGTGGAGCACTGCGGACTCTGCAGTGTTTCCCGTTTCACTTCATATTTCGTTTAGTCGAGCTCTTTCTTTTTGGAGCAGTGCCTGCCTGGTCTGCGGCATTTCAGACGCACGTTGTAGGCGCCTGCATTCATTAATTATATCCAGGCAGGTGCGTGTTTGTATCTCGGTCACTCGAGCTGTGTCGTGTTGAATCCGTGCTTGCTTTGCCTACGCAGTTTGAGACGCGCGTTGTAGGCGTCCACGTTCATTAGATCTGTCCACGCGGGCTCGGTGTCGAAGCTGTGTCAGTTGTTGAGCTGTTTGGTTGTGGAGCTGAGACAGTTTTGCTTCCGCGGTTTCAGACGCGTGTCCGTACCATCTCGGGTTTGATGTATGAATCTTTATGGACTCCGTAGTGTGTCCCGTTTCACTCTGGGGCGGGGCGTTGACTCCTCTTATTTTACTATGTCTCCTGCGCCTTCACCACGCATTAGTGACACTCACAATATGGCGGCGACGCCTGCGCCTTCCGTATTATGTCGGTTTTTACCATGCTGTGTAGGCGCCTTTGCCTTTTGTACTTTACCGCGCCTTCCGACGCACGATGTAGGCGCCTGCACCTTCCGGGTCTGCCTCCGCTCTGTGGTGTGGACGTTTAACTGTCGTTGTTTCTGCCTTTATATTCTGTATCTCAGTGTGCATGTGTTTCGTGCCTAGGTTTTTTTGAAGCTGTTGCATTCCAGTTTTCATCATCTGTAACCCGCTCTCCATGTGTTCGTCCCCGTTCTTTAATCCCTTTATAAAGTTTTACTTTGTTTCCTACTCTGTGTTTTATTTCTGACCTCGCTTTATCCTGCTTGCGGCATGTCAGATGGTTCGTAGTCTCTCTCGTTTTACTCTGGGGAGGGGGGCTTTGTTCTGTAACCTGCTCTCCATGTGTTTGTCCCTGTTCTTTAACCTCTTTTTGACGTTTTACTTTGTTTCCTACTCTGATGGTGCGTAGTCTCTCCCGTTTTGCTCTGGTGCGGGGGGTGGGGGGGTGGTGGCTTTGTGTGGCGCCTGCGCACGTGCGTAGTCTCTCCCGTTTCACTGGGCGGGGGGGGGGGGCTTGTGTGGCACTTGCGCACTATGTCTTTTGCGTCCACGGGCAGGTCCCTGCGTCCATATCCGGTTTACCATTCTCGTTTAGTAATATGGATACCTTCTCTTCCATTTTTTTTTCTGAAATTCCAAAAGACCTGCCATTATGCACTGCATATGAATTTGTGACACATCAGATGGGTGGTTGTTCTTACCAGATTTAGAATTAACCCATTGATCATACACCATCCATTTCATCTGAAGTTGATCTTTTCCTTAACCTACCATTAAACCTCCCTATTGTACTTAGATTCCTTTCTCCTCACTCCGTTTCAGTTTCTACCTCACTACTCTGAAAGTAAATTCTCATCAACCTGGCTATAGTCCCCTTATGTCTTATGTTTTTGGGATGTGAAAAACACTTGGGCACTGTTCCACATTGGCACTCTCATACTCAACTGTTCCACAATGAAGCCATTAGAACTGTTGGATGCTCCGTTTTCCATTCTCCCTGATCTTCTTTGGAAGTTAGTACTGTTGGGGACATTTTAATGGCTCCATACTCTGAATATTCCAGTTACTAAGATCCAGGATTCCTGAGTTTACAGTTTTTAAACTATCAGTCTCTTACTTCTATATAGCAGGAGATGATTATATGTAACTCATGTACCTTGTGCTAGAGAAAAGACCTGAGGAAAAGCACAAAGACACCATCTATTGCTGTCCCTCTTTTAAATAATAATAGTGGCCTATTCATCCGTTTTCTAAACCTGCTTAACCCAAGTTTTGGGTCTTACAGCTCACAGCCTGGCCTAAGTTATTGTGTCGATTGGCCTGATATAATTCTACAGCTGTGAAGCATTTGTTAATTTATGTACACATTTTTGTCAATTAATAAACCTGAATATTTATAAAGCAGTATTTCAGACATACATTTAATCTTAAAAACATCAATATCTAGTCAGACTTGCTACTACAAGATACTTGGTAAGTAAACTGTAATGCAAAGAACTTGCTATCTGTTAGATGATTGATAATGATGATTATTTGCAGTGGTACAGGAGCGACCGAGCACAGTATAATTTTACTACATTGACTATTGTCTGCTGTGGTTAATGAAATCAAGGTACAGTAATTAATGCAAAGATGATCTGAGAGCCAAGGCAAAAATGATTAAATTACGTGTAATGATATAGCTTTGAACTCTGAATAATTTTCATTTTGCAACAGGATCTCTAAGCCTTCCAAAGATCCATTGTTTTGAGAATTTAAAAATTTTCATATTGCTTGTAGCATTTTTGTCCAAATTGTTATTATGAATTTCATACTGTAGCTAAGGAATACTTATAAATCCATAACCTTTTTCTTGGTCATCTCGATGTCTGGAGTGCACCAAATTAAATTACAGACAAACAGAGCATGTATGTTCATAATAGCTAAGTTGTTGATTCCAGATTGGCCTTATAAGAGAGATTAATCACAAGGAAAAAGAAATTGCACACCAATGAACAACATAACAAAAGTAAACTCTATGCTACTCTGGTCCTTACTTGAACATATAAAGAGCAATGATGCACCAGCCAATTTCATCATCAGTAAATCACCAGCAAATGCTCTCTTTCTCATCTTCTCTCATCAATCTCTATTACAAGTTTTTTGCCACCACACTTACTGCTTGATTCCTTGCCTTGTGGCCAGTAGGGCCTTTTAACTGTCCTGCTGGGGCTACTTCTGAGTTTCAGCTTTCAATCACTCCTACGGCCTTCCATAATGAACAGCTGCATATCATCAGCATAGCACTCATGAGAAAAACCATGGGACTGGATGATAGTGCCTAGTGTGGAGGTATATAGGGAGATGAGGAGAGAGCCCAACACTGACCCTTGGGGCACCCCCATTCTTGCCTGGTGCACCCTTGATATCTCTCCATGGCAGGACACATAGTAGGATCTGCCCAAGAGGTATGAATCAAACTACCTGAAAGTGATGTGATCCCAAAGTCTGAGACAGTGGCAATGAAAATCTGGTGGTTGACCGTGTTGAAGGAAGAGAAGAGATCTAGCAGGATAAGCACAGATAACATGTTGGTAGCTCTAGCCTGCCGTAACATGTTGAAAGCAGTATGTAGAGCCATCTCGATGGAATGGCCCTTCTTGAATCTTGACTGATTAGGATCAAGCAATCTTTTCTGTAGAAGAAATGAAGAGACTTAATTAGAGACAGTACATTGCAGTATTCTGGATGGAAAGCAGATGAGAGACACTGGTCAGTAATTAATTACCTATAGTACTTGAGAGGGGTCGAGAGTGGGCTCCTTGAGAAGAGGAGGGCCTGTTTGACAAATGTAGGAAAAGTGGCCTGTGCTGGCTGATGATGCAGAAAAGAGTGAGGGAATGGTAGCGGTGAGATATAGCGCCTTTATAAAACAAACATCATCTAAATTGCAATTTTCAGATACAGAGGTACAATATACCCGTTACATTTTTTGTCATGGAATTCTGAACCATTTCACAGTCACTGAGTGAATCATAAGATTTAAATTCATATGCCTTAATCATTACGACATATTTTTCTTTTTATCAATAAAGCATTGACCAGCCTGAAAAGAACCAAAACTAATTCAGATAACAAAAACAAAATGCAGACAATTGTAGACAATGTCTGTGTGAAGAATTCCTTGTGTGTGTGTGGGTTTTCTTCAGGGATTTCAGTTTTCCCAAAAATGTACATGACTTAACTGGTAGGTTAACTGGTGGGAGTGTGTATAAGTGAGCCCCGAGGTAGACTGATGTCCTACCCAGACATGACTCCTGCACTGTGCTCCTGGAATAGACTCTGCACTCCCACAACCTCAAGAGGATTTAATGATAAATAGATGGATGAATGAAATATTAATAAGCAGCCTGAAAAGTCACATTCACATGATCAAGTATAAAAATGTACCATTAAATCAAATTAATATCTAAGCCCAACAAATATAAAACAACATCACCAAAATGAACAGCTTTAAAAGTATTTGTGGAAATAGAACTTTTTAAAGAATGGATGTAATTTTTTTTTCCAGAGACGCAGTCAGTCTCAACCTGCTTAGTTTAGTAAACGTAATCATATTAGAGATTTTGTTATTGACCTGCCTTCTTCTATGTGAACTAGTGTTGCATGGATAATTAATGTTCACCGACTGTTTTATGTAACCCTCTGACCTTGATAGCTATGGTGCGGATCCTGTTTATGTGTGCAATGTGAGCCGAAATGAAAGAATAGTTATGCCTTTTTTGGAATACAGTTGGTAAATATTATAGAGACACTATTGACAACACCGTATCGCAGAAATCTGCTATCAGCCTCCACCCACTCAATTTATTCATAAAATTCTACAGTGATATTAGTTATCATGTCAGAAAAAAAAGAATATTGATTAAGGCAAGTCACAAAAGGAACATTTAGGTTCTACTGTCCTCTGTCTCATATACAATACAGTATATGCACATTGTAAATGCCAAACGGGATGGACTGGCATCCTGACTAGGAGTGGGGAAAGTTTCTTACCTGGACAGGAGGCCCCTGGTGGATTGACGGGCATCCCAACCAAGAGAGAGGAAGGTTGCTTACACTGATGGGAGGCCCCAGCTGGATGGATGAACATCCTGACAGGGAAGACAGGGAACGACTGTTTCTGAGGGTTGTTTATTCCCCGAGTACTCTCGGGAAGAGATGCCATTCATTATACTACAGGGCACATTGGGGCATGTAGCCTTGGAGAACAACACTGTTGAGATGTGTGGGTGCCGGCAGAGGGAGCTATAAGAAAGGTGCACTCCTTGAAATAGATTCTGCTTGACCCAAAAGTGCTTCCAGGTTGTAGTCATTTGACACCGGATGTACTCCCAGGTCCAAGGATAAAAGGAGCCACCTGACCTCATCTAGGTGAGCTGAGTCGGGAGGAGGTGGACAAATGAAGGACAGCCAAAGGATTTATTGTAAAGAGAAGTCTGTTTAAGAAGGACTGAGACCTGTATAAGGTACTGGAGTTAATAAAACCACTGTTTTATTGAAACCTTGACTGTGTGACTGCATTTGGGTTCTGGGTATGAGGCGTGGGAACACCCTCTAGTGCCCATAACATATATAAGTATGCACACATAACTGTAAAAGAGGAAATGGGTACGTCAGGTTTGTGTTTTCTGTTATATAAAATAAAGATTTGTATTTTAATACATTTGGTTATCATGATGCCAGAGAATGGTGCTGTTCTGCATGTTGCTCAGACATGCAAATAAACATTTCAGGGTAATCTATATACTACACAATACCACTAACACAGTTGCGGTTGCTAGGTGGTGATCAGCAAAAAAGAAAACAAGACATTTAAAGCTTTAAATTGACTCAGTCGTGAAGGACATATTTATGACAGCTGTTGATTTAATTTAGCATTAATGGTTTAAAATTAAAGTAATTGAAAAACAGAGAATGGATCAGTACCTTATGATACTCAGGTGACTTTTTTCTAACACCTGTACAAAAGATGACTTGTGAGATTAGTATAAAGTACAAGGGCTTGCATGTTTTTACAACTGGAGCAAATACAGGCTAATCTTAGTGACCTTAGCCAGCACACTGCTTGGTTGAGAGTTTCTTCCTAGTTAGAGTTCATAATAGCTTGGGGTGTGATAACAAACTGGCTCTTTTCTACTCTTGTCACCTTTTATACCACAAATTAGAAGGATCCAGCTGAAAGAGGTTACACATTATAGGTCATCTTGCACATCTTAAGGTTCGCTAGTTTCTGATGACCCTTTGGGGGCCTTTTTGAACCATTGGTTTCCAGTTCTTTCCTGAGGATACAGACAAGCAGGTCCCAGTGTTCCTCGAAGATCTTGAAGGAGAAAATGGGGCAAACTGTGACAAAGTATACCTAAACAATGAGTAACTAATGGTCTGTCAGGCAAACGGTTGTCAGGAAGAGAAGCATGAGACAGGAGATGGCATATATAACAAGTGGTGTGGCCACAATAATGTGTTTCAAACAGTCTGTTGTAAATAGGGACTTTTTAAGTGTGATAAACTTTAATCATCCTAAGGAATCCTCGTCAAGAGATTCACTCTGGAGACTAATGAGACCACAGAGATGTTTTTCTAATCTGTCTCATAAGCAAGCAGCAGCACGAGCCAATAAAAGAGGGTATGTTTTACCTTTTTTTCTGTCCCTGACATCTTAACATTTGTCCACAAGTAGGGAGCATGATGAGCATATTAACGGCCTAGGATTTCATATAGCACAAGGGTTGCTTGCTAAAGTGGATCAGCTCTAAAAGTGACACAGACCTTTAAGATTTGATTTGACATTATTATGAACAGACAAAGTGAATAGAAATTGACAACTTACACATTTTCTCACCTTTTAAATAAATACTAATGTCTTCTGAGTGCTCTTAATGATGCTATAAACACATTCTTTTATTTTAGTAAGCTATATTAAAAGGTCATTAAATATTGTAGGAATTGCTCAAAATGGGCAGAGGAATAAATATTTATAATAAACTGCATTAATCTGAGCTTAAATGCTTGCCGTCTAACCCTTGAATAGCATGCCTTCCTTCTCCCATTTATTGTAGACAGACTGTAAGATGCTGTTGCAAATAGTATATTTATTAGTAGTCATAGTGTCATCACTGTTTGAACCCAGCCACAGGGGATGCACAAACCAGTGTGTTTCTTCATGCCAGTCCCAAGCCCAGTTAAATGGGGAGGGTTATGTCAGGAACGGCATCCGGTGTAAAATTTTGCCAAATCAATATGTGGACAACAATACAAATTTCCGTACTGGATTGGTTGAGCCCCGGGTTAACAAAGACCGCCACCAGTACTGTTAGCCAACAGGGTGCTGGTTGAAATTGGGCTACTGTTGGCCGAAGAAGAAGATGAAGAAGAAGAGGGGGGAGATGTGTCTGGAGGCAGGAGGAGAGGAGGAAGGTAAAGACAGTGGAACTGGTAAAGGGAGAGAGTTAGTTAATGTGATGGAGAGAAGGAAGGTTGATATATTGTGCGTGTAAGAGACTAAATGGAAGGGGAGTAAGGCTAGGTGGATCGGAGGTGGATTCAAATTGTTCTATCATGGTGTGGTTGGGAGGAGAAATGGAGTAGGGGTTATTCTGAAGGAACAGTACATCAAGAGAAAAAAGAAGTGTCAGACAGAGTGATGATTATGAAGATGGAAACTGAAGGTGTGATGATGAATGTTGTTAGTGCATATGCCCTGCAAGTTGGGTGTGCAATGGATGAGAAAGAAGATTTCTGGAGTGAGATGGATGAAATGATGGACAGTGTACCCAAGGGACAGAAAGTGGTGATTGGAGTGGATTTCAATGGACATGTTGGTGAAGGGAACAGAGGAAATGAGGAGGTGATGGGTAGGTATTGTGTCAAGGAGAGGAATGAAGAAGAACAGATGACAGGGATTTTGTGAAATGAGTGGACATTGCTATGGTGAATAAGTATTTTAAGAAGAGGGAGGAACATACATGACATACAAGAGGGAAGAAAGATGCACACAGATAGATTATATCCTAAGCAGGAGGGTCAATCTGAAGGAGATTGTAGACTGCAAAGTGGTGGCGGGGGAAGGTGTATTTAGGCATCATAGGATGGTGGTCTTTAGGATGACATTGGAGATCAAGAAAAGAAGGAGAGTGAGGGCAGAGGAAAGGATCACATGGTGGAATTTGAAAGAGGAACACAGCAAGGTTGAGTTCAGGGAGGAAGTAAGATAGGCACTGGAGAGCAGTGAAGAGTTACCAGACAGCTGGGCAACTACAACAGAAGTAGTAAAGGTGACAGCAAGAAGAGTTCTTGGTGTGACATCTGGACAGAGGAAGGAGGAAAAGGAAACCTGGTGGTGGAATGAGGAAATACAGGAGAGTATACAGAGGAAGTGGTTGGTGAAGAAAAAGTGAGATAGTCAGAAAGATAAAGAAAGTAGACGAGTACAAGGAGACAAGGTGTAAGGTTAATAGAGAGGTGGCTAATGATGAGTTGTATCAGAGGTTGGACACTAAGGAGAGAGAAAAGGGCCTGTACTGATTGACTAAACAGAGGGACCGACGTGAGAAAGATGGGCAGTGGGTTAAGGTGATAAAGGATAAAGATGGAAACATACTTACAAGCGAGGAGGGTGTGTTGAGCAGATGGAAAGAGAGGCTGATGAATGAAGAGAGCGAGAGAGAGAGAGAGAGAGAGATGGTTGGATGATGTGGCAATAATGAATCAGGAAGTGCGACGGATTAGCAAGGAGGAAGTAAGGATGGCTATGAAGAAGATGAAAAATGGAAAGACCATTGGTCCGGATGACATAGCTGTGGAAGCATGGAGGTGTTTAGGAGAGATGGCAGATTGTTTAATGGAATCTTGGAAAGTGAGAGGATGCATGAGGAGTGGAGAATAAGTGTACTGGTACCAATTTTAAGAATAAGGGGGATGTATAAAGCTGTAATAACTACAAATGGATAAAACTGATGAGCCACATTGTGTCTTTTTGGACTTGGATAAAGCATATTACAGGGTGCCTCATGAGGAGTTGTGGTATTGTATAAGGAAGTTGGGAGTGGCAAAGAAGTATGAAAGAGTTTTATAGGATATGTTCAAGGGAAATGTGATAGTGGTGAGGTCTGCGGTAGGAGTGACAGATGCATTCAACATCGAGGTGGGATTACATCAGGGATCAGCTCTGAGCCCTTTCTTATTTGCAATGGTGATGGACAAGTTGACAGACAAGATGAGACAGGAGTCCCCGTGGACATGATGTTTGCTGAAGACATTCTGATCTGTAGTGTGAGTAGGGAGCAGGTTGAGGAGACCCTGGAGAGGTGGAGATATGCTCTAGAGAGGAGAGAATTGAAGGTCAGTAGGAATAAGACAGAATACATGTGTGTAAATAAGAGGGAGGTCAGTGGAGTTGTGAGGATGCAGGGAGTAGAGTTGGCGAAGGTGGATGAGTTTAACTACTTGGGATCAACAGTACAGAGTAACAAGGATTGTGGAAGAGAGGTGAAAAAGAGAGTGCAAGCAGGGTGGAATGGGTGGAGAAGGGTGTCAGGAGTAATTTGTGACAGACAGGTATCAGCAAGAGTGAAAGGGAAGGTCTACAGTACGGTAGTGAGACCAGCTTTGTTATATGGGTTGGAGACGGTGGCATTGACTAAAAACCAGGAGAGAGAGGTGGAGGTGGCAGAGTTAAAGATGATAAGATTTGCATTGGGTGTGATGAGGATGGACAGGATTAGGAACGAGTAGGCCTATATTACTGGGTCAGCTCAGGTTGGACGGTTTGGAGACAAAATCAGACAGGTGTAGATAGATAGATAGATAGATAGATAGATAGATAGATAGATAGATAGATAGATAGATAGATAGATAGATAGATAGATAGATAGATAGATAGATAGATAGATAGATAGATAGATAGATACAGTACTTTATTAATCCCCAAGGGGAAATTCACACACTCTAGCAGCAGCATACTGATAAAAACAATACTAATTAAAGAGCAATAAAAACGCAGTGCGAGTTTAAAAAAAAATACAAGGTGGAGAGTGCAAGGCAGGTACAATAGACAATAATCTTGTATAGTGTTAATGTTTACCCCCACGGGTGGAACTGAAGAATCGCATAGTGTGGGGGAGGAACGATCTCCTCAGTCTGTCAGTGGAGCAGGACAGTGACAGCAGTCTGTTGCTGAAGCTGCTTCTCTGTCTGGAGATGATACTGTTCAGTGGATGCAATGGATTCTCCATGATTGACAGGAGCCTGATCAGCGCCCGTTGCTCTGCCACAGATGTCAAACTGTCCAGCTCCGTGCCTACAATAGAGCCTGCCTTCCTCACCAGTTTGTCCAGGAGTGTGGTGTCCCTCTTCTTTATGCTGTCTCCCCAGCACACCACCGTGTAGAAGAGGGCGCTCACCACAACCGTCTGATAGAACATCTGCAGCATCTTATTGCAGATGTTGAAGGACGCCAGACTTCTAAGGAAGTATAGTCGGCTTTGTCCTCTCTTGCACAGAGCATCAGTATTGGCAGTCCAGTCCAATTTATCAAGTGTAGGAGAGATGCTGGGTATATTTGGAAAAGGATATTAAGGATAGAGTTGTCAGGCAAGAGGAAAAGAGGAAGGCCTAAGAGAAGGTTTAAGGATGTGGTGAGAGGTGATGGGTGTAACAGAGCAAGATTCAGAGGAGAGCAAGATATGGAAAAAGATGATCTGCTGTGGCAACCCCTAACAGGAGCAGCTGAAAGAAGAAGAAGAAGAAGAAGAAGAAGGAGAGTTTCATCAGAGTTTGAATGAAACTTTTTCATGTAAGAAAGACAGAAGTTTTTGAGGTAATGTTGGTATACTTGCTAATCATGGCAGTTGAGAATGGAATCAGGCTGCGCATTGTTTAGCACATGCTGTTAAGAAATTCACTGTATTCTGTGTATGTGATAGTAATGACTCGATAGGCCAATACTGACCCTATAAGTGGATTTAAAAGAGCAATTTTTAACTGACACCCCATAATATGTATGGGTGTTGCTCACAGAATATAACCCTGTCAGAAAGTTTGGGATCTTCTTATACTGGCGATCTTAACTTTGTCCAAAATCCACTACACAACTATCATACATGTTCACCTTTACGTCTGCTTGTTCAAACTTAAATCTGATAATCCACATATTCTCAAAGACTTTCTAATCACAGTCACAGTTTAAAAGTACTTACTGTTAAAACTGACCAGGCATACTTCCAGGCTACTATTGATATTTATTAGTATTGCATTCTTTTTCATACCTTTTTTATAACTATTTTTCCACTGTTCCATTTAGTTTACATATTTATTTAGGTATGGCAACATCACCTTCTCTGTAGACCATGTTGTGGTGGTACATGTTCTTGAAGGTTCTGTATATAAAAAGTTGATTTTCTGTATATAAAAAGTCCATCTTCACTACTCAGTATTAAACTCCAGAAGAATCAATCTCCCAATTGCTTGTTGCATTTTGTTACTTTGAGGCTGCCTTCAGATTTTAAGTAAGATTCTAGAAAAAAGTAGTTTTTCAACAATTAAATGACAACTCGAACATAATTTCTATTATAGGTAAGAATCAGTCAGGTTTCAGACCAAATCATAGTTCAGCATCAGCTTTGGTTAAAGTAGTAAATAACAATAATTTGTCAGCTCTTGTTCTATTAGACCTGAGTGTAGCATTTGATACCATTGATCAAAGCATTCATATTGACCACCTAAGACAGTGGACTGGCCTTTCTGGCAGTGCCTTGAGTTGTTTTCACTCTTATATCACAGGAAGAAAATTGTTTGTCAGCAGTTATATGTCATAGATTTATGATATTATGTATAGGACACCACAGGGATCAATGTGGGTGTCTTATTATTCTCAATCTATATGCTCCCATAAAGCCTGATCATTTCATAACATAAAGTGAATAACCAAAGCTATGCAGACACTGCAGAGATTTATTTATCAGTATCACCAGATTACCCTGAGACTGTAAATCCTCTGACCTTCGGTTTTACTATAATCATCAAATAGATGAGTAATAGTTTCCTTAAATTTAACAAGGAAAAATCAGAAATGTTAATTATTGTCAGCAGAGAAACAAGTAAGGACTTTAGAAATAAACAAGGTCATCTGGTTTTACAAATAAGGCCAGAAGTAAAGAACCTAAGCACCATTTTAGATTCAGAGCTAAGACTTACACATTAAGCATGTTACTAAGACTTCTTTCACTTAAGAAACATTGCAGGGATTAGATCTTTTGTTATCACTGCAAGATGCTAAAATTTTAATGCACATTTGTCTTCAGTCAGCAAGTGTATCAAAAATCACTTCAATCATCCATCCTTTTTTCCAACCCGCTGAATCCGAACACAGGGGTCTGCTGGAGCCAATCCCAGCCAACAAGGCAGGAACCAATCCTGGGCAGGGTGCCAACCCACCGCAGGACACACACAAACACACCCACACACCAAGCACACACTAGGGCCAAGTTAGATTCGCCAATCCACCTAACCTGCATGTCTTTGGAATGTGGAAGGAAACCGGAGCGCCCGGAGGAAACCCACGCAGACATGGGGAGAACATGCAAACTCCACGCAGGGAGGACCCGGGAAGCGAACCCAGGTCCCCAGATCTCCCAACTGCGAGGCAGCAGCGCTACCCACTGCGCCACCGTGCCACCCACTTCAATCAGGATTACCAAAATATATATATTGTGAAGTCACCATTACCCGGACACACACATGCAGGACACAGGATCAACACAACACCCTGTTTATTTACAGCTTAATGTGCACAAAACAACAACACCGCAACACATCAATATACAGTCCCTTCTTGCCACCAGTCCATCTGCCTCCACTCCTCCTCAGGTTTTGTCTTCTTCCTCCCGACACTGGCCATTCAATGGAGTGAGGCAGCTCATCTTATTCAGGTCCCAGGAGTATTCCAGGTGTCTCACCAGTATTACATGGAATCACTCCCAGGTGCGCTGGAAGTCTTCTATAGGGCTGTGCAGCTCCTCCTGGTGGCCCCCACGGAACTCAACATGTTTTCGCCAAACTCCAGCTCCTGACATGCCCTGCGGGACTCCATGGTGCCACAGCCACCCAGAAGGGCTGCCCTCTAGTGTCCCAAGGGAGGTATTGCCTCACCAATGCCCTCTCCCCTGGACCTTCCACTCTGTTGGCGTCCATCATAATATATATTAGAACATTAGAACAGTCTAGACAAGAACAGGCCATTCAGCCCAACAAAGCTCGCCAGTCCTATCCACTTATTTCTTCCAAAAAAACATCAAGTCGAGTTTTGAAAGTCCCCAGCATCTTACTGTCTACCACACTGCTTGGTAGCTTATTCCAAGTGTCTATCGTTCTTTGTGTAAAGAAAAACTTCCTAATGTTTGTGCGAAATTTACCCTTAACAAGTTTCCAACTGTGTCCCCGTGTTCTTGATGAACTCATTTTAAAATAACACTCTCGATCCACTGTACTAATTCCCTGCATAATTTTTAACACTTCAATCATGTCACCTCTTAATCTTCTTTTGCTTAAACTGTATAGGCTCAGCTCTTTTAATCCTTCCTCATAATTCAACCCCTGTAGCCCTGGAATCAGCCTAGTCGCTCTTCTCTGGACCTTTTTTAGTGCTACTATGTCCTTTTTGTAGCCTGGTGACCAAAACTGCACACAGTACTCAAGATTAGGCCTCACCAGTGCATTATAAAGGTTGAGCAGAACCTCCTTGGACTTGTACTCCACACATCGTGCTATATAACCTAACATTCTGTTAGCCTTCTTAATGGCTTCTGAACACTGTTGGGAAGTCGATAGCTTAGAGTCCACTATGACTCCTAAATCCTTCTCATAAGGTGTAACCTCGATTTTCCAACCGCCCATTGTGTATTCAATTATATTCATGCCCTTTTTCTGTGCGTTTAGCATTCGTTTGCTCAGAGGTTGATGCGCTTGCTGCTTCCTGAGCAGCTCTGCTTTTCTCCACCTTAGTGGCCCGCTTCTTCTCTTCTTTCATCTGCATCTTTTCGTGTTAAAACTGATTAAGTCAGTGTTTGTGTTGCAATCACTTAGAATGTTTTCTTTAATTTTTCACTTAAGCTGGCACTTAAGTCTTCATATCTTAAATCATTCTTGAGGCAGATTGAAGAGGTAGGGGAAGTGACGGCGAAAATGGTAGGGATGAGAACGGTGCCCATACACATGCACCGCACGGCTGCCCTGCTGGACGCTTCTGAGAGTTGATTCTACAATAAAATAAAATAAAAATAAAAACAGGAATAACCTTGGAGGTCAATCACCACCCCAAAAGCGGATAGCAGACATCACGTAGTATATGTGTTCCACACTTCAGGTCAATAGGTCAAACGGTTTGCGAGCTACAGGTAATTTAAAATCCTGGACAGACAAACGAACAGCCACGGTAGCATATTATATATAAAGTTATATATATATATATATATATATATATGTATATATATATATATATATATATATATATATATATATATATATATATATATATATGTATATATATATATATATATATTATATATATATATATATATATATATATATATATACAGTATATATATATATATATATATATATATATATATATACTGCAGTGGGCTGGCGCCCTTCCCAGGGTTTCTTTCCTGCCTTGCGCCCTGTGTTGGCTGGGATTAGCTCCAGCAGACCCCCGTGACCCTGTAGTTAGGATATAGCAGGTTGGATAATGGATGGATGGATGGATATATATATATATATATATTTTATTATAAAACAAAATATTGGGATGAGACATTCTCAGAGATAATTTCAAGTCCCGCCAAACAAGACTTTATGCAAAGAGATCTTGAAAAGTCATGCCCTCCTCTCAAACATTTAGAACAACGCCCACAGTCCGATCACTTCTCATTCGTGTGAATGCTATTGTCAGACACAATTCCTGCGCTATCAGCTCCATCAGGGTCAGAAATAAAAGACAAAGAGTAGAAGACAAAGTTGAACTTCTAAAGAGGTTAAAAAATGTTGGTGCAATACACATACAGAGCAGGTTAGAGATTATGAAAGTACTAAAATTCGAGAGTCTCAAAAAACTGATAGTAAAGATCACATTAATGCTAACACACAGAAATTATTACTTGGTGAAATAACGGAACAGCGAAAATAGATCGAATGAATATATGGACATAGGTGATATGACAGAAGTATGTAGATATTTTTTGACTTTAAACTTTAAGTCGGAGATTTGTAGATCGTCTACAGTAATTCGTATTGCCATCAGGGAAAAGTAGTGTTTCTTCCCAATGAAGAGATGTATTCGTGAGAATTAAAAGATTTGTAGTTTAATGAAAGTGAAATCCACATACGCGAGCAGTAGAGATATGAAGTGGCTGGCGCAAAGCATAGACCGGGGGGTTGGAGAGCAAAGCGAGTAGGGGGCAAAGCCCTCTAGTATATATACAGTATATAACTCTGCTGCAATCAGTCCAAAACACAGCAGTAAGACTTAACTACAATACTAAAGCTGAGCATATCTCACCAGTCTTAGCATCATTACACTGGTTGTCTGTGTCCTTTAGAATTGATTTTAAAATACTTTTAATTATACATAAGGTTCTAAGCACCTACTCCTATATTTTAAACTGGTTCTCCCTCTACATTCCTAATCATAATGTTAGATATTGATTACTCAGAATGCTGAGAGAGTGAAGCACAAAAGAACTGGTGAGGAGGCGTTCTGTTTCTATACTCCAAAAATCTGGAATGCTTCACTGTTGAAAATATGCAGGACTAATACAGTTGAAGACCCCCAAAAAACTACTAAAAACACACCTCTTTAATCTGGCTTTGTTGATCACTTAGGAAATGGCTGACATTTTTTCATATGGAGGGGAGGAAGAAATTTGTTCCTTTATATGTTGGTCACTAATCCCTACTTTTGCATGTTTTATTTTTTTCCATTATTCTGTGGTGGTGCTATGCAGCACTGCACCCATAGTATGCTGCACCCACCTGAAATACTGCAAAAATGAAGATACCTCCACATGAGTATCCTTTTAATGGTGACACATCATGGACAGTAGAATGATCTGGTAGGGGCTGGTTAGGTCTTTTGGCCTATTTTCTCCACTGTCCCACCAACTGGGACTTTTATTTTCCTGTCCTCCCTGGTCAACTGACAATAATGTTACTAACTAGACATTACAGTTCTTTACTTTTATGAATAACTGCTCTTTAGTTTTACTTTCTTTTGTAACTCTGTTTAGTCATTATTATTGTAAATCACTTCGGGCTACTTTCATGCATGAAAATAGCCTATATAGTGTAACCATAAAATAAGCAATATAAGAGAGAGTGAGGAAATGAGGCAAACAGCGCTTTCACCCACTGCAAAACGAATATTTGTGCTATTGGACGTAAATTTAAAGCAGTAACATATAATAATTATAATAATTTTTACCTAAGCCTTCACAGCATGAACGCAATAACAATATCAAAACACATTCAGCAGCGAGCGGGAGGCGGCGGCTTCAATGTGCGCATGCGTGTGACTGCCCAAGTCTTTTATAGTTGCGGATTGGAGCAGCTTCGATTTACAAACATGCTGTCGCCGTATGCAGAAAAGTGACATTACATGTTATTTTTTTCAGGTGGGTTTGGTGCTTCAAATTCCAGAGCGTGATATATTGTCTACTTCGATTTTCCGCGTTGAGTTTCTTTGAGTGTTGTCAGAATGTCACGGCGTTTAAACCCCGATGAAGGGTGTGCTTTGTAGGTGGACTTTGCCAACTTTTGCAGGACCTGTACGCGTTTTTCCATACTCGGTTGTTACAGACTTTTACTTCCTTGCCCACATTTTAGTTCCAGCCACTTTTTTTGTTATTCTACATGCAAAGAAATACTGAGTTTAAAAATTAATCTCGACTCTGTCTGTACCTCATTCCATAGTATTAGTGTGCATTTATTGCAATTACGACTTTGGAGTTTCACAATTCGTCCTTCCTTGAACTCAATTTCAGAACTTTATAGTCTTACTTGCGCACACTGTGCAAATGTTCAATTGCAGACGTGCAGCGCCCAGATTTTATCTACCGTATTCGCAGTGTCTTTACAGATTTGTTCTATCATCTCCGGATTTGACTTTCGACTGCGCAGACTGATGTGTAGGACCCTGTCCTTGTTATTCGCGTCATCTACGTAAACGCGCAGATATTAAAATAGAGATGCAAATAGGGCTTTACCCTTAAGATGAATCGGTTTATTTTTCTTTGTAAATATGATCGTCATCAAGGCATTTAGTGAAAAACAAGTATGGCCTTATGTAAGAATGTTTTAATACGTCCAACTCTGTTCACACGCAGTATTTTGCTTTAAGTAGATCACTTGTTTGTATACGCGTTTACTCGAAAAATCGAGATTTTCCAAAAGGAACTATGGCGACACCTACTGCTTACTTAACATTTAACTTTTCTCTTGAGGTTTACAAAGTGGACATGAGAAGGACAAGCTTTTAAAATTCCAACTGTGCTGTTGCAAAGAATAGAAAACATTTTTAGATATTCAAGAATCTGCATCTCCAAAGAAACAGCTGCCCCTTTTAAAAATATAGTTGTTTTCTTCTAACAAGAACAGTCTAAACAAGTATAAGGTATTATTGCATCCAGGTTCGAATTCGTTGTTGAGCAACCAGCAGGTACTCACAGGTATACATTCGTCGCGCACCCTGCAACACGCTGCCTGGATTTTAAAGATTGTCAATACAAGTCGCCAGTAGGAATCTGAACAAATCATTTTCCTAGCATTATTACCAGGGATGTCTAATTCTTTGCAACTGCAACTTAATAAAATGAGCTCCTTCCCAGTCTATCTTGGCGGTGATCTCATCAGACCTGCCTCTACTGTAAAAAATCTTGGTGTCATTTTTGATTCCTCCCTCTCTTATTCCACCCACATAAATTACAATAAGAAACTTTTTTACTTTCACCTCCGTAACATATCCCGTGTTCGCTCCTTCCTCTCCTTCTCTAATGCTGAGAATCTTGTCCATGCTTTTATCACATCCTGCAGATGCCCCTTCTAATCTTCTATCACAGCTCCAGCTTATTCAAAACACAGCTGCAAGAGTCCTTACTTGAACCAGCAGCAGCGAGCACATCACACCCATCCTGCTCCGTCTTCACTGGTTCCCTGTGTCTTACAGAATCAAATATAAAATCCTACTAATAACCTACAAAGCCTTATATAACCTCGCGCCAAACTACATCAGTGATCTTCTCCATCACTATGTGCCTGCCCGCCCATTAAGGTCCTCTGATTCCGGCAATCTTGTTGTACCCCACACTAATCTACACTCCATGGGTGACAGGACCTTCAGCTGTATAGCACCCAGACTCTGGAATGACCTACCGAAATTAATCATGTCAGCTGACTCCATGAATTCTTTTAAAAAACAACTCAAAACTCATCTGTTCAGGAAGGCTTTTAGCTCAGCTTGACTTTATTACCCTTCTCTCAGTTTACCTTTATGTCAAGATGCTCATGTAACCTATGTGTGTGTGCTAGACCACCAATTATGTTGTCTGTTTTTTTTCTCTGAATTCACTGTCGTAATCTTCTTTATTTATTTATTTGGTTTGTACAATGCTGTACAGTATACTGTATACCCTGCCGTTCTTTCTTATATTCTGTAAGTGCCTTGAGCATGGGAAAGGCGGTATATAAATAAAATGTATTATTATTATTATTAAAGTCACTCCTGACGGGCCTTAGTGGCTGTAGGTTTTTGTTCCTACCTGATTTCCTAATTAACAACCAATCCTTGTCAATAGTAAATCTGATTTAATGTTATATCATGTTAGTGATTTCACTCTAAATATATATAAAGTCATTCATATATCATAGAGTTCTTTTCCTTTCCGAGGATATCAGTCAAATCATTTGTAGCCTGAAGCGGATTAGAAATTCTCAGTCTTCCACATTTTTTTTCATCAGTTTACTATCAAACATTTTATGATAAACCAAATAGTTCACAATGTGTACACATAGGTGTAAATTTAAACAAGTTAGATGAAGAACTACTGGTTCATCTGTCATTTGCATCTTATTGCTAATAAGGAGCAATTCAAAACAGTGAATGCAACTGTTTAAGACTAAAATAATTGATCTTGGGTGGGAAATCTTCACAAGTGGGACAACTAAAATGAAGCATAAAAATGTCGCTTGAGCAATAAGTGCTTCAACAGCAATAATTCACATCTCATTATGGAACTGGGTATGGAACAAAAACCTTGCAGCCACTATGGTTGTTAACAACCAACTTTGCAGACCCCTGAACTATAGAATGAATTGGACTTCATCCAGATCTTGCAGGCTCATCTTTTAAGGGCTTCTGCCAGATAAATAATAATAATAATAATAATAATAATAATTACACTAGTAATGCTTAAATAATTCAAGTAAAGGGACTATATTTTTACACTTTGCTATCAGAGAGTTTACACATTAAGTGCTCAGAACTTTCAGATCTGAAGTGCCTATTGTGATTTTCTTTAACTTTTAACAATTCTGAATATAAATTCAGCATTTAACTAATTTCTTTTCTAGACAGATTTCACATTTACTTCCCTTTATGATTCATCTTTGAATACAGGCCTGCTGTATGGTGTATATTTTCATTTATTTAATTTGTGAAAAGATCCTGTTTCATTTGTTGGCTATAGCAGGCTTAATAGAATTAGACATTGCCTTCATAAAATAGCTAATTAAATTCTTGCAAAGCACAGTTTCATTTTTAAGCCTAGTTAATTATACAGTAATAAAACTGAGGATAAAATACAAAATGGCATACAGTAAAGACACACATGTGCTTACATACAGCATGGTAAACAAAAAAACTAATGTAATGAGTGAAAGCCAGCTTTTTTTCAGATATTGAAACAGATATAAGGAAACAACGTAGCTTCCTTAGGACTAGCTAAACCAAAAGATTATCAATCATCAATCTAATTTTTAAACACGTATAATCCAAGTTTAAACTGTCAGGTGCCTGTAGCCTATCCTAGCAGCATCGGGTGCAAAGTAGGAGCCAACTCCGGAGGGACATGGGTTCTTTGTCTACCTCCACTTATACCAGGCAAACTGAGAGTCACCAGTTCACTTTGAGTTAAATGAAACAATGTGGTCATCTCAAGCAGACATTAGAAGGTACTTCAACTCTGAACATGAAACATGCATTTTTAATTTTTATGTTAGTATTTTTCAAGAAATGTTTTTCATTACTCATAAAATGAAAAGGGTGCTTGAAGTACAACATGCACAAAATCTGCCTTTCTTTAATTTATGCCCCATGTTAATGAATGTTATGTCTGTATATGGGTTCATGTCTTTTCACTGTAGAAGTGTCATGGACATTGTACATTCTGTGCTACATTACCTTTCTTTTCATAGCTCCCTACAGTGTTTTCAAGTACCACTCATGTGGTGCTAAGTGACTTTTAACACCCACCTCACACCTTTATGAAAAGAGTTTGCACAGTTTAGTTAGATGAAAATGTTTCAAATGAAACCCATAACTTATCATCTTGCTTCTATCTGTTACTCAGTTACCCTTGAACTAAAAAAGAGAAATTTGTTCAACAGCTTTATGGTGACTTCTATTTCACCTAGTATCTCACAACTTCTGCGTACACATAGTGCTCATATCCGGCTTTCCCTGTTTTCCCAACACAGGCTGCAAATATACTGTCCTGTCTGTCCTCTGTTACCATTTTGTGTTTACCACCTGCCATACCTCTGTGCCCTAAGTGTTTCAGTTTTACAGTGATTTCCTTCATCATGGAGTTGTGATGGATGTCAACTTTTAACATGTTTGCCATTTAAGCCATGCTCAAATTTCAAGCAAATTATTACTTGATCTGTAGAATTACGAAATTAATGGCTGACAGAGCTGGGCTTTTACAGTGGAATTAATTTTCATTTTATAATTTTCCACTTCTTCCTATATTTAATTTTTGGCTTTATTATATTTTGCTTTGCGCTTGTTCATGTTTAAGCATTGACTACCAAAATGTTTGTCTATAATCTTATGTATATTTTTAGAGAAGAAGGGATGGATTTTTTTTTTGTAGCTTCAGTCAGGAGACATTTTTATTCATGTTGTGTGAGGAACTTACCCCGACTAAGTTTGCACAGGTTATTTTTTTACTATATAAATTTAGTCTTGCATTTGGGTTCAGACTGATTGTTTTACATTTAATGTATCAGACAATGTGCACATTTGAAAATCATTCATTGACAAACCCACTTAGTCCTAAAGAGGACTGGGGTGGAGAGGGGGGATTTGCTGGAACCTATCTCAGCGAGCATAGGGTGCAAGGCAGGAACAAACTCTGGACAGGTGCATAGACAGTCCATCGCAGAGCAAACACACATACGCACCCATTCCCCGAATACACAGACATACACATACCCAAACCACATACTAAGGCCAGTTTTGTATTGGCGATCCACTTAACCTGCAAGTCTTTGGACTGTGGGACAAAACCGTTGCACCCAGAGGAAACCCACACAGACATGGGGAGAACATGAAAACTCCACGCAGGGAGGATTTGGTACATGAACCCTGGTCTCCTTACTGCCACTGTGACTCCATCATTCAATGCAAGTGATTTTAAATAATACGCATGCATCAGTGAATTGGGCCCTTGCTGTCTTAAAACATGATTTTAGGTGTACTATACAAATGTTAATAGTGTATGGCTTTGTCCAGAAGGCTACTGATTTGTGGGTGAGAAATGGGTTAGGGCATGGCAATCCATACATAGAGAATGGAAATTGTCATCTGGTTAGAAGTAAGTATTATTTATTGTGGACAAACAATCCAACAATTACAAGGAATACCTAACCATATCAGGGTAAGAAAGAGGACTGGGAGGTTTAACAGAAGGGCAAAGCTCCTTCCGGTTGATAGAAGGCTGTGCATGGTCCCAGGATGTGACAAATGATACTATAATGGCCTTTTAATGATTATGGCTGGTTATTTTCTTGTAGCCCATTTAGTGGTAGTGCACGGTTTTAAGATCAGAATAGGCAGGACTGTGCTATTCTTTTAAGACTGGCAGAATGGAGGCTTCCGGAGATGGCAAGGCCTCATTAATAAAGGATTGTACAAGCAGATTTGATCTGCAACTCCATGGGTTTGAATGTATAAAACCTTAAATTGAAAGAAGATCCATGAAAAAGCAATAGGAAACAGTAAAGTGCATTAAAAATAAACACTTTGTTTCTGCTAACATCAGGTATGAAAACCTTAAAATCTAAGCAAAAAAGAAAAGCCAGCAAAGAGCAATCAAAATGACAATAATATTAACATTCAGATGTAGCAATGCAGAAAGACTATTGAACTGTTTAAACCCATTTAAAAAAACTTTTGCGATAGTAAAATGTGTTACAGTGGTTTTTGTGTGGGCTATAACAAAATACTTCCACTTGTGTCATTATTTTGAAATGACAGTAATCTAAAATGTCACATTGACCTCACTGGTCTACCGTCATTAATTAATTAGAGTAGTGTTTTAACTATATACTGTATATGAGCAGATGTGCTTGAGATGTATGGAATGATGACAGCAGTTGTTTTACTAGAGGATGTTGCATCCAGTGCATTTTACGAAGAGCACTTTTAAGAGATTGGGTTGACTTATTCACTAATAATGATAAAAGGTTCATGAGCCATAATTGGCTATCAAGAACCATCCTTATGGACATCTGCCAGCAAATGTGTTGCATCCTTGAGAGCTTTACTATGTTCAATCAAGCCATGATCATACCAGATTTTGACTGCCAATGTCACATATTTTGATTTTCTAGTAATCTAAGTATACAGGGTACCAATTAAAAAAAATCTATGACATCTATATCTGTTGTCAGGGCCTCATTTGAAGAGAACTTTTTGTTTTTCCTCTAAACTTGGCATTCATCTGGTATTTTAACAAGGATAATTATTAGTGGTTTATTGCCGTGTATATCGCATTATACCATTCGTACAGTATAAAGGTACTGGAAGATGATCTCTTTGTGGAGAGAATGCACTTATGTATGTTTGCACAGTTTTAAGATGGTTTGTGACTAATAAACATGCCATAAGTGGGCAGGATTTAAGAACATTTATATTCCAGCATGGGCATCCTAAGAATGGATCATTGGAACTTAGAAGATAATTGTAAGTTAATTTTTAGGATAATTCTCCTACATTTTTAAACATGCGGCATTAAGATGCAGGTGGACACTGTAGCCTGAAGACTGTAGGCTCATCCTCCATCTACAAAGCAATTTGTGGGCTTTAAAATCAGCTCAAAGCAAGGGGTTTGTTGTGGGTGGGATCAGAATGTGAGAGATAACAGACACCTTACTAGTGGGAGGTGAAATTAGTGTTTTGTGCAGTTCTTTGAAGTAGGCAAATAAGTGAGGAACCACATCAGAGGGGCTGGATGTTCCAAACCTGTGTAGGCATCTGCTACTCAGGGCCTGGTGTTATTTCTGTTTATTGAATATTTTTCTGCTTTTGTTCATCCCTCCTAGTTTGTTTTTGATTTATTAAAGACATAATTTATGTCTTGTCATAATTTAAATCTTGCCATAATTCTGAAGCAGGAGACCTGCTACAAGAGAATGCCCTGCAGTGACAAAATATACTAACAATTTTTTTAGATAGATTATACTTTATTTGTCCCAAGTGGGAAATGAAAACTTACAGAATCTCCAAAATAAATAAATATAATAAAAGCAAACAGAACCCCCCCCCCCCCCCCCCCCCCCCAAATACACACAAAAACTTCTAGCTTGGATAACAGAGAGGTGCTGTTGTCAATAACAGGCATGTAGGTGAGGTCAAGATGAGGTCAGACCTGTTTGAATTGTACCACAGGTTTATATTTAAAGTCATCATCATAATCTTTTGTGGCATTTAGTAAAGACTGCTACATTTACTGGAAAAAAAACTGATTTATGAAATGTAAGGGACTCATAGTAACTCTTCCACAAAAGCATCCTTATATATAATTTGATAGTATTCGTATGTATGGTGTTCGTGTCAATACCCCGTATGTATGGTGTTCGCGTCAATACCCCGTATGTATGGTGTTCATGTCAATACCTCGACTCAATACAAGTTAGAAGCATGAGTAATGATGGCTGGGTATTAACAACGGTCATTGTTTAAATTTTAGCCAATCTCAGATCTAAAATGAGTGACGATCGCAATGCAGCCACAACAGCAGTGGCCGCGGAAAGGATGCTTAGGAAATGAAGTCACATGACTGACGAGGAACGTAGACTTGCTAATGTGACCAGACGTACACAACGTGCACAACAAACGGATGAGCAGCGTACGGCTACAAATGCTACTAACACTGAAAGAAATCGTGCCAGCCGTGCATAAGCGACTGAAGAAGCTCGAGCAGCCACAAATGCAGCATGGGTTGAAAGACATCGAGCAGCCCGTGCCTTGTGGCGTGAAAATGCTCAGCGGCATGGCATTGCCATGTGCAATCACACAGATATTATTGAGGATGAAGTTCTGGAGCACCACTCTGGTGCATTTGACAACCTGTGCAAACATTGCAACTCATTCAACTTCACCTGTGAGAACAAGCAAGGTAGAGAATACAATTGCTGCCATAAAGGTCAAGTTCGAATTAACCCTTACAGATACCCTGACAGGTTTAAGAACCTGTTGACATATTTAGACCCAAACTCCAAACACTTCTTGGAAAATATCAGAAAGTACAACAGTGCATTAGCCTGTGCATCCATGGGCACACAAGTATCCCTGCCTCCAGGCCATGGTCCATATTGTTACAGAATACATGGCTAAATATACGATCAGTCTGGACCCTTGCATCCCGGAGAGGGTGAAACACCAAAATTTGCTCAAATCTATATATTAGACCCAGACGAAGTAACTGATCAAAGAATGTCACTATTGACAAACAGCGGTTGCGAATATGAACTCATGAGAGAGTTGAGTGCTTTCATGAGTCAAAATAACCCGTATGCTCAGGCATACAAAATGATGTTTGAAGTTGAACAGGAAGAAGAGCAAAGGGCGTTAGCCGAAGGATGTCAACCAAAGCAAATCAGCATGGCATTAATAAACGATCGCAATGACGATCAAAGAAGATACAGTGCTCCCCGCTATAACGAGGTAGCAATTGTCTTTCAAAGTGGAGATGGTGGACCACCTTTCGAAAGAGATTTCAGAGTGCAGTCCAGATCAACAAACGCATTTCAGCATATGAGTATTCTTCATTCTGGGTTAGACGCAATAATATATCCACTACTCATTCCCTTTGCGGAACCAGGATGGACTACTAATATGAAACAATATGGAAATGGGAAAAATGTAACCCAGCTAATGTATTACTCTTACCTTCTTCACGAAAGGCCGGAGTTTAATCCCCTTTTCTATGCAGGCAAACTTAGTCAGCAATATATTGTAGACGCCTATTGTAAAGTTGAAGCAAATAGGCTTTACTACATTGAACAGCACCAGAAAGATTTGAGGTGTGAGAACTACACAGCACTGCATGACTAGGTTGCGAATCGTGCAAAGAATTTGGGACTTAAGCCTGGAAGGAAGATAATACTGCCTTCAAGCTTTGCTGGAAGCCCTAGAGCAATGCAAATGCATTATCAAGATGCCATGGCAATAATTAGAAAACATGGAAAGCCGGATTTGTTTATAACAATGACGTGCAATCCTAAATGGAAAGAAATCACTGAAAATTTAAAGAATGGCCAGAAACCTGAGTTCAGACCAGACTTGGTAGCCTGAGTATTTAAGCTCAAGCTAATAGAGTTATTAGATGACATAACCAAGAAACATATTCTTGGAAAAACGACAGCTCATGTGCATGTTATCGAGTTCCAAAAAAGGGGACTGCCACATGCACATATTCTGATTGTTCTGGAAGCAGATGACAAAGCCAGATCTGCTGAAGATGTGGACAAATTTGTATCGGCAGAAATACCAGATCCAAATTTACATCCAACACTTCATGCAATTGTCATGAAACATATGGTGTATGGACCATGTAGTGACGTAAATAAGACTTGCCAATGTATGGCCGATGGAGAATGTACCAAGAAGTATCCCAAAGAGTTTAACAATGAAACAAATCCTAATGTAAATGGGTACCCGGTGTACATGAGAACCAACACAGGAGTATGATTTGCAGTAGGAAAATATGATATTGATAACAGATGGATCGTCCCGTATAATCAATATCTGCTATTGAAATACAACTGTCACATTAACGTTGAAGTGTGTGTTTCAATAAAAAGTGTCAAGTATTTATTTAAATACGTTTATAAAGGGCATGATTGTGCAAATATAGAAATTCTGCAAAATGATGGCACAGGCTCACTGGAACACAATGAAGTCAAGCAATTTTTAGATTCCAGGTTTGTCAGTGCTCCCGAGGCAATTTGGAGAATATTTTCCTTTGACATGCACAAACAATCACATAGTGTTGAGAAATTGCCATTGCATTTACCTGGTGAACAGGTTTTATATTTCCAAGATGGAAATGAATCTGAAGCCCTGCAAGAAAGGGATGACAAGCTCATAGCTTATTTCAAGCTGAACCAAGACGATGAACATGCGAGGCAGTACCTCTATACAGGCAGTCCCCGGGTTACGTATGAGATAGGGACTGTAGGTTTGTACTTAAGTTAAATTTGTATGTAAGTCGGAACAGGTACATTATTTTAATAAATGCTATTGTTGACCGACTGTAACCAAGTGCTCTGCCAATGAATGATGGAGTTTCACCTCTCTCTGACCTTTTTATTATTTCTACTTTATTTTCAATGGTGATGGTTTTTCTCTTCTTTACTGTATCACCAGCACTTGCATCAGATTTGTGTTTCAGAGACATTCTTGAAGGGTGAAGACAAAAGGTTAAGATGAGCTCTTCTGCACAGCACTGTACAGCTATCACAGCAGGCAGACATCCCTCGTCAGCATGTCTGGTGTACTGACAAGAGACAACTTCCTGCTATGTACATAACTGTACAAGCAGGCTTGCTATTGAGAATGAATGGGAGTAGTGAGGGGCGGTTCACCACCCACCCACTACACAGTCACCTCCACTACAGTATGCAGTCTGCAGCATGCGTCCGCCCACGGAGAATGAACACGGTGCGGCCAAAGGCGCGTAGTGAATCGCCCACCACTGCCCCCATTCAACAGGCAGCCACCCGAAGCACACTACAATGCTACCCCCTGCCGCCCCATTCACCCTCAATGGCCTCCATTCAGCCACAACCAGGTCACCGCTTGCAGCATTACCAGCCACCCACCGAAAACGATTCGGGGGGAGCCGTGTGTAGTGGGCGGGCAGTGAAACGCCCTATACCGCTGCATCCAGCCTGCGTCCAATCAGGAGCAGTAGCTGCAGTGGCGTAGTGGGCGGACAGCGAACCGCCCCATTAAGCCTCCGTACTGCACACGAGCGATAGCTGTGGCCCCAGTGACTATGGACCACAGGTCACTGCTCGCTTGCCGCTGGTAGCCTCCTGAGGGACACAAAGACACTACACTGCGCGAGCAGCGAAATCGCACCCCTCCAGCCACTACTCGCAGTGTCCTCCACCCAAAGATGACGGAGCGGCAGTTAATGGGGCGCATGCATCACAACTGTGGCCTCGTTCGTAAGTCGTAGGTCGGATGTCCGTAACCTGTACTGAAATACCTGAGCACTACACATACATTGCCAATTCTCAAGCTCAAGGAAGAAACATTTTTGGAAAAAAAGACAAGGGTCTTTTAATAAAATTAGATGGATGTACACTGCTTCTCCAAGACAAGGCGAGTTGTACTACCTCTGTTTGCTTCTACTTAATTTAAGAAAGGCAACATCTTTTGAATATCTAAGAACCTATGAAGGTGTAGTATACCCAACCTTCAAAGAAGCTGCAGCAGCAAGGAACTTGCTTGCTGATGACACAGAGTGGGATGACACTCTTACTGAGACTTCCATATGCAAGATGCCATACGAAGTAAGGCAAATGTTTGCATATATTTGTGTCTTTTGTGAACCAAAGAACGCTAGGGTTCTGTGGGAAAGTCACAAAGAGTCAATGATCGAAGACTTTACCTATAGAAGCTATGATACACAAAATGCTGAATATAAAGCCCTATTTGATATTCAGGAAACCTTGCTTATCCATGGCAAAAATTTAGCTCACTATAGATTGCCGGAACCCCCATCTGGCGCAAGTCGGTACACTTTTGAGCCTGAGATCAATTTTCAGGCATCACGGGACATCGCATCCCAGAAAATAGTGGAGCTTAATTCAATGCAAAGAGCTGCATTTGAATCAATAATGAAAGCAGTAAAGGATGATAAAGAGAAAGATAGACTGTTCTTTCTGGATGGACCAGGTGGAAGTGGCAAAACTTTCACGTACGAAACACTATACCATCATGTAACTGTCTTAGAAATGAAAATTCGGTGCTGTGCGTCCACTGGAATAGCAGGCACTTTGTTACCCTTGGGAGCTACATAACATTCAACGTTTAAGTTGCCAGTACCACTGCTTGACAATTCAAGTTCAAGTATAAAACCGACATCCCTAACAGAACAATTCCTCAGGGAGACAAAAGTCATTCTTTGGGATGAGGTCACAATGACACCACATTATGCACTGAGAGCAGTAGATGAACTTTTACGTGACCTCATGAACAACGACGAACGTTTCAGTGGAAAGGTCGTCATTCTCGGAGGTGACTTTCGCCAAATACTTCCTGTCGTTAAGAAAGGAAACAGGGTGTAGATTGTTCAAGCTTCACTAAAAATGGGCAAACTGTGGCGAAAGTTTAAAACGCTTAAACTTTCAACCAACATGCACCTTGCTCCAGGCCAAGCTGAGCACCAAGAATGGTTACTCAACCTTGGCGATGGAAAGCATACCAACGATTCAAACCTTGATTGAAGTTCCACTGCAATTTATCGAAAGTGGAAATTTGGTGGACTTGGTTTTCCCTAAAAGAATGAAAGTTGAAGATATGAAGAACTTTGCCAACCGTGCCATTCTTACTCCAAAGAATGAGGATGTGCACAGAATAAATGCAGAAGTACTTACACGTCTCTAAGGAGAAAGACGAACTTACTTCAGTGTTGACTCAATTGTGTCTGACAATGAGGAAGAAAATGCAAACTATCCCGTCAAGCTCTTAAATACTTTTACTTCATCTGGAATGCCAATTCATGAGTTGTATCTGAAAGTAGGTGCTCCTTCGGAATTTGAACCCCAAAAGGGGTCTGTGCAGTGGCACAAGATTAATTGTCAAAGGCTTGCTTGCAAACTATATTTCTGCTAAAGTCCTGACAGGTGAAGCAGCTAGAAAACCAGTGCTTATACCGAGAATTGGATCTCTCACCATCAGAGACTGATCTATCCTTTCAACTGAAAAGGCGACAATTTCCTCTGACCTTGGCATTTGCAATGACCATTAATAAGTCACAAGGTCAGTCATTTGATGAGGTAGGAATTTACTTGCCACAGCCAGTATTTGAACATGGCCAATTATACGTTGCTTTCTCAAGAGGAAAGAACAAGGACAAAATTAAAGTCAAAGTCATCAAGACACCTGCACAAGTTATGCTCATTAAAGGGCCCGATCGAGTGTTCACTTGAAATTGTGTATATAATGCAATTTTTGATATGGACCACCAAGCAGAACATGCCCAGCAATCAGCCAATTTGACTGAGGTTCCAGTGGACACCAAACCTTTCTATAATCTGATGTATATGGATTGGGATTCTATAGAAATGGTCGTTGAACCAAACGTCAACATTGTGGTTAACGTTAATCAACCATGCACCAGTCGGGGACTGGCAGGACATGATCCGCCACCCCAACATAGTTATTACTCCGACTCTGATTAGAGTTGTAAAATACGGTTTGTTTTGAAAATTTGTTTGCCAGAAAAAATCAAATGAGGTGCACCGAAGAGCTAAGTTCTCGCAGCCCCGTTTAAACAGGAAGCTCTTCATTACATCGGCCGAAAAGGTCTATTTTAGGCACAAATCAGTGCCATGATAACAAAATCATTTCAGGGACTTAAAAAACAAATAATTCTTTGCAGAGAAAGTATTGATTTCACAAAACGTAGAATTTGTAGCCCGATTCGATCAGGCTCCCAGTCTCTAGTAATCAATAATATTAGGAAGCAATCCCGTGTAATCACTTATTTAGTTGTTAAACTTGGAACAGAATTCTATTGAAATGCAGCTACTGTATTTGAACATTAATGTCAGTAATAAAAAACAAGCATAAAGATGGGTCTTCTTTGCAGTCTAAATATAATATAAAGAATTGCTGCCTGCCACACCCCATTTCTCTGATCAGATATCTCCTCTATGTTGTGTATTTGAAGACTTGTTACTTTTTCACCTGCCTGCAGGCTGCTTGATTACCGACTATGTACTTGTCACCTACCATGCCCCTTTTGATTTTGCAGTTTTAGAGCAGCAAGAAATTCATTTTTAAAAACTAGGTTTTAGCCCAGCTTTAATGTATACATCATAGTCAGAGAGGGCAGCACGGTGGCACAGTGGGTAGCGCTGCTGCCTCGCAGTTAGGAGACCTGGGTTTGCTTCCTGGGTCCTCCCTGCATAGAGTTTGCATGTTCTCCCCGTGTCTGCGTGGGTTTCCTCTGGGTACTCTGGTTTCCTCCCACAGTCCAAAGACATGCAGGTTAGGTGCATTGGCGATCCTAAATTGTCCCGTTTGTGTGCTTGGTGTGTGGGTGAGTGTGTGTGTGCATGCCCTGCAGTGGGATGGCGCCCTGCCCGGGGTTTGTTTCCTGCCTTGCGCCCTGTGTTGGCTGGGATTGGCTCCAGCAGACCCCTGTGACCCTGTAGTTAGGATATAGCGGGTTGGATAATGGATGGATGGATATTCGGGAGAATAGTTTTATACGGCAATACATTTATTTATCTTCTTGTCACTTTACACTTTCTTGCACATTAATGTATATTTCTTCTAACTGTTCAGTTTATTAATATTTAAATAAAGGTACGTTTACAAAATAAAACCACATGTATATTAAAAAAGAGAGTGCATGCACAAGATATTGTAATATAGGATGTTCAAAAGAATTTTATTTTTAAATAAAAAGCACTAGATTGATTTTGACCAAATCAATTTAATGAAGTATGTTTCGTAAAAGGATGACTACAAGCAGGAACATTATACAAAAAGACTAGAGTGTGCACACTGGTTGTGTGACATTTAAATGCATTTTAGTTGTTAAAATTAAAAGAACAGATCGATCTTGACATCTTCAAGTGTCTGCCCTCAGAGCACTGTGTCCCGATGCAGCAGCTCATTAACAGAGCACACACATAGAAAAATATCAGAGTTCTCTCTTATCTGTTGTGGTCAATTGCCCAGTGTGCAAGAGGTTGCTAGAATGAAATGAGTGGTGCAAAATTAGGATGAAGCCCGGCAAAGCCAGAAAGAGAAACCCATAGCTGCATTGAAGATGCAAGGAAACATACCATTGTGGGAAGAAGTAAATGAACAGGGGTTAGTAAGCCTTGTGAAGATACTGGGTGCCTTGCATTGTTAACAGGCAGGGAAACTAATGCAGGAGGTAGAATTGTTACCTTGGAGGGGAAAGCTAATATTCGTCTTGGACACTAGAGGGTAAGCATCCCAGTAGGTGCCAAGGATGCTGGATCTTGGATATAAAGTGATTAACAAACCTTGCAGGGGCTGTGTTTAACACAGAGATAAGTAACAGGTAACCCCCCCCCCTCCCCTTTTCACAGCTGCTTTGTTCCCCCATCCTTCAAATGCATATGCCTTCCTGCTCCAAGCCTGAGGAACAGTGAGGACCAGGATCTTTTGGGAGTCAGATGTTAGGAACAGTGCGGGATGCTGGTATTCATGAATTCTCTCTATATAAAATTAATGTAAATTCTGTATACAATATAATTTCCCAGACTCTAGCTCCCACCTGTAATACTGTAAATCAGTCCCGCATCAAAAGCATTTGCATTGGGTCCCGTGAGTCCCACAGTGCGGACCTCTACCTTGGAGCATAAGCTGACCACCACTGAGTGAATATGTCAATTTTGTTTATGTTCTCCTTCATTTACATTTGAAAGCTGCTTGATTTTGTACTGAGGATATACGAATTCATGAATTTGTATTACTTAATTGCCTAACCTGCAGTTAGGGATGCATGTACAGTATATGCTGTCTTGCGTGCAGCCTTCTCAAGATTGGAGAGTCCGGAGAGAGCCTTAAATCTACATTGGTGAAAACAGTATTAAAAAATGAAGGTACAAGACCGTAAAACTTAGTAAAGGGAAGTCTGACATTTGGCAGTCATTTTTAATTGTTATCAATGGCGACGGCAACCAAGTGCTGTTGGCTTGCTGCGGTAAATGTGCTAGCAAACAGTGGACACAAGTCTGTTCTGTGTATTGTATTGTATTGACCCCCTTCTTTTGACACCCACTGCACACCCAACCTACCTGGAAAGGGGTCTGTCTTTGAACTGCCTTTCCCAAGGTTTCTTCCATTTTTCCCTACTAGGTGTTTTTTGGGAGTTTTTCCTTGTCTTCTTAGAGAGTCAAGGCTGGGGGGCTGTCAAGAGGCAGGGCCTGTTAAAGCCCATTGCGGCACTTCCTGTGTGATTTTGGGCTATACAAAAATAAACTGTATTGTATTGTAAGTCAGGCACCTTAGGTTTAAAGCGCCACGCTTGTGCAGTAGCGAAGGGACAAACTAAACTGACATTCAAAAACTGTCAAAAGTAACAACTAACTCTAAAAGCAGAGGACAAGATAAATGTGCGGATTTTGTTTGCAAAGATATAGGGCTTTACGACACAGTGTCTGGTGAGAGCTATAGCAGTACCTGGTTGACGCAGTAGCCAAAATTGGAAAGGCTGATATTTAAAAGGATTCTGCCTCATCCTATGACTGTATCGCGGCATGTGGTAGAAAAAGCTAAAAACTGAAAAAGAATATTGTATATGACAAGTTAGATACCATTAATAATTATGGGTGAGCTGTCATAACTCATATTTGGACTGAAAGCTTTGAGAAAATTTATTTCATATCTGTTACCATCCATTATATTAGTGGGAGCTACAATCTTTTTGACAAGGGTGCTTTTTGTGATCCCGTTTGAAGCAAGCACGATTAAAACAAGAGAAAACATTCGCCCTTTACTGTTTTGAGTTTTCAGAAATGACTGTTACTAACCGAGGAGCAAACACAATCGCTGCCAGACTAAACTGTTGTGCCCACATTCTTAACACGATTCTCTCAAGTTCGTTTACGCCAGCAGTGATGGAGGAATAACCCGAAGTTGCACAGCTTCTGGCTAGTGTAAAAAAAAACAAAAAAACTTATTCTTCTATTTTAAACATACTGGACAAAAAGGCAAGCTTACAGTGTCACTCAAACAGGTCCGTGGAGACAATATATAATGCTGAATTCAATGTTGCAGCAATTTGACGATTGGCCGCATCAGCAAAAAGATAACAACTGTGGTCTCTTCTGAAACCGTTCAAAGATTTGATAACTGATTTAGAATCAGATATTACTGAAACAAACTGTTCAGCACCAACTCTTATCCAAGTGCTCTACAAAAAATCAAAATTTCTCAGCCAAAAGCTTCTGTATCTATAGCTTTTATTTAAGAGGATCACAAAAGTGCAGAAACAAGATGAGACTTGTAATAATTAGTAAAAATCGCGATTTGATGCAATTGCACTAAAGACTGCAGTGAAGTTCATTGGTCAGCCGTTAGTAACGCCCCCTTTCCTCACAGAGCTTGTGAGCGGAAGAGGAGATGCAGCAACAAGTACTGCGAAAAAGTGGGAAGTGTTTGTCAAGCTACTACTAATAATATGCTGACTAGAAAAACATATATTTTAAGCTTAAACGTTGTAGCAGTTAAGGCTTTTGTCCACCTCTTGAACCCTCAGGTACCACTCGAGACACGAGGTAAAAGTATAACTAATATTTATTTTATAATTATACAGTGCACCAAGCACCCTCCACTCCACACTCATATAATCAATAAACTCTCTCAATAAACCAATCCTCCTCGCCCAGACACGTCGCCACCCTACCTCCCAGCTCAGCTCAGTGTTCTGGGCTTCCCACAATCCTTTTATAGCCCCTGACCCGGAAGTGGTTCCTGGCACAACCCACAAGTCCGTTTCCTTCCGGGTCAGGGCAAACAGTCCTCTTCTTCATCCCGGGAGCACGTCGCTTCCTCCGGTCACGTGACTGTGACGCACTCCCGGGTTATAGGGCACGCAAGAGCCCACTAGCCCCCCTACAGCAACTCCCGGTGGCCCCCAAGGTATCCAGCAGGGCTGTGTGTATAAACTACAGAGTCCATGAGGCCCTGCTGGAACTCGGGGCACCATCATGCTGTCCGGAGGGCTCCTCCTAGCGGCCTGGGGGTGGCGACCGGAGTCCGTAGCCGGTCGTCCATCACAACGTATATGTGTGACTTGCATGTAGACGGTACCATCTTCCATGTTTGCTCCACATTTTTGTGTAATGAATAGCAATTATTAACATAGATCGTACTTTATTTCAATAGTAATTGGTCGCCTTCTTACAAAGCTTTAACTAGACATGTTGCTCCTTCTTGATCCTTTCAGTGAAAAAGACGTGCAAACATGTTTAAAAAGTAAGTCCCATTAGAAGATCTGTATTAAATTCTGATGAAGAAGAATCGTAACAAAAAAGGGAAAAGGACAACTGGGCCAATGAGGGTTAACTTTCAGCCACCTCCTTGTACAAAATCATGTTAAACGGGTTTATCAGCCGTACATGGCTTTCTTCATGGAAGCAATGTGTTTCTCCGGGCTGGAGCAGGACAAATTAGGCCAGGTGGATGGGCGCTGGATGGAGTGCTGCGAGAGTGGGCGGAGGCGTGTTTAAAATAATCAGCCCCGTGTAGACCTATTAGTCCCTATTAGTGCAGCACTTACTTGGGTTTGGGACTGTCAAGTCTCGCATTGTGCGTGTTCTAAAGAATGGCACTTGTCTTTGTGGGAATGTGCTTTTGACACGTTTCCAGTGCGCACTACACTTCTTCTTGTCAGACTTTGAATAGCCAAAGTATCTGAACAATACCCAATTCCACGTTTTTTGTGCCTTGGGCTATGTCCGTTGGGGTGTCTTCTTTGATAATGCTGATTTTTTTTCCCGAGTTTTCGTTAACATTTTCTCTTTTATTTCGCTGGTACTACTGCGCTCACTTTTGTGTGCGTCAAATGAACATGATGTGGCTGTAACTCTGTTCCAGCCACGTGATTAGTTCAGCGCAGCGCTGTTCTCATTATCATTGGTTTTCATATTGTCTGTCAAAACATGGATGGAATGAGTTCTGTCGAAGTTGTATCAACATTGTCTTATATTTCTAATGAGAAAGTTATTTTGCGATAATTATATTTATTGTTTTATCGCCCGCACGGTGGCGCAGTGGTAGCGCTGCTGCCTCGCAATTAGGAGACCTGGGTTCGCTTCCCGGGTCCTCCCTGCGTGGAGTTTGCATGTTCTCCCCGTGTCTGCGTGGGTTTCCTCCGGGCGCTCCGGTTTCCTCCCACAGTCCAAAGACATGCAGATTAGGTGGATTGGCGATTCTAAATTGGCGCTTGGTGTGTGTGTGTGTTTGTGTGTGTCCTGCGGTGGGTTTGCACCCTGCCCGGGATTGGTTCCTGCCTTGTGCTCTGTGTTGGCTGGGATTGGCTCCAGCAGACCCCCGTGACCCTGTGTTCGGATTCAACGGGTTGGACAATGGATGGATGGATGGATGTTTTATCGCCCAGCCGTAATTGAGAAAGAGAGAATCATGGTGGTATCAGCAAATTCTCAAACCTCTACTGTAATTATGTCAACGTACAAAGCTGCTGTAATTTCACTGTACAAAATATTACGTTGCCATTGTTTAACATAAGCAATCTTATTTGTTTTGTCTGCATAACATGACTTCTGATCTTTCTTTATCGAAACAAGTAACGTTATTAAAGTTTGGAAAACAGCCATGCATACTTAGGTGTACAGCATGCTACAGCTTACACCAATGGCCAACAAATCTTTAGCAACAAATGATAATGAAGAGTGTATAAACCTAATAATCTTTCTGTTGTGTCAATCAATTTAAAAATCACTTTTTCTTTGCAAGTGATCACGTGCATCCCATATGCTTCACTCTATACAGCTGCATATATGTAATGCTCCTGATGTTGGCTATGTACAGCATAGTAAGTTATTTATAATTGTCTTTAAGTATGGGTACAGTTCATTTGACCATGGTTTCTTAACTTAAAAAATACACAATATACACATGTGTATTCACATCAACCATCCTAATAGTTTATGAGACACTAGTGATACAGTTGTAATTATGATTATTTCTAAGAATCCACTTTACACTTTTGCTAACATATTATGATTACCCTCACAGTCAAACAGAGACTTTCCTGTGTCACAGCAGAAAAGATTGCTAATTTCTTATAGAGCAATAAATATTGGGTGACAGGTAGGGCTGAACTGATGGTTGATAATATCGTCCATCGCCACCTAGCTGGACACATTGTTGATGTAAATAAATGAAAATGTGCAGGAATTTCCCCAAAGTGCCAAACAGCAGCTGTCACGTTTTTTTTTTTTTTATCTCCTGTGCCTCACAAGAATGGTGTCAGGCACTCATATTCACAGGAGGAGGTGTGTGAGATTCCTCTGCTTAGCTAGTTTAGCAGGTGTGCACTGTAATTGTGGAAAGGCAGCCTGATTAGTGAGTCACACAGAGTTTAAATGGGAAGAGCGCAGGTACTTGTATGCAGTAAGATATGGGCACTGAGCAAAGAATGTGGTGGCATGGTGGTGCTTATTTGGTGTTGCGGGCAGTGTTTGAAGTTGTCTGGTTCCAGTGGTGCTAGAAACGTCAAGGGAAACAAGAGATAACAAATCTGAAATAAACAGATTAAACTATATATCAAAGGAGTGCCTTATGTTTCTTAAAAGGTCAGTGCCATTGTCCTCCATCATGCACATCATACATTGCAAGCTTGCAATACCAATTAACACTCAGCTTTATGCACTTCTTGGGGCATGTTGTATGCATGCATGATAAGAAAAGGCAAAATATGCACTATAGCCAAGCCATGATCAAACACAGTGAAGTCTGATTTTTTATATAATGCGTGCTGAGTAATTTTTTGTCTTGGAAGACGGTAGAAAGAGAGCAACTGAAGACATCATGTTTGAGTGAGTAAAAGTAATTAGTAGATGAGGTAGATCTAAGTGTTTTGTGCCAATTTTAGAGTTTCATTTGAATATGGCATAATGATTTGTAGCAATTTTAAATGAACTTGGAAAGAATTAACTTTGAATCATCTTAATATCATTACTGAATATAGCTATGAGTTGCAGCAATCTGTGAGACAACAAAACAAATGCATACCCAGCTAAAAACATCCAACCAGTGTAGATGTTTGCCGCTGTATAAAGGTAGAGAAGCTAATTATTCATAAACCACAAGCTTCTCTTCATCACGCCACCTAATGTTCTGTGCTGACAATACGTGCCACCCCTTGGGGCTCCATAGCTTTTGTAATATGTGAAAACTGTCAAAATTTATTTTACTTATTTTGTGGCTCTTTATTTCAAACAGGAAGAGACACTGCATGACATACATTTATTTATTTAACAGCGATAGTCTGCCCGTGACATTTGTTTCTTTAGACAGTAATTTGATGGTTGATGTGGAAGCTTTTTTGAATGACTATTTGAATCTGTGAAGTTGCATGTGGATGAATGAATCTGTGAGGGAAGGGAAGGATGTGAAATGGTGACATATATAAAGTTATAATAAAGCAATTATTTAATAGCATTATGAATTACAAAAGCCATGCGGGTCTTTGCTTAAAACATGGTGTTAAATAGTCACTATAAGGAAAACCTCCCCAAAGATCTAGCTTCTCATCAAACATCTAGCTCCTCCCTATTCTACCAGCTCCAACAAGGACAGTCTCCCCTGGTCCACCTCACAATTGCATGCCTCCCAGCATTCTTTAGATCATTAACAGGAGCAGGGTCACAGATATCAGCATGCTTATATAAATTTGCACTAGATGTAATATGTAGGGTTTTCCTCCTTGCAGTTTTGACTGAGCCAGTAAAAAAACTGAGCACAAGATGCTTGAAAACTACCATTTGCTTCTGGTGTCAAAACTAAAGAAATACTGGTATTTTAAAAATTGGGGTTTTCAGTACTTTTTCAGTACCAGTAAACCACTCAAACCCAGATGGGACTGTATTACCCTTTTAAGGGAAACTTCAGTGCATCGCTTTCTGAGGGAACTGTTGCTTGTTGGTTCATAGAATCATGGAGCCTAATGGAACCCTGAAAGTAATTCTCAGATGGTACCAAAAGTGACCCTTGGGGAAAAAAGTTAAAGCCACCCTGATGCATACAGTTTTTTTTGGGGGGGGGGTTATTGATGAAAAGAGAGTTTGGAATACATATTCTCTGCAGTAAAATAAGAGTCACTTTAAGTTTATGTGTGTACATCAGGTTTGAGCTTTTCATACATAAAAGGAAATGGTGTGGTCAATGTTAAGCTATGAAAACATTGAAACACTATTTACCGTCTTAGAGGTTGACACAAAAAAAGAAACAAAACAATGTGGCTACAGAGCACTTGTTACTTTTTACTTGCTTCTGAAATAAAGTCACCATGTTCTCTGACTGAATGTGCTAAATTTTAAAAAAGCCATTTGTGTGCCTTTTTAATTTTTTGTAAATTAAGCTAACAGAAGCGCACCCTCCCCCCCATCTGTTTTAGAGAATCAAATGGTTCTGATACAGATAAAAAACATGTTATGTAGAGAAATATCAAGCTTGTGCTGTCCAGCAAAAGCCTGACAGCACTCAGCTTCACGTGCTATGTTTGAATTGTGTAGTTTGCACGTACATTACGGCCTTTTGTGGGTTGTCCTTTCACAACTGTATGATGTGCAGTTTTAAATTGGGTTGTGTTGCAGTTTCTATTTAAACTGTTTGTGGCCAATATATTTTCTTCAGCAATGGGTAGCTGCAAGGCTTACAGTTTATGTAATATATAGTATAATGCTTTATTGCTGTGTTTTGTGAGAGGACAGTGCTATAAACGATTCCAGTAATCTGATTCAAGTTATTATTCTGTCAAATGTTGTAAAATCATAATAGAAAAATAGCCTTACCTTCCACAAAGGTACAGCATTTTGACTGCATGACTTTTTCTGTCCAGCAATGCAAGTGCATGCTGCTGTTTTAACACACGTTACTAGTGTGGCTGTCCGGTCGGTCTGTAATGCTATGTCGTTGACTTTGAAGAAGATAATTTTCTGCTGTGGAGGTATTGGTTTTGTTGATCAGCCTTTTTGCCAATCACTTAATGGGTGAAGTGAAACAAACAATAAAAACAGATATCCTAGTGTTAATGGTTGTAATTCAGTAGTTTTGTTTTTGAAGATGATTTAGTTTCTTGTGCACAGCTTTCTTCACTGATTTTCTGCATTTCAGGGAACAAACAATACATTTCATGTCCCAGTATGGTTTAGTGACATCTTTGCAGGTAGTACCCATTAGGTACTTGCAATCTGGAATTGGATAAGTGGCCCTGAAAACCTATGGATGGATGGATAATTTCATACCCACCACCAATGTTTATAACTCAAAAATGTGATGCCTAAAATGATTGTCACAATTGTGTGCACTCTGTTCTTGAATGTGTGTGCTGAAGCTTGAACATTCAGAAAGGTACTGGCTTCATAGACCTGATCTGTTCTGTCTCTTCAAATTTGCAGTTCTCATGTACATGGAAATTCACGAGTAACTCTAGGAATTCTAAAATTATTATCTTAAAGATCAGTTGATTTTTTTTTTTACTCAGGTTTAGTCTGCCAGTAAGATTTTGATCAATCTACCTTTTGTGGCTTATGTAGTTAGTGCTGTCTACTGACAACTATTGCGTTAATGTCATAGGACATTACAGTGCCTAATGAATTAAGCCTGCAAGTTGTGTGTTGGTTTTGTGTGAATTATTTTGTTCCAGTACATCTATATTTTTTCTCCACAGTCCTTATTAAGCAAAGATATTTCATTTGTTGTAAAGGCAGAGTCGTGGCTCTCTACTACTCCTTGCATAATTTATTGCAGACACAAAAAATACACAAAAACATTTTGTTTTTAGTTTGATGCATGTACCAAAAGAAAAAAAATGCATTTGAAAAACAATGTTGAAACAGAGAATCCTGAACATTGTCTCCAATTTGCTTGTTTTTTTAGATGAATTATAAGTCTGACATAAATCTAATTATTTTGGAATATCATGGAAGATCCCATAGATGCCTTGCTTCAAGAGAAAAATACAATAATCCGGAGACAGAATGAACCAAACCACCGCCTGACCTTACTTATTACTGCATCAGTGGCCACAGTATATGGATTCTGGGCAATGTTTGTATTTCCTGGACTCAGAACCATTCCATTGAAGTTAAAGGTATTAAGAATAATAGGCATGCTATTTTTCCTTTTGTACTTGTTAAGTCAAATGCTGTATCATATTATGTAGCATCTGAGTGCATCCTAAACATGCTGCATAAACAAATAAATATAAACCAAGTATGCATAAATAACTAGGCTGCTACAGAGTACAAAGTTGGTTTACCTTTCATTTTATTCTTAAACATGTAATATTCCCATGCATTAGATGTTTAAATGGTGAGACAGAGGACATTTTTGAATGTCTTCATCGTATTAAATTTAATTTTTTCCACACGCCAACCTCAAGACCTTCACCTTACTTTTTCCTTAATCCATACTTGAAAATTTTTATTTTGCTTGCTTGTTTGTTCTGTGCAACTATTTTAAAAGACACAAAACTCCATTGTTGCTTGAAAGTGTCAACTTTATTTTGGGCTGTGTCGCATCTTCTACCTCTCCAATGTAAGTGCACAAAGATATTTAGTAAACAGGTGAAAGAAGCTGTTGGGCATCATTGTAGCTCATTGCTTCGTATTGTAAGAATCAGTCTGGGGCCCTGCTGTCAGCCCTCTTATAGCCTGCTTTTCTTGGCAGCTATGTAAAAAGTACTTTACAGTACTAGAGTTTAATAAAGTGTACAATTCTCAGATTGGAAATGTTTAATTTGCACTATGTTTCTTTGTTGTGAATATTATAATTAATGAAGCAATTGAGGTTTAAATCAAAATCTAAAATGACTCAACATTTTCCTACTTCTATCTATCTATCTATCTATCTATCTATCTATCTATCTATCTATCTATCTATCTATCTATCTATCTATCTATTGTGTATGTATGTACATACTGTATGCAGTACATTATATGTTTGTAAATATTGTGACAAGTGTAGAGGGCGTAGCAGCCACTTAGCCCAACACAGACAGATTCAGGATGAACTTATAAAAACACAAATGTTTTTTATTTTTTTTTCTTCACCTCGTGGGAAATGCCTTCCCTGTTTCCCACAGGCACAACACAGTCCCATTAAGCACAATCACAGTACACTACTTTTCATTCTCTCTGTTTTCTTTCTCCTCCACTCCTCCTTGGCAAGCTTTGTTTCCCTCCTCCTGACTCTGGTTTACCGAGTACTGTCTGCTGGCACCTTATATGTGTTATCCAGAAGTGCTCCAGGTGCTTGATGACCTGCTTCTGGCAGCACTTCTGGGTGTGGTGAAAGGAATGCTCATAACAGGCTCTGGATTAGCTGCAGTGCCCCCTGGATCCCAACAGGGCTGTAGACATCTCCGTCTCTTATGAAGCCCTGCTGGAGTCCGAGGCACCATTGCAACCCATAGGGGCTACCATCTAGCATCCCGTGGGAGGTACTGTTCTGCCCATGCTTGCTTCCCTTGCTTCAGTGAAGAGGCATTCTTCTTAGGAGACATGCAAGTAAAAACTTAATTGTTCTACATACAAACAACAATAAGCTTGAACTTGAGTTTAGTTTGAATCTCTGCCCTTTTTAATTATGTCTAAAAACTCATTGTTATTATCTTAATTGGTCAATATTATCTGAGGTTGTGCGTTTATATATTATAACTCATAATTCCAAAAAAGTTTACAGTGAAGAACTGTGGTAGGCTTGAGTATGACTGTGTTAAATGAGAATAAAATTACAAAGCTTTACTAACCTCTCAGTTATTTTAATCATAAAACATACGATACATACATTTACATATTGTAAATGTAGAATGGCAGCTCAAAACTGCTCATATGTATTCTCGGAAAAATATCTGGAGCAGTGAAATCTGCAGTAAATTACCTTCCACATGACATTTTCAATGAGTTAGAAATGGCAAAAGAAGAGAATATACTATGTATAATTAACTTCTGCAAATGCACAGTATTAAGTAGAAAGTGCATCTGCAGTTATTTTCTAAATCTCTGCATAAATTATATGTGTTGTAAGTGGTAATAATTACAGGACAAGCTGACCTGCATGTTATTGTATTTAACTGATTAGCATAGGTGGTGTAGCCCTGCAGCAGAGAAGTTGCGTATAAGTCCCAAAGGTCACACAGTTAGATATTGTCTGTGACTCACAGTATAACTTTACACATTCATTGTTTTTCTACCGTAGTTAACACAGTGATTACAGTATATGACTATTGAGTAACATAAAATACCTTGTATATGTCTGCATGAAATTGGTCTTCAAGACCAACTGGCTGTTCTATCAGAACTCAATGTAAGTGTGGAAATGTGCTTAAATGGGTCCTTAGATGGACTGGCTTCACATCCAAGGTTGGTTTTTGCCTTGCATACAGTGCTCCCCTGATTCAGTTACTCTGAACTGGATTCAGTGCTTTGAGCATGGGAAAGGTGCTCTGTAAAAAAAGGTATCATTATTGTTAAGTGTGCTAGAGGATCTTACTGTATGTACCATGTGTATGTTCTGCAATAAATATATCTTGTATTGCTTTTTATTGAAAAACTACAGCAATGTGTATTTTCCATGAAATTAGATGTGTACCATGTTTGAACCCTCAAAGATGAAATTTGTTGCAAAAAGTTTGGGACAAATGACAAGGTTATTGGAAAAGTGGAAAGAGGTCATGGTGTACGATTAAAACTGGTACAGAACAGGGATACTAACTATGGTTTCCGGCTGGTGCAAGGCAGTTGAAGATAATAGTGATTATGTAGAAAAATAAAATAGCTTAGCAAATTAAGTACATCGGATTATCCTATTAGTGTTCATATAATTCAAGAATAAATTACTTGCAATTGAAAAGGTATTGCAAAACTGTTTGTGAAAGCCTCAAAAATTATGTTTTTAGCTAAAATCCTACAACTCTTACCATTAAACTACAAAAGATGAAATCATATTTATGACAATATTTACAGTAAATCAGTCCAGTACAGACCATTGTAGTCAGAGTATGGTGGCTGCAGGTTTTTAAATATATCTCTCAAAACACAACTGTCTGACTATCTCCATGTATTCTCCAAATCTCACTTTCCCACTAGTTTTCTATGACCAGATTCCTGGAAGGTGTATCATTCATCTCATTTTATACTGATGTCTTCCACATTCTCTTCAGAGTTGTGCCAGCAGACTGACTTCCAAAAGGACACAAGAAGTACCCCATATCTCTGAAATGAAAGCACTGAAAGAGTGAATTTCTTTGTCTTTTATTATCTAAAATTTTAAACCTCATAGTCTTCTTTTATTTTAATTTTCTAATTTTTCATTTATTTTCACAGCAGTAGGAAACATTTTTAAGATGTAATTGTGGCAAGCCCAGAATAAATGTAAGCTGTAGCCTAAACATAAAATGCTGTGCCAAGGTGGTTATGTGGAGGAAATCCATAAAGTCATTTGGTTTCAGCTACAAAAAGTCATGAAGTTAATGATGGGGGTTCCTTACTCTTACATTGATTGAGTGTTCAGTGCCTCTATAATAACAACATGCAAGTTATTGATTTTAATCAGCAAATGCATTACAGCAACATGGATACTTAACTGTTGCATTAATGTAATAAATAATCAATACCCTGCAGGTGCCCTATGTGCCATCAAGTAAAGTGCAGACACAAAACGTGATGAAACTTCTGAAAGGACGCAAGGGAAGCCTGGCAGATCTTGGGTCAGGGGATGGAAGACTGGTAGGTTCCTAAAAAGGTAACAGATTACAATGCATTCACTGGTTTTCAACTAACCAGAACAAATGTCAATATTTGAATTATACATTATAAAATAGTTAAATTACATTTTTTTCAATAGCTCAAAGACAAAAACTCAGATGTGCTTTATATCTTATATGATGGTGACTTGTGCCATCAGTTAAAGAACCATTATGAAGGCTAGTCCAGCATATTTATTAAAAACAATTTGTGTATAGTGCCTGTTAAAAGCATTCACACCTTGGAAGTTTTCACATTATATTTTTATATAAAATTGAATCAGAGTGGATTTTTGACACTGATCAACAGAAAAAGTGATCTAAAGTATCTGCAGTTGTAAAACACAAAATAATCGATCTCATAGGTTTTCTATCCCTTCAAGTCAGTGTTTAGTAGATGCACAGGTCTCTCCATCAGATTTGCACATCTGGACACAGACATTTTCTACCTTCTTAGTAAAACATCTCAAGTTCTGTCATGTCGCATGGGGATTGTGAGTAAAGAGGATTTTTCAAGTCCTACCACAAATCCTCAGTTGTATTGAAATCTTTACTCTGACTCGGCCACTCAAGGACAACAACATTGTTCTTTTAAGGTCATTCCTGTTTAGCTTTGTTTTAAGCATAGGATTGTTGTCTTGTTTAAAAACAATATTTCTCCCAAGGGGCTGATCTCTTTCAGACTGCATCAGGTTTCCCATCAGTATTTCTCTGTATTTTGCAGCATCTATATTCTCACAAGTCTTCTAAGGCCTGTGGCAGAGAAGCATCCCCACAGCATGATACTGCCACCTCCATGATTCTCAGTGGGAAAACTGTTTTTGATAATGAACAGTGTGTGGGTTACAGTACATATGGCATTTAGTCTATTGGCATTTTGGCCTCATCAGACCGTAGACTCTTCTAACAGCTGACTTCAGAGTTGCCCAGGTGCCTTTTAGCAAACTCTAGCTGATTTGATATTAGTGTTTTTCTTTTAATAGTGGGTTTCTCCTTGCAGCACTCCCATAAACTTACATCTGTTGAAGCACTCAGGAAACAGTTGCTTGCACAGTCTCTCCAATTTGAACAACTGTGGCTTATAAGTCCTTCAGAGTTATTATAACTCGCTTGGTGGCCTTCTTCACTAGTCTTCTTGATGTACAATCACTCAGTTTTGGTGAATGGCCTGCTGTAGTCATATTTACAGCTGTGCTATGCTATTTTAATGATTGATTTAGCTGGACTTCAAGGGATTTTCAATGACTTGGGTATTTTCTTGTCTCCATCCCCTGACTTGTGCTTTCTTAATCACCATTTGGAGTTGCTTGGATGACTACCAAAATGACTCACCACAAGTTGGACTATCCAAATGAGACAAATTTATATTGTAATCAAGTGAAACCTCTGACAGGTGATGTCCATTGAACTAATTATGTGACTTTTAAAACCATTTTGCTGCACCAGTGATGATTTAGGTGTGTCAAATGTAAGGACATGAAAATACTTTGTATTTTCTATTCATAATTAATTTAGACTACTTTGTGGAGATCTGCTTTCATACTGACATTAAAGGGCCTTTTTCTGTTGTTTAGTATAAATAAGCCAAATCAAATCCACTGTGATTCAATGTTGTATAACAATAAAATGTCAAAACTTTCAAGAGGGTGAACACTTTTTATAGGCACTGTAATTATAAATAATGCACCAACACTTGTTATCCTTTTAAGAACTCATATTGCCGCTTCTGCTTTTTATCATCTAGCTAGCTTTTCTGGTCTTCTTAAGGTTTCATTTTAAAGGGCATCATCTTTGCCTGTGCCAGTTGTGACCTTCATTACCTTAGAGTTATGCTTTTTCAGGTCAGATTTATCCTTAAGCTGTTTTCTCCAACAGTGACTCTGGACATTTGAATCACAGCTTTGCTTAGAATGCAATTCATAACTGTTCGTTTATTTAATGAATGATTCTTGCTTTACATTTACTGACAGCCCCAAATTATCCATAACAGTACTGTTAACTGTATAGAAGCGGCTGTGAGGTGGCATTATCTAGAGAAAGCCATGTGTCTGAAATTATATGTGACGTAATAGTCATTTATCTCTGCTTTAACTCTCTTGATCTTTCCAAATAACTTAATTCACAAAAAAAGATTATAAATAGCTATGCCATCTTGTCACTGAACTTGATGAAGTCTGAGACAACTGTCTGAAATGGTCTGCTGACAGTTAACTTGCTAAGGCTAACCTGCAATTTAGATAGATTAAGCATCAAACTGTATGTATGCGCATTATCCAGGTTTCTGAACTGAGAAAAACAAATGTTCTCTATTGGACTTAAGTACCAAGGGAGAGAGGCTGTACAAAAATCCAAGCAATGTATGCTTTTAATATACAGGACCCTCCATAGTGTTGTTAAGGGTATTTGCATGCATTTCAGTCACACCATGTAGAAATGACAACACTTTTTCTACAAGGTCCCGCCATTTCAGGGTACAATAATGTTTGGGACATAGCAATAGCAGGCATATTAAAGCAGTCATGTTTAGTACATTGTTACATATCCCTTGCGTGCAAAGACTGCTTGAAGTCTGCAGTTTATAGACATCACAAGTTGCTGAGTGTTTTCTCTGGTGATGATCTGCCAAGCCTCTAATGCAGTCATCTTCAGCTCCTGCTTGTTTCAGAGGCTTGCACCTTTATGTTTTCTCTTCAGCATATTGAAGACGTGCTGAATTGAATTTTAACAGGGGACTGGCTTGTCCATTCAAGAATTTTCCATTTTTTAGCTTTAAGAAACTTAGCAGTATGTTTGGGATCCTTATCTTGTAGGATGATATGCTGTCATATCGTGAGCAGATAACACATTTCTATGCAACTCGGAATTCATTGTGCAACTGCCATCAGCAGTTATATCATCAGTGAAGATAAGTGTGCCAGTACCTGTGGTAGCTATACAGTACATGCCCGAGCCATAACACCCCACCAATATGTTTAACGGATGAGGTGGAATGCTTTGGATCTTGGCCAGTTCCTTTTCATCTCCACACTTTGTTCTTGCCATCACTCTGATGTAGGTTCGTCTTTGTCTTGTCTGTTCACTAGACCTTTTTTCAGAATTCTGCAGACTCTTTTAAGTACTTTTTTGCAAACTAATCTGACCATCCTGTTTTTGTGGCTAGGTAGTTGTTTGCAGCTTGCAGTGTGGCCTCTGTATTTCTGTTTATGAAGCCTGCTGTGGATAGTAGTCTCTTGACACATTCATCTGCCTCCCATAGACTGCTTCTGATCTGTTAGACAGGCATTTGGGGCTTTTTCTTTATCCTAGTTAGGATTCTTCTGTCATCAACAGTGGAAGTTTCCATGCCCTACCAGTCTCTTTGTGATTACTGAGCTCACCTGTGCATTCTGTCTTCTTAATATTATTCCTGACAGTTGATTTAGGTGATCCTAAGGTTTTAACATTGTGTTTAATGGTTTTATTCTTGTTTTTCAACCTCATGATGGCTACTTTGATTTTCATTGGCATGGCTCTTGTCCTTATGTTGAACAATGATAACTACAGACTCCGAAGGGTAAAGCAAGCCAAGGCATCCCATGCCTGCAATAATGAAACAATGAAACACACCTGAGTAATCACAAACACCCGTGACGCTGATTGGCCCAAACATTATGGCTTCCTGAAATGGGGGGACCATGTATAAATATTATTGTCATTTCTTCAAGGTGTGACCAAAATGTATACAAATACCCCAAAATTAAAGTTTGCAATGTGCACTTTAAGCATGTTTGAATTGTTTGATTTGTTATTTTAAACCGTTGAGCAGAGGAGTAAATCAAGGAAAAATGTGTCTTTGTCCTAAACGTTATGGAGGGCACTGTAAATGTATCATAGCATTTCATATATCACGTTTGTTTTGCTAGGTGTTTGCTGCAGCATCTCTTGGATTTCAAAGTACTGGTTTTGAGGTAAACCCTGCACTTCTGACTTATGCACGATTCCGAGCCCGGTGGAACAGAATACCAAGCCATAGAGTAAATTTTGTCAGCTCTAATTTTTGGAAGGTATTGTGTTGTATTCTACACATTTATTGCATTCATTGCCACAAATATATGAATAGCCTTTAGGTTTTGTGTTTTGCATAGTTGATCAATAGGAAATTCATTGCTTCTTGCAATCAACATTTCTAACAAAAGTGAACTGGGAATTATAGCGACTACAATTTCCACAGCCTTTTGTCTCAGAAATTTATGAAAATAGCATTTCATTTTTAAAGCAGTCAATAATTATTTCTGTTTTTATGCATTTATGTTTGACACTTTTATTTACGTTCACATTTTGTTTCTTCAAGATAAACAGCCAACAATATGGTTCTTATTGTGTATTTAAACTTCACTGCACACTTTAAGTGACTGGATTTGGGGGAAAAACTGCTTTCATTAAATATTTATTTATTTAACTAGACATTTCTAAATTAAAAACTATGTTGATTTATTTTGCATTAGGTTTTATGTGTAATGTGTACTTTTAACTTTTTTATATGCTTCTCCAGGTAGACCTTTCACAGTATGATCATGTGACAGTGTTTTTAGCACCACCTGTGGTAAGTCATTTATTTGTAGGGACATACCTTGATTATTTCCACACATACAAAGAGCAAAGCAAGTTCAGTCAGTCAGTCATTATCCAACCCGCTCTATCCTAACACAGGGTCACGGGGGTCTGCTGGAGCCAATCCCAGCCAACACAGCAAGTTAAATTTTAAAATCATAATGGAATGCACAATATTATTTTTATGTATCAGTCTTCATATTATGGATTCCGTACTGAGCAAACAATCACCAAAATTATTATTTACTCTTATATTTTAATTTTATTGAATTTTTTAAAATCAAATAACACTCCATACACATAACTTGAGTTCTACAAAAATAAAAAGGTTTGAAAAAAATCAACCCCCACCCCTGAGAAAGAGAGCTAGGCCAGCAGAGTAAAACGTTAAGCTAGTAAAGACACAAGAATAGATAAAATAAGAAATTAATAGAGATACATGGAGTAAAAAAGGTGAGAGAACCAGCTTCCTCAATTTAAATGCTTATTCTAAAATGTTATTGATTAGATCCTGCCAGGTTTTGAAAAAGTTTTGAACAGATCAACTAAGTGCGAATTTGATTTTTTCCAGTTACATATAATATAAAACATCAGTTACCCAATGACTTAAAAGAGGAGAGTTAGGATTCTTCAAACTGAGCAAGAGAAGTTTACGTGCCAATAGTGTAGTAAAGGCAATTACAATTTGTTAGTCCTTCTCCACTTTAAACCCATCTGGAGCTACACTAAATACAGCTGTTAGTGGATTAGGAGGGATTGTGACATCCAAGCTGTCTGAAAGGTATTTAAAGATTTTGGCCCCAAAATTATGTTAATTTGGTGCAGGCCCAAAGCATGTGACCAAAATTATCATTTACAATAAGAATTCAAACACACGTTAAACTATTAATAAAACTAGCATAGACAAGGGGCAGATTCCACAGAGAAGCAAACAACTGTGTGACTAAAATTCTTTGAATAAGATAACATCTATCAGCCACAACTGCAGCAGTACTGCCTTACGGATGCAGCCGTTAGGGTTCAAGTCCAACCCCTGGTGCTGTCTTTGTGTAGTTTATCAATTTTCTTCATGACGATATGAGTTTTTCACACGTTCATTGATCCCCCAACATCTCAAAGATGCTTATGTTGTATTAACTGGTAATTCAAAATTATCTCTGTTTGAGTGCAAGTGTAGATGTGCATGAGTGGTCTCTGAAATGAGCAGGCGTCCAGTTGTTAAAGGCCCCCAGTGACTGTAAAATAAATGAAGTATGCATGAGACTGTTAAGAAATATAGGGTTGTTCAAAAGAAATATTCCAATTTTATACAAGTTTTATTCTGAATTTTTTCAGCTAGCCAATATATGGTTTACACCATGTAATAAGAAAACTTGAGTTCTATTTGTTATGTGGGTGGAAGAGTATTTCGCTTTTATGCCATCAGGCAGCACTGTTAAGAAAAATAGCCATACCATAGAGACATTTCTTTTTGAAAAAGCCTGAATAATTATGCTGGACAACAATTTTTTCAAATGTTTTGCTTCCTGAAAATTTTTGGTGATTATAATAGACAGCTTCAAGCTGAACACAAGTGTAATTTCGAACTGTATCAGGTGAAATTGGGAGAAACATGTATTGTCTTGTGTAGTTAAAGCGTGTTGTCAACTGGCTGGATTTAGTTTGGTGCTCTCTAGTTGGCAAGAAAATTTTCAGCAGCATCCTTGAATGCCTTCTATGCACTTTGCTCCGGCCCTACCAGCAGATCTTCAGTTTTCTTTTCTTTGATGACTTGTCTAATTTGTGGACCAACAAAATTGCCTTACTTTAATTTTTGCGTTAGATATTTGTGGAAACCTCTATCTCAAATACCAAAAACCCTTCACCTACCTTGTTCATCGCTTTTAAACAAAATTTTTCATCGGTCTAAGTTTTATATGATAACAAGGCAACTACAGTATATCTTTGTTAGGACGAAACGGCCACAAATGCAATTCAAAATTGGGAATTCAAAATTAAGAGGGGAACTTAAAATAACCACTAAAAAAATTCTAAACACATAGAATGCATGACAGTGATGGGCCAGGAATTTAGCTATAAACTTGGTGTCAGAATTTGAACATTGAGAGGAGCCTGCTTTGGCAAGAGACTTATCAGAGCTGTATTTGTTGAATCACTCATTTATGTAGGGGAGAAGGCAGTTTTCAACATTAGATAGTGTGGATTTAGAAGGCAGCTTAGAAAAAAGTGGATAACATTTCCAACAATAATACATCTAACCATGGTGACCTCCCCTTATCCAAAGAATCCAAGACTTTCTTGAATTTTAACAATGACTGGTGTGAATTAGTAGAGAAACTTCCTTCTCAGTGAACCTTGTAAGGTCCACACCTTCTAGCAAGTGGTTAATTTTAAAAAACAATACTGTAGGTGTCACATTTCTGACAATTTGAAAAAGCATTTATTGATCTGACCAGATTTATCAGCAGTGAGTCCAGATTTTTTTCTGATAATGGGAATAGATACTAAGGACTCACATCTTTGTCATCTGAGCACTAAATCTTTACTGCACTTCGCCCAAGATAAATAGTATTGTGGATTTCCAATTCAGCTTATTCTAAAAGCAGTGAATTCAGTTTGTGCCAGATTCAATTTTTAATATTTCATGATTATGGTCTACCACACGAAGACAACTCCATCCAAGGATGAGAAATGTGATTCAAGCTCCACAATCTGATGCTGTTTTGAACAAGCCAAGCTGCTCGCAAACGGTTAAGCTTTTTATACATAAGCAAGATTGCTCAATGACTGTTGGTTTATAGAAATAAAATCATTCAGATGATTAGCATGTTTTTGCAGTCGTGAATTAAATTGTTAGCAGACAGCATGGGAGAGGAGTAGTGTAAAAAAAAATTTGAAAATTTTTTGAGGTCATATTTGACTCAGATGAATATGTAATTAAGTCTGGATTGAGACATGTCCAAGGGAGCAAGAAAAGTTAAAATTAAGATCAGGAACGAATGGGCAGCGGACATTTGCAGATTGAGGTTGCAATGAGATATACAGCTGGGAGGTTTTCTAGTTTGCGTTTCATAATGATATTTGCATCAGCTCCTAGAATGATACTGAATCCTTTAAATTTTAAAATGTCACTGGTAAAAGATAACCAGTATTAACACTGGTATGAAGTTGTTGAATACACAGTGCATAGTTCTTGTGGCCCTGATTTTGGCACAGAGAAAACTAAGTCTAAGCCTGGAGACAAATCCTGAGTCAGTTACCATGAGTTAGAAGATTCTTCACACTGAAATGAATGTATTGCACTTGCAAGTGCAAGCCAAGGATGACACAGTCACATGATAACGTTTATCATTAAGATGAGGTACATCCTCATCTAAACTTTTGGACTCTTTAGTTTACAAGCAATGCCTATTTACTTACAACACACAAAATCAAGAAAGATTAATGTTTTAAATATTAAATTGAGGCCCTGGACATTCCAGGAGGCAGCCATCAAGTTAGGTATTTGAGCAACAGAGAGCGAAACACAAAAAGAAAACACACAGTAAAAAAGCAAGAAAGTCCTGACTGCATATCTATGGCCCGTAGAAAAGGTCGGGGAGAGAAAACCACAATCCAACTCCCACCCCATCCCCAAGCTAAACAATAAATTTCTAACTGGTTCAACATCCATCATCCCATTCTCCCAATCATGCTAGTCAGGAAAATGTGGAATACACAGGAAAGTCTTAGGCATGCTGAGTGCAGAGGGGGGCTTAGTAGATTTTCTTGACATTGGTTTGGAAAGTCAGTTTGCTGTACAGTAGTTTAGGAGACCAGTCAGATAATAACTGAAGTATAACTGACCAACAACAAACAACCAAAGCAAGATAAAGTGAAAGGAAATGTCGTTATCATAATTTTTTAAAGACATTCTGAAACAACATATCTTGATAGTTTACTGTATAATGTACAATCCAAAATTATAAATTAATAGCCATCTGAAAAGACACTGGATAAAGAGATAACTCGCTTGATAAAGAAGATGAGTAGTAGTGACTACTATATTAAAAAGGTACCCATGGCATACAAAATATCAGGAGCTTCTGCACCTTGTTTCAGGTCTTCAAAGAGAAGGTGTGGTACCAGCTGGATAATGAAGAAAGGGTTGTAAACCCACTTCAAAAAGTAAAATCTTAAAACAGGTGACTATGGACTTTCTTGTCTTCACGGCTTCACAAACTTGACAGCCCATCCAATTTATAAACTGCATAATTAGTGGTCTAGGGCTTTATCACTAGGGGGTGTATATCCTATGGTATTGTGTGACTACTGGGGAAAGTCTCATAGCCCAAGGAAAAATAGATGGCCACGGTTTTATCAACAACAATATAGGATCTCATCCTCCCAAATTTTCCTGGATACCTATAAAGTGGACCTTATTTCTTCTGTTTCTGTCTTACTGTATTAATTTAGATAGGCTTGTGGCTTACCATTCCAGAATCTGCTAAGGTCTGAAATGCTTTGGTAATCTTTTTCTGTTGTTCTTTTACCTCCCATACACCATGGTGGACCACTGCCAGTTTTTTAAAGAAATTTCTAATGGCAGTAAGTTAATTGATCATTACCTTTTTAATGTAAAGACATGGCAGAAAGCACCCATGTTAAAGTTACCCGTTTCCTCATCCAGGAATCACTGGAGTTTTTTTAACACAGGACCCCAGCTGACATTTAAAAGGCTAGGTAGTCTGTACTGTATTACACAAAGCTGAGGACCTTACATATCGGAGCTTATCACTGCTACCATTCCTGTTAAATTACTTGTTGTTCCCCATTGCCCTTTCTTTTTTGTACTTATGAAATAATTACATCCCCTTTTATTTTTTTCCTGCTATCAAGGCCTTTTAGCGCCCTCTGGAGCTTGCAGTCCTTTTTCAGACTGGGGATCCTACAACATTGTAACTGAAGCACATATAAACAATTTCATGGACATACTCCTGGCAATAAGCATCCCAGTGAATTGTTGGGCCTTAAATTTAAGAAGATCACATTTTGAACACAGTAGGTAAAAGTGGCTTTGTTTTTTCAGATGTGTAGAATGAAGTAGATGCACCAGAGCCAGTGCAAACACTTACTATTATACAAAAAAAGTGAACTCAGTATTTTACCAGTGAAAGGCCTGCATTTGTACTCAGTCTGAGGTCTCTTTGAGCAGATGCACTAAAAATTTGGCATTTGCAATTTTATGTGGTTTATGTAATCTTTCTTGTAGCTTAATCTAAAAGGGTTATTATGAAAAATTGAGCCCTGCAACAGGGCAGTCTTCTTTTTAATTTTTCATATAGAAATAGATATATGTAATAGAATATAGGAAATACATACAGATTGATTTAATAGAATATGCTTGCACACCCTATGAGTCAAAGGAAACACATTTTGCAGAAATAACGACCATGAGTCATTTTGAGTAATGGTCTACCAATGCAGCACAGCTAGGCGGTGTAGTATGAAATACTGTAGCTCATTTTCGTTTTGCTAATCACAGGCTCAGGTCTGGGATAAACAGGGTTTCACAAGGGCACTGGGCCTCCTTTAGCACAGCCATTCCATTGTTTCAATGTGCTTTGGGTCATTGTCTACTAATAATTTGGACAATCCATGCTCACCTCTATCTTCACAAGCTCCCTCACTGCTGCAAAACTTCCCACCACACTTAATGTTTCTGTCACTATGCTTAACTATAGCCATTATGCTAGCAGGTTAGTGTGCTGTGGTTAGTTTATGCATCTCATATGCATAGATTGCACATTGGTTCCGATAGACCACAAAACCCTTCTCTCACACCTGAATGCAATGACTGTTTCTTCGCCAAGCTATATCCTTGACATAAACTTGAATGCACACAGTTTTACATTTCCCTAAAATTCATTGGTTAACAATTTGGTTGTTTTAAAGAAAACTTAAAAGGCATCATAGTAGTGTAAGTGTAAAGTTTCAGTTACCCATGAATATCGACTTTGGATGGACAACCAGGTGTGAAAAAAAAGAAATAACATGACTCAAGATTCTGAAAAGCACAAACAAATTTAGCTACTTCTTTCTCAATTACTTTCCTTGCTATGTTATGGCTTGCAAACTGCATTCCTAATCCACTGTCCTATATGCCTTTGTTATGGAAACTATCCAATTGATCTTTCCCTCTAAAGAAAATTCCTGTACTCATAAAAGTGTGATGTTTTCACAGAACATTCATTAAGGTTACTACGGTGAAAAATAGCTCATTGAACTATTCAAAGCCTCAAAAATAATTTCTCTGGCAGGAAATCTATTAGCCTCATACTAATGGAATACTGTCATTTTCTAGCCTTGACTGTTGTTTTCTACCTCAGATTTTTCATTATTTTTTTAAATTGGTAATTTCATGGTTGTAGGGACACTGGAGTCTATTGTTGGAGTAAATGACACAAGCTAGGCAGCAACCCACTATAAGACACTATTGTATTCCTATAGTATTGTTAATCAGTCTGCTGAGTGGCATCATGCTGATTTGATTGAGTGAATATTTCTGACATTTACTCTTCAATTGCATGTGTGACGTCTGCAATTTTTTTTCTCCAAGACGAAAAAAGCATGTCCAGTCATACTGAACATCAAGACAACGATGATCAAATTTTTCAACATTGACAGACTTGTTAATAAAGAGATTGTTTTCTTGAACAAACTGTTAGTCATTAATATTACACGGAACTGCTGAGGCATCTGCAGTAAAGCATCAGAAAAAAAACACTCAGAGCATCCTGCATTTAGCACCATGGCAGCAAATATACACACACTCCATCGTCAATAAAAGAGCATTTGACCAAAAACAATCTGGTTGTTGCTTCCTGTTCCCAGGAATAGGACAAGTATATTGCATCTCAAGTGGAGCATTTCTATAAGTTGTTGTTGCCACTAGGGAGCATTCCAGAACCCCGAACCCCAGACATAACTACGCACACAGAGTCCTGGGCTCATATCTAGGACTTCTATTTACAATAACGCGTGCCTTTTACAAGCTTCTTTCCTTCAGTGTCATAGCAGCTCTAATACAATACACTAGAGCCAAGTAATACCATCAGTCACTCCCTTTTCCACCACATCTCCCAGGGGAGTATTGTCCAGCTCCTTTCCCGACTCAGACTCCCTGAGCCTAGGGCTCTCTTTTAAATCTGGACCTGGGAGTACTTCTGGTGCTTAATCTGTTGCCTCCAGGAAGCACTTCCAGGTTAGGCAGAATTACAGCTCCCCCTGGTAGCCCCCAGAGAACCGAGCAGGGCAGGCCCATGGTAGCACAACTTCCATGCTGCCCTACAGGTGTCCATAATGATATGAGATGCTGCCACCCAATGTACAGGGGGACACTCTAGCAGGCCATAGCAGACAGTCGCCCACTGCGATGTCCTTTCCTGCTCCAAAGTCCCACCCAGGTGTCACTCAATGGTTATTAGGATGCCAGCCCCAGCGTAGCTGCTGTAATGTCCTTCCGCATCCAGGTCCTGGCATGGAAAGGAGATATTGTTTTCCCTCCCTGAACTTCCATCTTCTACGAATCCTGGTCAGTTAAGGGAGTGGGGACCATGCCAGCTCATACCTCACATTGTATAATAAAGTATTTTCTCGTACTCCCTCATACAGATTAAAATGTCGATTCTTGTGTTCATTCATAGAGGGCCAAAATGGATGTAGGACATTTTTATAATTAGAAGCTAGTTATTGCTGCTGAAGCACTTTGATTAACTTGTAAAGATTCCTGACACTTATTTGGAGGGAAAAAATGAATTACTAATCTGTACTATGCCATAAATCATTTAGATGATTGTTTTGGAAAAGGAAGACCCTATAATATAGCCTGACACAGGAAAATGAAAGCACCAACAGTCCATAAAATAAGATAACATGTTTTGTTATCAGTGGGGACCGGTTTCAAATTAAGCAACTGAGTTGAAGCAAAATCCAAAGGCTGAACTTGGAAACCCCCTATGTTAACAATCACTAACCAGTCGGTCTTTAAGATGTGGGAGACAACCTGCACAAATCCATATTACTAACCGAGTATGGTAAACCGGATATGGACGCAGGGACCTGCCTGTGGACGCGGGAGACATAGTGCGCAGGCGCCACACAAAGCCCCCCTCCCCAGAGTGAAACGGGAGAGACTACGAACCATCTGACATGCCGCAAGCAGGATAAAGCGAGCTCAGAAATAAAAGACAGAGTAGGAAACAAAGTAAAACGTCATAAAGAGGTTAAAGAACGGGGCCAAACACATGGAGAGCAGGTTACAGATGATGAAAACTGGAATACAACAGCTTCAAAAAAACCTAGGCACGAAACACATGCACAGCGAGATACAGAATATAAAGGCAGAAAAAACGACAGTTAAACGTCCACACCACACAGCGGAGGCAGACCCGGAAGGTGCAGGCGCCTACATCGCGCGTCGGAAGGCGCGGGAAAGTACGAAAGGCAAAGGCGTCTACACAGCATGGTAAAACCCGACATAATACGGAAGGCACAGGTGTTGCCGCCATATTGTGAGTGGCACTACTGCATAGTGAAGGCACAGGCGTCACCGCCATATTGTGCGTGGCACTACTGCGGAGTGAAGTTAGGAATAATGTGCTGCTTGGGATCATACAAAACGCCGAACGCGACCCACCGTCTGAAACTGCGGAGGCAAAGCAGGCACGGTTTCAAACCGAACGAGCTCAACTGACGGATATACGCCTACAACTCGCGTCTCAAACCGCAGAAGCAGGGCAAGCACGGGTTCAAAACAACGCAAGCTCCTACAACGCGCGTCTGAAACTACGGCTGCCCAGTGAGCACGGGTTCAAAACGCCGGGGGTAGGTGAGCGAAGCGAGCAGGGGGCGAAGCCCCCTTGTGTAATGAGAGTTGGGAGAACTCCACACAGATGATGACTAGGCAGAGATTTGAACCCAGGACTTTAGAGCCATATAGCAATAGCATTAACAGCACTACCACCTTCCCTTCAGCAAACTGATGATTTTGCAGTATATTGGTGTATGAAACAGTCAAATGAAGCTAACATTATTGTGAAACTAGGCAGGAAGTTAATTTTTTAGTTCAGAAGTATATTTAAAAGAGCTGCTGAACTTTGCTATTGCTGTGGCACCTATAGCAGTTAACATTATCTATTTTTTCTTACTAGTATGTGCAAGACAAGTGTTAACCACTTTCTGAAAAAATGTATTTCCTGCCCAGTGTTACAGTGATACACATTATTTTTCATTTATTTATTTTAATACATTTTCCTGTCAGACAATTACAAATTAAATAAAAGAAAGAAAACATTATCATGTATGAAATTTGAAGAAAACCCTTCCACCGGTGCCCACCCTAAACCCACCCTGAAGCTATTTAAAAAAGTGGATTAATTAGAATTGATAAAGCACACAGGTCACTGACAAATCCCACAGGCCCACACATCCGGCGGAACTAAAAGATCTAATAAAATAGTGTCAAACTGACATCACTGATACACTGTAAGCCATGACTTGATCAAGGAGATAGTGTTTTCCGATTTTCTAATAGTATGCTCAGGTACCCCATTAATCCATGTGGCTGACAATTCTAAAAAAGCAAGATTGTAAAACGAGGACTTCCAGACCGAGAAAGTGACAGGTTCAGGATTCTTCCATTGAGAAACTATTAGACATTTGGCTGCTATTGTGGCCACTGAATGAATGTATTGGTAGTTAAGAGAAAGAAAGAGAGTAGAAAAAGGTAACAGAAGTAGCCTAATAGGAGAGCAAGGAATAGAGTTAGATAAGATGGAGAAGAATGCAGAAGCAGCTGATGTCCAAAGAACAGCAGCAGTGGGCCATTCCTAGAACATGTGGAGCAAGGTGCCCTACACATTAAGGGAGCACTGGTGGCAGAGTGGACCAGTGGCTAGACCCATCAAGAAACGCTTTCTAGGGATGCGCCGATAGTTAGAGTTACTAGAGGAATTTTTAATGTTTTTAAAAATTGTGTTCCATCACAATGGCATTGATAGGGAAAGATCACTAATCCATTTTTGAGTGACTGGTACAGGTGTAGAAATGGAATCATGAAGGTGGATGTACAAAGAGGAAATGAAGGCAAGAAAAAGTATTCAAATAATGGATGGTTGGGAACGGGGCAGAAAAACGTACTCCACAGATCCTAAGAACTGATTAAACCTGTAAACAGAAAGAAGGAGAGGGGGGAATAGAATACAGTGATCCCTCACTATATCGCACTTCGTCTTTCGCGACTTCACTCCATCCCGGATTTAAATGTAAGCATATGTGAATATATATCGCAGATTTTTCACTGCTTCGCGGATGTCTGCGGTCTACAGTACGTGTGCTTCCTCAGTTGATTTGCCCATTTGAATTCAAACAAGGGACGCATTTGAATTCAAACAAGGGACGCTATTGGCGGATGGCAGAGAAGCTACCCAATCAGAACACGCGGTTAAGTTCCTGTGTGCTGCTGATTGGCTCAGCGACGGAGTGCTGCATTAACTAGGAAGTCTAATCTCACTCATTTAGCATTAACGTGCCCCTGCTACTGCTTCAGGAGCCGTGTCCAAGCGCCAACAGAAGATGCAAATGATTGCAGAAAAGGTAAAAGTTTTGGATATGTTGAAGGAAGGAAACAGCTACACCGCTGCAGGACACCATTACAGCAACAATGAGTCCATGATTCTTTTTATTTAAAAAGGAGGAAAAGCATATAAGATCTATGGCCGCAGTGTCCTTTAACCAGGGCGCAAAACGAGTTGCAAGTGGACGTGATAAGGCAGTAGTCTGGATGGAATCTGCTTTAGGGATTTGGATTGAAGAGTGATGGAAGAACAACAACGGCGGTGCTAAACAGTTGCCTGAAGAGGCTCCTTTAGAAGAGCTGTAACGCTATCCTTTGTTGTGCAGTAAAATTAAACTCATCGTTATCGGACAAGTCGTTGTGTCATTGTTGGTGAGTAACCATAATTAATTATTTACGTACAGTACTTATTACATGTACATAGTTTAGTGTCACTGTACACACATTTTACTGTATACAATTTTTCTTGCATTGTACGTATTTATTGCTGGTGGCCTGTCTGTCGTAATGGCTGTAACATATGTGATATCAGAGACGCTCGATATCTTTAAAATAATATTTAGGTTTTACTGTATGTAATTTCAACGAATCTTACCTAATATCTAAGAGAATACAAAGGGTTCATGCTGTATAATTGTGCGTGAAATGTTTATAATAGTGTGGGAGAGTTTATAAGGGCTTAAAATATATAAAAATAACCATATAAACATATGGTTTCTACTTCGCAGATTTTCTTATTTCGCAGGTGGCTCTGGAACGCAACCCCCGCGATGGAGGAGGGATTACTGTATTTGTCTTTTAGAAACTGAAAAGAGGCAAGCCCAGTTCCGTCAAACAAATCGCTGAGTGTGCTGATATCATGCAGATCCCAAAGTGAATAAGAGATGGGTTGCCCACCAATGTTTAGAGTGCTATTGTGAATGGTGTGAGGAAGTGCCAGAGCTGTGTGGAACCAAGATGCTTTTCTCCTTTGTACCAAACATGCAAAACATATTTTATAAAAGAATTATATTTGTCTACTCCCTCATTTTTTTTAACCTGATAAATGGTAGCTTTTGCAGAAAATAGGTGGGGGTACAAGGTTTGTTTCTATAAGTAGCCAGGACAGAGGGGAAAGTGGGAGATTCAGCCATAGGGATATCGGGTGAAGGACATATGCCCAATGGTACAATTTAAAATCCAGAAGAGAGATACCTCCTGGCTTGAATCAAGATGGAGTGTTTGATACCAGGTCTTTTTCCGTTCCACAAAATTGAGCTGATGACTGATCTGTCCTGGAACCAAAAGGAGAAAGCTGGGGGAAGAAGGAGCATTAAGCTAACAAAATTTAAATGAGGAACAATATTCATAGTAATGATTGCCAAATGAGTCTGAAAGGAGAGACAGAGAGAGAGAGAGAGAGATTATTCCAAGAGTGCATTGACTGTTTTACTGCTTTAACAAGGTGTGGAAGTTTGACCGTACAATATTTGAAAGAGTCAACAGCTTGAATGAAGGAAGGAAAAGAAAGAGATTGACAAGTATGATTTATAGGGAGCAGTGCAGATTTGCTCCAATTGATTTTATAGCCTGAAAAGTATTTGTATGTGTGAAATAATGTTAATGTGGGAGGGATGACAGAAGGAGCATTTCCTGGAAACAGAAGAATGCTGTCAGCATATAAGGATACATTGTGGACTGTGTTATGAGTTAGAATGGGCATAAAACCATCTAATGCACACAGGGCAAGATAATGTAGAGCAGGAGAGGTTACAGACAACCCTGCCTAGCCTCCTTGAACATAGAGTAGGAACATGACAGATATGAGTTTGTTAAAACAGAAGCCTTACGACATGCACACAACGATTCAATCATGTTAATAAATATAGAATTAAACCCCATTTCACTCATGACTCTCCACAAAAACTTCCAGTCCATCCTGTCAAAGGCCTTTTCAACATCAATGAGAAGAGCGCTGTCGGAGGTGAGTGTGAAGGAGCCACACCTAAAATGTGTCAAAGCCAGCGCATGTTGTCAGCTGTGTAACAAATAAGTTTAAGGCGGTATTGATTTCTTCATTTGAGACGAGGGCCTTTAAATGGGCCAAAATTTTCAAATTTTGAGCATTTTGGTAGTCAGTAGATTTGAGGAAACCATCTACTGCATCAGAAATGGGCAGTTCACTGGAAGTGAAAAGTTCACAATAAAAAGTCAAGGAAACTGTTAATTGTTTCCAAGGGGTGATTATATTACCAGATTTCATCTTAACTTGGGGGATAGAGGCTAATGAGTCAAATCTACATAATCTAAGTGCTAACAGCTTAGCACCAGAGAGATAGTAATGGGTGTACGTGTGATGAACTTTAAATTCTGCACACCTCATGAGGAGGCCATTTAGCTTAATAGCTAGCCAAACATAAGCTACATCCTGGACAGAGTCTTTGTTCAGAGCTACAAACTCCTCAAGTTTAGCGGAGGTTTGTTCAGTAAAATCTGCATTATGAATTAGAGAAGTATTAAAATGCCAGCGAGGTGGCTTGGAGGACAAAAGGGAGAAAAATGCTGATTAACGCACTGGTGGTTGGACAAAGAGGATAAGGATAAAAATGCATTCATTGTGCAGGGGGCAAGAGGTTTTGAAATGAGGATATAGTCTGTTCTGGAAAAAGACGCGCAGTGGGGAGAGAAGAAGGAAAATTCTTTCACGGAGGGATTTAATAACCTGAAAGAGTCTATGAGGTTTAGATACATAACAGATTTGGTAAGCGTGTGTGAAGAGGGGGGAATGCATTGTTTAATTATAGAAGGTGATTTATCGAGCAGGGGGTCTTTAAATGCATTTGCATCCATCCCAATGATTAGTTGGTATTCAGAAAAGGAAAGGATGTGTTTAGTAATATCAGAGAAAAATGCATTATTATATGGAGTTGGGCTGTAAACTGAAACACTGGCAAATTTCCTTCCACCAATCTCCATCAAAACATAATAAAACTTGCCCTCCGGATGTCCTCCAGAATCAAGAACGGCAAACTAATACCAAAACTCTGCGCTTCTTACTCATGGCAAAGGAGGATGCAACCACACAGTAATGCTTACACAACACCCTGTGAACGTCTTTGGCCAAGAGATAGGATTCTTGCAAACAGGTTGTATCTACTTTATTGTGGCAATAATAAATCAGCAATACTTGAACGCTTGCAAGTGAAAGACAGCGACCTTACTTTCCAGCAAAAGAGAGGAGTGGGAAAAGATAACAAAAGGTTGCTGTAAAGAAAGCACAGTAAAGAGTACCAAATATGTTTGTCCTCTGGTCCCACCAGCAACCGTATACAATGTAGAAAATAGCTCCAGAATCCCACCTCCCCTTCCCTCTAATATACATTTAACAGACACAATACAAAAAACTGAACTGAGGTCTCTTTAAACAAACAATGGAATGAAACCAACAGGTGGTGCCCACAGCTGGGTGTTTACAAAGAGCTTGGCGAAGAATCCCACCATAACCCACTCATTGACATCGCAAAAGTCAAAAACTTATGAACAGAATCGGTGACAAAGGGCAGCCCTGGTGGAGTCCAATCTCAACAGGAAATGAGTTCGACTTATTACTGGCAATGCGGACCAAGCTCCTGCTCCTCCTGTACAGGGACTGAATGGATCGTAACAACGAGCCTTGTACCCCATACTCTAGGAGCACACCCCACAGGATGCTTCGAGGGACACGGTCGAATGCCTTCTCCAAATGTCTCAAAATCACTATATAATGCTGACAAATTGCATTGGCTCATCTGAATTAAAAATGTTTTGATGCTAATTTTCCTTTGTACTCTGCATCTGATGATTCTCATTTTTATTGTCCATAATTGGTCAGCCAGCCCTGATAACGCTGTTCTATTGTTGCAATGCCCTGCTGAAACCTTTCATTATGTAAATCACTGACTACACCATTATTAGCAGGGAAAACGTGTGAATGCAGAAAATGAATCTTTAGCAACATGTTGTACTTCATGGCTTCGTATGATTAAAACATGTTGTGAACCAGCTAGAAGTAGTTTGGTGCCCCATAGTTTCCAAAATAGAAAGGAATGGTGGCGCAGTGGTGGCATTGCTGTCTCACAACAAGGAGACCGGGTTCCTGTCCTGGGTGCTCCTTGCATGAAGTCTGCACATTCTCCCCATGTCTATGTGGGTCTCCTCCAGGTGCTTGTTTTCTCCTACAGTCCAAAGACAGACAGGTGTGATGATTTGGAGTTGCTAAATTGGCCCTAGAGTCTGTTCGACCTGAAGTGGACTGCTTTTGCCTTGCACCCATTGCTTGCTGGGATAGGCTCCAGCTTCCCTTCAACCCTGCCCTGGATAAACAGCTTATGAAATGGATGAACAGTTCTCAACAATATCTCTGAATACCTTTCTCTGGCCTTACTAGCAGATCTTTGGTCCAAATATCCTTGATGACATGTCTGATTTGTGGACCTACAAAAATGCCTTCCTTAATCTTGACATGAGTTATTTGTGTAAATATCTGCCTCAAACTTTGAAATCTTTCCCCTTTCTTGTTTGATGCTTTCACACAATTTTTCAACAGTCTATGTTTTATATGAAAAGGCGGCAAAATATCTTTGTTGGGTCAACAAGTGGCTTTATTTGCTGGACTTTTCTGCCTTTAAACTATTGCTAACATAGTGGCCACTTCTTTTTAATGAGACTCTTTAGCATGGCTGTCCTATTCACAAATGAAACAGCAGTACTTTGTATATCTAAGCTGCATTTCTAGTAGCAGTGCCACTACTTTTAAACCACCACAGATGTTCCAGCAGTAGTTGATGAATTGCATATGTATACAGTACTTAAAATATGAGAGGAAATCGCAATAATGAGCAAATGCAATACAATGATATATGACAGGAAAATTTAAAGGTGATTTTTGGGATCTGAAGTCCAAAATCCATATAAAACACTCAAAAGTGTTCAGGAAGCAAAATCTTTGTTGTCCAGTGTTGAGTGAATAATTAGTATAATATTACATATTGTAAATGTGTATTTTTTCATTTATTTCCCAGATGGAACCTTTGGAGGTCAAGTTAATGACTGAACTCTCAGATCATGCCAGAGTGATTGTGTGTCGTTTTCCTTTTCCTCACTGGCCCCCTACGTGCACTGAAGGCAAAGGTCTGGAACAGGTTTGGGCTTATGATGTGCATACATTTAGAAAAAAACAAATGAGTCAAGAAATAAAGCAGTAGATCTTTTAGGAGACTATTGTAGTTGAAGAAATGCTCACTCGAAGGTTATTACTAATCTCTGTTCCTTCAAGAACTTAAAGATGTCATCAAGAGCAACTCCAAGTATTGGGGGTATTTGTTAATATGCGGCTCTGTATATACTGTAGTTTTAAAGGACTATTGAAACTGCAAACATACAAACCATTTTGTTTGATGATTTTTCAAGTAAAATTAATAAGAGTTATTTTTGTGTCATAAACATGCCACCAGTATTTGTAATTGAATAGGTTTTCATGACTGATTGTTCAGAAGTAAAACTGTAAATATGACTGAGTTTACTGTATTTACATTAAACTTTGATGATGTACATGTCCTTGTAAAATGTCCAACAACTTTCTGAACTTGTTTTTTCTATTACAGGCTTTAAATGTGCTTAGAATAGCAAGTTATCTCTGCATGCTTTTACTGTGGTGCTCCATCCTAAAGGTAGTATTAGCCAGCAATGTCTGGATGGTCCATCTTGCCTGGTCAGTGAGTGTGAGTGTCATTGCCTTTGACTACCAAATTTCACAATAAGTTAGTAGTAATAAGTCACTAGTATTAGTAGTAGTAGTAGCAGCATTGTCACATGTACAGGTGCAATGACATTTATACTTGCCTGTCAACACACATATCACCACTCTCTAGAACCACAGTCAACAAGAATTATGAAGGTATTACTGCCTGCCTTGCACTGCCCTGGGAGATCATTGTTAGCTTCTTCCCACTGTGGCAAAAGCTGTTTTATACAGTCAAGTTTATATTTTACATAGTAAATTACTGATGTTTAAAAGAAACAGAATGAGTTGCAAAATAGTTTAGTGTAAAAAAGCAGTAGTCTGGACGCAGGTGAGTTCAAAGCACTGAAGGACAAAAAGATTATCAAGCAAATCTAAACGAATGGTCAGGAGCTGTTTAGAGTCGCCCAGATTAGGTCTGGATGCACAGTTAGTTCAGTTGAGTGAATTTTTGTCAACTTGTCCTAAAAGTGAGTCAGCACATTCTCATAAAGCTGTTAGTAGCATTACAACTGTTTTCCCTTGCATCACACTTCAATGAGAGTATGAAATAACTGGAGATAAATACATATGCATCCTGTTATATGTTAAGCAATAAAAGATGAAACTGTATTTAAAATAAAAGTCTATAATTGACATAATTCTTTTTATAGTATTCTTAACAACTGGGGAATTTATAGTGCCTGTCAGAGCCATATTCTGTAAAATTGCCATGCCAAAGGTTGACATGCTGAGAACCTTGGTTGGTTGCTGGCTGAGAGATGTTTGCATGGGTCTATAGAAGTCCTAAGAAATTGATTATTCCTGTGATGGACTGGTACACCATCTTGGACTGGCCTCAGCTCCCCACAGCTGTGAATCTTATTAAGCAGGTTTGAAAATATCATTTTATGTATGTTTTATATTGACTCTAACAAGGTTATTATCATTTTGCCTTTTAATAGTAGTTTTCATTGCTATATTATTTCTGATCTTACTTGGAAATTCAGTTTAGTTTTGGACTTCCTTCATTGTGTATTTTTAGTTTTAATTTAGTTTTTATTTCACAAAGACATTTCTATTTTATTTATATATATATTAGTTTCAGTTTTAGTTTTAGTAATTATGTTATGGTTAAACAGCTACTATGGAGTTTAGTTTTGTGTCACAATTTGACAGAACTGTACACTTAGCTGGTTTGGATATGAGTTTAATGTTATTGGAAGCTTACTGCACTATCCATCCATCCATTTTCCAACCCGCTGAATCCGAACACAGGGTCACGGGGGTCTGCTGGAGCCAATCCCAGCACAAGGCAGGGAACCAATCCCGGGCAGGGTGCCAACCCACCGCAGGACACACACAAACACACCCACACACCAAGCACACACTAGGGCCAATTTAGAATCGCCAATCCACCTAACCTGCATGTCTTTGGACTGTGGGAGGAAACTGGAGCGCCCGGAGGAAACCCACGCAGACACGGGGAGAACATGCAAACTCCACGCAGGGAGGACCCGGGAAGCGAACCCAGGTCCCCAGATCTCCCAACTGCGAGGCAACAGCGCTACCCACTGCGCCACCATGCCGCCCCTTACTGCACTACATGGTTTTCTATCTGGTTTTGATTTTGTCTAGTAAAAACAAGCATAATCAAAACCATATAGCAAATATGAAAAATTTTATATAATTTTATATTTTTTTAAATATTTGCTATGTTGTTTGTGCTTAACAAATGTGTACTGACTGTTAGCACTTTCCATCTTTTTCTTTTCTTGCCCAGAATGGGCCAATTTGTAATGAAATTTAGGTGAATTTTAAGGTTTGAGGGTTTCTTACTCTAAATGTCTACAGCACACAACAAGACAATGTGCTTACAATTAATACCTTCAGTATTGTATTCAAAAATCTCCCATTCTGTTCTTTGTTATTTTCTACCAGCCATATTGACCTCTGATTCCATTTCAGGCACATATAATTTGAAGATAGAATTTTGCCTCCTGCAACCCTGAAAATATATCCATCCATCCATCCATTATCCAACCCGCTGAATCCGAACACAGGGTCACGGGGGGTCTGCTGGAGCCAATCCCAGCCAACACAGGGCACAAGGCAGGAACCAATCCCAGGCAGGGTGCCAACCAACCGCAGGACACACACAAACACACCCACACACACACTAGGGCCAATTTAGAATCGCCAATCCACCTAACCTGCATGTCTTTGGACTGTGGGAGGAAACCGGAGCGCCCGGAGGAAACCCACGCAGACACGGGGAGAACATGCAAACTCCACGCAGAGAGGACCCAGGAAGCGAACCCAGGTCCCCAGGTCTCCCAACTGCGAGGCAGCAGTGCTACCCACTGTGCCACCGTGCTGCTGAAAACATATCAAAAATCAGAAAATAAATTCTACTATGTTCTGACAGGTGTAATCATGAAAATCATGGGGGCTTAGGAAGAACAAGGCTCTTTGGCGTGAATCAGTGTGCAGACCCCACCTAGCTGTACTATGGGAAACAAAGAAAATATGTATATTTTCTAAACTTGCTTATCCAGAGCAGGATCACAGGAAACCAGGAGCCTATCCCAGCAGCTTTGAATGCAAGGCAGGAAAAATCCCTGGACTGGGTACTAGCCTATTGCAATAATACTATATACAGTAGAACCTCTGGTCATGAACATTTCCGAACACGTACAAATTGGGCTACGATCAAAAAGTTCGCCAAAATTTCGCATCTGTTCATGACCGCATGCTCTGGTGGCAAACAAAAATACTGGCAGCCAGTTTCCCTTCCAATTCGTACATGCCAATGATTTCCCATTCTCTGTTTCCCATTTTATCCACCAGAACTCGACTCATGCAAGGTTAGTTTTCTTGATTGTTTAGGGTTAGTTTTTGTATAAATTAAGGATTTTTCAAACTTTAATTTTTTTCCCTGTGCTTGCATCCTGGGTATGACGTTAAACTGAATCCGGCCTTGCAAGTGGTCCTCCAACTTGCGGGGAAATCATGGGGGTTGGTGGCAGGATTGGTACTCCAGCCACCGTAAAAAAACTTCACAAAGCTCAGAGACTATAGAAAGGACTCCTTTTTGCTCTCCATGGGAGTAGCTCTGCTGCAGCCGCCCATACGAAGGCTGCTCGCATTTTGAAGGGGATGGGGGAAAGCCCTCGGGAGCCCCATCCCTGGAAGATTTGAAACCATTGGAGATCCAATAGGGTCAGGTCTGTTGGGGATCGGAATTGGTGTGGTGCTGAGGCGTTGCCTGCTGCACGGCAGCACTCGGGTCCCAATTTGAGGCTGCCCATACGGGTGGGCGCATGGAACATCTTGTCCCTCCGGCAAGATGATCATCTTCCTGTGCTGTTGGAGGAGCTGCGTAAAGTCCGTATTTCAGTGGCAGCACTCTCTGAGGTGCGCAGACCGGGGACTGGCCAGATCTCTGTAGGTGGATGCACCTTTTATTGGTCTGGTCGGTCTGATGGCTGTCATACTCGGGGAGTAACTGTTGCTGTAGAGGATTGGCTTCTTCCGATGGTGTCCGATGTCACTCTTTTCAACGATCGTATTATGAGACTCAGATTACTGCACTCCCAGGGTGCCTTGTCTGTTGTCGCAGTGTATGCTTCGACCGCGATGAGTGATGTTTCGGCGAGGGAGACATTTTATTCAAAGCTTCGCTCGGTGGTTGATGGGTGCCCACAAGGTGACACTCCTCTGGTCATGGGTGACTTCAATGCAGCCACTGGCACTGACAGGGCTGGCTATGAGGATTTTCTCGGTCCCCATGGGTCCGGTGACTGTGGTGAAAGTGGCTCCATGTTCCTTGACTTTGCAAAAGGTCAGGGGCTGCGAATCGTTGAACTTGGTACTCCAATACTGATGGTGCGGTGAAGGAGATCCTCGTGGGCAGATGATGGAGGCTCATGCAAAACTGCAGGGTCTATAGAATTGCCCATTTTGTGAATTTTGACCACAGACTTGTTCTTGCTACTCTTAGGATCCAGCTTAGGTCCAGTAGGTTACCACCTACTAGGAAAATGAGCCTGGACTTGGCCAAACTCCAAGACCAGGCTGTTTCTAATGAGTTTTCCCGCAGTTTGTGTGAAGAACTTTCAGATTTGGGTACGACTGCCAATCCTAATGTGATGTGGGAGACCTTCCATGACAAGACCCTGAAGGTTGCTGAGGGTTGTGTTGGTGTTCCCAGTGTTCCCAGAAGGAGGTGTTTCATCTTGCAAGGCACCCTGGGTATCATCAAGAAGAGTCACAGTGCACGGCTCAATGGCAACTCTGGTCTGTACCGGGAACTGAGAAGGACAACTGCGAGGGCGCTGAGGGCCGATAAAGAGGCGTTTGTTAGAGGAATCCATGAGCAAGTGACACACCATCTGTGGTCTAGTGACCCAGGTCCTGCTTACAGAGGAATCGAATCATTACGCACATCTGAGTCTGTTCCTCAGAGAGTCGCAGTCAGGGCAGCTGATGGAACGGTCCTCGCGGATGACACTGCAGTTGTGACCCGCTGGGCTGGCTACTTTGAGCAGTTGTTCAAAGCTGATCCTCCGGCTAGTATGTTGGATATCTCTGGGTCCACGGTTCTTGAGGCTGATCCTCCAATTAGCTGTGAACCACTCAATCTCACTGAGATTGTACAGGTGGTGAAACAGCTGAAGGGGGGAAAGGCTGCAGGGATCTATGGTATCCGGGGTGAACTTCTCCAGGCTGGTGGTAAGGCTGTCCTCCTGGGATTGCAAGCAATCTTTGCTTCAATTTGGGAGGCTGGCATCATCCCAAATGACTGGAAAACAGGACTTGTCACTATCTGGAAAGGGAAGGGTGATCGCCTGGATTGCAGCAACTACAGGGGGATAACACTGCTCTCAGTGCCGGGTAAGGTCCTTGCTAGGGTCGTCCTCAATAAGATCCGTGATCACTTGCTCACCTACCAGCGACCGGAACAGTCTGGTTTTACACCTAAGAAGTCTACCATCGACCGCATCCTGGCACTGAGGGTTCCCATGGAGCGCAAACGTGAATATCGTCAGAGTTTCTTTGCAGCCTTTGTCGATTTTTGCAAAGCGTTCAACTCAGTTGATTGAGCTGCCCTGTGGGACATCCTGAGGGTTTGCGGGATCCCCTTGAGGTTGCTGGATATCATGGCCAGCCTGTACACTGGTACTGTGAGTGCTGTGCAGAGTGGGGACAGGACCTCTGCGTTTTTCCCAGTTGATTCTGGGGTTCGTCAGGGGTGTGTTCTTGCTCCTACTCTGTTCAATGCTTGTATGGACTGGGTGTTGGTCAAGGTCATAGGGTCCAGCGGCTGTGGGGCATCAGTTGGTGAAGAAAGAAAAATTCACGGATCTTAACTTTGCTGACGATGCTGTGATCTTTGCAGAGTCAATGGAGGCTCTGATCGGGGCGCTCGAGAGACTGAGCAAGGAGTCTGAGTGTCTGGGCTTACGAGTGTCCTGGATAAATATTTAATAACCTCTTAGGCACAGCCATCAGCTGTGTGTCTGTTTGCGGAGAGAGTGTTGACCTTGTCAAGAGGTTTATTTACCTTGGCAGTGACATTCATGAAGTCAGTAGAAGGATTGGGAGAGCATGGTGGGGTCATGAGGTTGCTGGAAAAGGGTGTATGGCGCTCCCGATATCTATGCAAAAGGACGAAAGTCCAAGTCTTTAGACTCCTGGTGCTTCCTGTCTTGCTATATGGTTGGGAGACATGGACGCTATCCAGTGACCTAAGAAGAAGACTGGACTCCTTTGGTACTGTGTCTCTTCGGAAAATCCTTGGGTACCATTGGGTTGACTTTGAGTCGAATGAGCGGTTGCTCATGGAGTCCCAAATGAGGCACATTACCTGCATTGTGAGGGAGGGTTAGTTATGGTACTACGGCCATGTGGCGCGTTTCGGGTGATCCGGCTCGTAAGATCCTCATTGTTGGGGACCCGAAGGGCTGGACCAGGCCAAGGGGTCGCCCATGTAACACCTGGCTGAGGCAGATAGAGGGTCATTTCCGGAGGGTGGGACTGGACCGCGTGTCTGCCTGGGGAGTTGCAAACCAGGATCCCGAGTTGTTTCGTTGTGTAGTGGGTGCGCAACACACTGTACCAGTGCATGCTCCCCAACCTGACTTGACTTGACTTGCTTAAAACTCATAAAAAAAGTGTTTACAGCGAGCAGTTCGTAAGGGTCTTGTACGAACAGTTCGTAAGGTCTAGCGTGAACTTGGTCTAGCACAAACTCTTGCAATGTTAGTTTTCTCTGTTGTTCAAGGTTTTCTCAGTGTTATTCAATGTTTTTACATTTAGTTTACTATTACACTGTGCATTCTACGGTATACTTAACTATTTTTGTGCTTAAAAATCTTAAAAAAAATATTTACATACAGTTCATACAGTCTGGAACAGATTAATCGTATTTACATACAATCTTATGGGGATATTACGTTCAGGTCGTGTCCAGAGTTTTGAAATTAATTATGGTCGTGACCAGAAGTACTACTGTACATGCAATATGTATGACATGGCTAATGTTAAGAACAAAACGAGTGTACAAGGTTTATATCACTTTGTTGTTAAATAAGCTTTTAAAGCAAAAGTGACTGGTCAGCAACAATATGCTGATCTTTCTTCGTCACATGCTTTATGCACCCATATTCAGCTTGCTCTGTCACCACAAATGCTGCGTCAACAGCTCCCCTCCATCACCTGCCACCGTTCACTGGATGAATTTAGGCTCGTGGAGAATGGCTTTCTGTTTTTGAGTTAAAAGTGTTAAAGACAAATGGCAGGAATATGTATTCAAAAACCAAATATGAAATTGTTATTAATATATTTTGATTAATTTCGACACACCTGCATACCAGGTTAGCTCTTGTGAATATCCGGTTGTGATGAAAACTAAAAGTATTTTTAGTAAATTATTATTTTATTTTAGTTAGTCTTTTCACTTACTTTAATAGTTTTACTCTTTCATTTCAGTTTTGTTAATTATTTTATTTCAGCTTACAAAAATGTTTTTTATTAATGATTTGTTTGGATTTTAGTTAACTACAATAACCTTGAACTCTAAACTGGCCTACATGTTAGTGCTTAAACACTTTTGACTACATATAGTCCGATAATGGACTAAACAAGTTCAGAAAGTTAATGGGTAAAACATTTTGACAAAGCAGAACTGAAATACAATTACAGTATTAAACAAGGTTCAACTCCTGCTGTTCACTTTCAGCAAGTGGTTGCAAACTTATAATGAATTTGCAAAATGTGAACTTGCTTGTGAGTCAAAAATGATTTCAAAACCTTCAAGTCATACAGTAGGGTTTGGCACCTGCACAACTTACCGAGATAACCAAGACATAAAAAGCAAGCAGCTGACCGCAAGCAGTTCCTGATCAGCAGGCTTCCATCATGGTTCTTTCACTATCTTGCCCTTTAATTGCTATCAAGAGGTACTACTGTAAGACTAGATATCTTGATGTATTTATTAAGTTAATGCTAGTATTACCAGTAAAAGTGCCAGATGCCTGACACATGTTTGGAAAGAACTGGATAGGGTTTTTGCAGCTAACAAGTATTTGGAAAAATAACCACTATTAAACATTGCCATTTTTATAAATACTGTAATTAAATTCAGACAGATAAATAAGTCTGCTTTTCCCTTAGTAAACATGCAGCCTTATCAAAAGTGGTTACGGTTAGGGTTTGCCAGTCAAGTTGTAATCTTTCATTATGTTGCATACACGGGTTGCTAACTGACACATGCATATATCTCAGATCCACAAGATAAAGCGGGGCCACTTGACTTGCCTTCACCTGCCTTGTACTGTCACTCATGTCAGAATTGATTAGTTCCTGTGTTAACTGTGTCACATTCCAGAGTATAATTCTAATACCCAGGTCCTAACTCAAAGGGGATTGCATAATCTAGTCTGTTGAAGTCAGCATCAACTGTGTATACATGTGAGATGGCTGCCTGTACTCTGCTTAAACATGAGGCATCACCTACTGTACATCGCATGAAGGACTGCCTGAAATCTTCTCTCTTGAAGGAATGCACAGCAAGAGAAACATAATTAACTGCAAGCGATGCTACTGGAGCTGCACCAACAAATTCCTACATTTAGGCATAAATAAAAAAGGGGAATGATGGTGCTGTGTGCCAAGAGACAGTTACTAACATTCCAGAGGTAATATTTGATTCGGAGGGTAGCAGTATACAAATTGTTTAAATTACTGACATTTCATTAGAAATGTACAACCAGATGAGGAAAATGATGGGAGCAAAAACAACAGGCTCTGTAATACAGGAGTGTTATCATCAAAGGTTGTTTGATAGTGCCTTGTTTCTGAGGATTAAAAATTATCCGTCTTCGCTGCTACTGAATAAGTAGTTTTGAATTGAACCAAAAATTAAAGAGACATGGGGGGATGAGACTATTAAACTTTATAGGTTTTTTTTTTTCTTTATGGTAAAAATAATATGGTCGCTGGCAAACAAACTGGACGAGTGGCAGCTGCGGAATGCAACGGAAAAATCATCAGGGACTGCTGCATCCTGCTGATCACGGAGACGTGGCTTAATCCACTGATACCGGACACGGCGATCGAGATAGCAGGCCACACAGCACACAGGCAAGACAGGACAGAGCACTCCGGTAAGAAGAGAGGAGGGGGGCTGTGCATTTATGTGAACAATAGCTGGTGCACAAATTCCACCATAGTCACCAGACACTGCTCTCCAGACGTGGAGTTTATGACAATTAAATGCAGACCCATATACCTCCCCCGTGAATTCAATGCTATACTGCTAACTGCTGTGTACATAGCACCAGATGCTAATGCTAACTCGGCTCTGGGGCTTTTGCATGACACCATCAGCAGTAAACAGAGCAAGTATCCGGAAGCTGTTCACATCATTTCTGGGGACTTTAATCATGCAGATCTGAAAGCAGTTCTCCCTCAATTCCATCAACACATAAAGTGTGCAACCAGGGGAGTAAAAACACTGGACAAGTTGTACACAAACATCAGACAGGCCTATAGGGCTAAACCCCTAGCACACCTTGGCCAGTCTGATCATGCATCTCTGCTTCTAATCCCTGCATATACTCCCCTCAGGAAACAAGCTCCCATTATGACCAGGACTGTTACCATATGGCCCGAGGAGGCCTCCCAACAGTTGCAGGACTACTTCCAGAGAACCGATTGGGAGGTTTTCTATCACCAAGACTTGGAGTACCACACTACGGCAGTCCTGGATTACATCAGGTTCTGCACGGACAACGTCACCAGGGACAGACGCATAAGGATTCATCCTAACAGGAAGCCCTGGATGACGAGGGATGTCCAGAGTCTGCTGAAAGCTAGGAATACTGCTTTCAGGTCTGGGGATGGGGCTCTTTACAGTGTAGCCAGAGCGAACCTGAAGAGAGGCATCCGAGAGGCCAAGGCAGCATACAGAAGGAGGATAGAAGATTATCTGAGGAGTAACAACACCAGGCAGGTGTGGCAGGGTGTCCAGCACATCACCGGCTACAAATCCAGCAACTCCTTGGCCGCTGAGGGAGATGCTTCTCTGGCAGAGGAGCTGAACATCTTCTTTGCCCGCTTTGAGGCGACACCAACAGCAGCTCCATCACGACAGCTTGTTCACAACAGCAATATACTCACAGTGGAAGAGTGTGAGGTGAGGCGGGTGATGAGGAAAGTGAACCCAAGGAAGGCTGCAGGACCCAACGGTGTGGCTGGACGGGTGCTGAAAGACTGTGCAGATCAACTGGCCGGAATCTTCACCAGGATTTTCAACCAGTCCCTGTCCCAGGCCACTGTCCCATCCTGCCTCAAGTCCTCAATCATTGTTCCACTGCCGAAAAAATCCAACACGAACAGTCTGAATGATTTCCGCCCAGTGGCACTCACATCTGTCATCATGAAGTGCTTTGAGAAACTGGTGCGGAGTCATATCATCGCCTGCCTGCCAGTAGACCTGGACCCATTTCAATTTGCTTACAAAGCAAAGAGATCCACGGAGGATGCTGTGGCCACAGCCCTTCATGCTGCCCTGACCCACCTGGAGCAGCAGGGGAGTTACACCAGACTGCTCTTTGTAGACTTCAGCTCGGCGTTTAACACCATCCTCCCACAACGACTGGTGTCCAAACTGGCAGATCTGGGACTTCCATCACTCACCTGCAGTTGGATACTGGGCTTCCTGTCGGGTCGCTCCCAGAGGGTCAGGCTAGGTCTCCACACATCCACTGCTCTCAGTCTCAACACTGGGACGCCGCAGGGTTGTGTGCTCAGCCCGCTCCTTTACACCCTCTACACATATGACTGTGTCCCCACTCACCATAGCAACAAGATTATAAAGTTTGCGGATGACACGACGATGGTCGGACTCATCTCGGGCAAGGAGGGTGAGCTGGCATACAGGGACGAGGTGGAGCGACTGTCAGAGTGGTGCACAGTCAATAACCTGCTCCTCAACAACAAAAAAACAAAGGAGCTTGTTATTGACTTTAGGAAAAACAAAACTGACATCCAGCCACTCATCATTGGCGGGGCCTGTGTGGAGAGGGTCCCGGTGTTCAGGTTTCTGGGTATGGAGCTGGAGGATGACCTGACCTGGCGCGCCAACACCAAGGAGCTGCTAAAGAAGGCGCAGCAGAGACTGTATTTTCTGAGAATTCTCAGAAAGAACCACCTCCCAAAAAACCTGCTCCTTGCTTTTTATCATTGTTCCATCGAGAGTGTGCTCACGTACGGACTGTGTGTGTGGTACGGCAGCTGCACTTCCTCAGAAAAGAAAGCGCTCCACAGGGTCGTCAGGATAGCGGAGAGAACAATTGGTTGTACCCTCCCCACTCTGGAACAAATCTACACCTCCCGAAGCCGCAAAAAAGCAATAGACATTTCACAGGATTCACCACATCCCGGTCATTGCCTCTTCCAGCTTTTGCCATCGGGCAAGAGATACAGAGCTATGAAAACTAGGACAAACCGCCTTAAAAACAGCTTTTATCCGAAAGCAATCATGGCCCTGAACTCAGAATAAAACTGCTCCATATTATTCTTCCAATGTGCAATATAGACCTTAAGTCAACAAGTGCATTTTGTATATTTATTACTATTCGGTTTGTTATTATATTCTCTCTTCTTGTCTTTTTAAGTCTTATTCCTCACACTGAGTCGATTGCACCTTCAATTTCGTTGTTCCTTTGTAAAAGTGACAATGACAATAAAGATCTATCTATCTAAACTAATTTAGAGGAGCTTAAGTGGTTCCTTATCCTTTCCCTTTCATTATCAAACACAAAATGCACCTCTGTAGCTTTCCGAGATACATGTGTTATATAACAAATAGCTCTATTTATCTGTGATTCTAACAGAAAAACTCTTTACAACTGCAAAAACAAACAGATTAGAAGGACACTGCACTAGCTTAAAACATGGCAACAAAATTCAAGTTCAAATGATACAATTACTACGTCAACTAAAATAAAAAAGAACTTACAACAAAATGCTGTGTTCATGTGCTATTAGGTTGACAAGAAATCTGAGTTTCCTAGTGGAAAATGTCAAATGAATGCCCTACAATGTGGTGTAGTTTATAGAAAGCAGTGCTATGTGCATAAACAAAGCTGTGACACAATGTTGAATTTACACCTTTTTAAATAGTAAAAAAAAAATTTTTAATTAAAAATTACATTTTTTTAGCCAAATTGTATTTGAAACAATGCAATACACACTTAATGCATTTAGTTGGCATTTAATTTTCTGTAATAAATAGAGCATTAATTAATTGTTAACATTTTAGTTTAGGTAATTGCAAAATGCATCTACTCCTCATTTACTGTTATATAACAAAACCTTAATGAACACTTCTTTGGGTCTTCATAACACTTAACAAAGGAGAATTTTCTATTCATCTCTGCAATGTGACCTACTAACATATCCCCACTTTAGAGTGGTCTGAGGTGGCTTAACTGAGACACATTTCACTTGATATTATATTTTTAGTATAAGATGTGTGAATCCTTCATATTAACAAGTAATTTTACCATCATTTTAATATGGCACACTAAACAGAGATGAATAATATATCTACTGATGCTTTTATAAATGTTATGAAGTCCAAAATAAGCCTTTGTTAAGGTCCTGTTACAGAAGAGTAAATAAAAAATAGTAAATAAAGTTTTACCGATTGATTTTCATGCAGACCAAGCAGCAAATCAACAGTGAACTTTCATGTCTTCCAAACTTCATGACCAGAATCTAACCTGACCACAAAGTATTACAAATGAAAATTTTAATAGCATGTGCTATTAGCATCAGAACACATCTAGTTAACAAAATGCATAGTTTCGCGATACTTTGTAAAGTTCATGGCTGTGGCTAGAAAAGTGACTCTGAAGTAAACATATTGGTCTTGAGAATTGCGTTTCCTCTGCATATTGACAGTCAGTTGTGCCCAAAACTGTCTGCCAAGTGCTATAAATGTGAACAGTTTGTCAACATTCAGCAGACAAGTTTTTTTCTCAAAGTAAAGCTGCCTTTGTGTCACACTAAGCTCTAAAAACAGTTAATGTTATCAAGATGGACGAATGTCCATGTGCTTTGTAAGTTTTTTATTTGAGGTAGGGGGTCGTTGTTTATGGAAATGTTATTTTTTAACAGAATAGTTAAAACTCTTAGCACAAACAAATTGCAGATTAGTGAGCACTTATTTCCTATTAAAAAGATTTGCCCTTCAGGATCTGCAGGAAGGCCAGTTGTACCAAATTTAAGGAAATTATCGATTTCCACTTAGGCAGGTTCAGTTACATTTGTTTGTTAAATAATGTCAATACTCAAATTATGTTTAAAATCACAGATGGATTGACTCATAGATGCAGTTCTGTCTGGGTTATAGTATGTTAGGGAAAAGTGCAGAAGTTTGAAAGGAATACCTACTAATTAATAGGATTTGTAAATTTGAAGCAAAAGTGAGCATTTTTTGAAGTTTCTAAGCATTCACTACATTTTTTTAGAAGTTAGTCTTGTATTATTAAAAAAGGTTAATTTCCATTGATCAAGACAGACTGAGGAGATTGTTCCTCCCCCAAACTATGCGACTGCTCAATTCTAGTTGGTTGGGGGTAAACGTTAACATTATTCAAACTTATTGTCTGTTTTTACCTGCATTTTTGTTACTCTTTAATTTAAATTTGTTTTTGTATCAGTATGCTGCTGCTGGAGTACGTGAATTTCCCCTTGGGATTAATAAAGTATCTATCTATCTATCTATCTATCTATCTATCTATCTATCTATCTATCTATCTATCTATCTATCTATCTATCTATCTATCTATCTATCTTTTATTAGTCAGAGCTTTCAAAAATATTTAAAAATACACAAAAAACAAACTTACATTTTAGAAATTACAGGACTGCCACTAGTCAGACTCTTGTAAAAAGAATATGGTTAGGTATCAGCAAATAACAAGAACCCAGTGGGCTCTTTCCTAGCAAATGCTTCCACTTAAATAAACATTTTAAAGAAACCATACAAATAAAATGCATATCCTGGTTAGGGTTAGTCACTTAAATTATAATATTTTATTATGCATTACACAGTGCTTTTAAGTGTGTTGGATAGGTGATGTTACAAAGTTTATTGTTGCTTTGCCTGAGTGTAAAAGGATGACATAATTCTAAATGTATTAGAGAACCTTGCTGACTTCACCAGTATATTTACTGCCAAGTATTTTTTATTACCTTAAACCACCTAATGCATGAAAGCTGTCAAAATACTATGACAGCCTGACCAACTATAGTAAAGCATCCACAGTTTTTCTGAGACAGATTTTTCAGTTCATTATGTCAAAAACAAGCAGCCTATTCTGGCAGTACCTAATAAATTTAGTTTATTTATTGTATATTGACTTCAAGGAGCAGAATAAAGGCTGTAAACTTGGACTGTAGCCTGATATTATTAGATAGATAGATCGATAGATAGATAGATAGATAGATAGATAGATAGATAGATAGATAGATAGATAGATAGATAGATAGATAGATAGATAGATAGATAGATAGATAGATAGATAGATACTTTATTAATCCCAAGGGGAAATTCACATTCTTCAGCAGCAGCATACTGATACAATAAATAATATTAAATTAAAGAATGATAATAATACAGGTGAAAAAAACAGACAATAACTATGTATAATGTTAAATATTAACGTTTACCCCCCCTGGTGGAATTAAATTAGCTCCTATACCTATATTAAAGTTGCACAGAGAAATTATATAACATTCCAATGAAAAATTCTTTTCATCTGATAAGGAGAAAATTATGTTATAATGAATTATTTCATGATTATGTTTTATGCAAAGTAGATTAATGTATTACATTATGTAAAGGCTTTATAATACAATGCAATAATTTCTGTAACATTCTAAAAGACTATATTTAATCCATAGTGAAAATAAACAAATTCAGCTATGCAGATTTTCATAACAAATTATAGCAATTTACTGTGTATAAAATAAATATGAATTGACTGATTTATTGATCGGGATGGAAGATAATAAAGGTTTAGTAAATATCAGGCTCATTATCTGGAAAAATGTACACCTCATCCTCTCCCCAAGCACCAATGTGCTGATTACTCCCAGAAACTGTAAGCATAGATTCTGAGAAGTTATAATAAGGATTAAATTCGTTGTTGTTATATACAGGCTCATCAATGGTCTGCTTCATCTCCACATGTTGCACATTGTTATCCTCGCTGACACTGTGAAAATCACTTGCAGGATTACTCTTGTGATGCCAAGCTGAGATGTTCTGAGTGGGTTCTTCAGCTGAATTCTGAGAGTTAAAGTCGATATTTTCATAATGCTGCTGTCTCAAATCTGTAAATTCTTGAATACCATCATTCTTGTAATTATAATGTTCTGGAAATGTGCTAGTTTGATACATTGCATTTTCAGTGGATTTTGAATTATTACATTGATTGATGTTCCTTTTTTGATGTGATTTTCTCCACATAACTGCAGCAATCACTCCAATAATACCAAACAAAGTAATTACTGTTACTGATACAGAGATTGCAATTACCCTCTGGTTATTTGGTGTAACGCTTGTAGAGTTTGGCATATTATATATTTTTTTAACAGAGTATTAGTCTATAGAAGAACAAAGGAAAATTAAAAACTGTCACTTATTCCAGAGGTTTGTGAGAAGCCAAGGAAATGCTGCAAGTGTAGGGTTTAAATAGTCTTCAAGCTCTGAAAACCATCATAACTGTCATGTCCTCTTCTTTGTATGTTGTATTGTTCAAGTCAAATTCATTTGTAAACGTTAGCAGGTGGAGGTTTTGCAAATTTCAGCATACTTTCAGTGTTCATGGGAACGGTTTTTTTTCTAGGAGAAAAAACAGAATCAGTAATATTAAACTAGGACAAAAGATAAATTAAATTTCAGTTCATTCCAGCTCAGAGCACTAAACATTATTAGTCCTATAGTATGATTTGAAAGGTATACACTTTTTGTACATTATAACTATGAGTAACCATAATTTAGCCATTTTAGTACTGTGTGTACTGTAAGTTGGCTAAAAAGAGAAACAATTAAAACTATCAATGCCTTTCATTAGCAATGAATTTAACACTTTTATCTATATGAAGACATGGCTAGTTGGAGACACTAACAGCGCTGTAACTCATATAACAACATAACAGCATTGTTATACAGTATATGACTGCCATATGTGAATTATCCATCCATCCATTTTCCAACCCACTGAATCCGAACACAGGGTCACGGGGGTCTGCTGGAGCCAATCCCAGCCAACACAGGGCACAAGGCAGGAAACAATCCTGGGCAGGGTGCCAACCCATCACAGGACACACACAAACACACCAAGCACACACTAGGGCCAATTTAGAATCGCCAATCCACCTAACCTGCATGTCTTTGGACTGTGGGAGGAAACCGGAGCGCCCGGAGGAAACCCACGCAGACACGGGGAGAACATGCAAACTCCACGCAGGGAGGACCCGGGAAGCGAACCCAGGTCCCCAGATCTCCCAACTGCGAGGCAGCAGCGCTACCCACTGCGCCACCGTGCCGCCCATATGTGAATTATCCAAGACCAAATTACTGTACCTTTATAGATGGTACAGTTGGGATGAAAACTACTGCAGTATGTTTTTTTTTCTTCATTCTGTTTGTGTCATTTGTGAGAATTTACAAGAAATTAATTTTATTTGTAGTTGAATAACAAAATGTGTGTCTTCTTGAATCTCATAGAGGACATGCTGCCAATTTTAGCACTTCCTGGAGAGGTCCCAATACAAAATAAAATTTTCATGGGTTAATTTTAATTTTAACAACATTACAAGGATGAAAGCTCTTTGTCCCAAGCATGCAGTATGTAAGTACTGTCATAAGAAAACCAAATGCCGGATCAACACCACAAGCTAGGACTATCTAATTCCTCTAGCTGGCATGAGTTTTTGATTGTTTATTTATGCCAAAGTTTAAATTATCCATGCCCAAAAAGTATTGTATTCTGCCAGGACCAGCTTTGTAATTATGTTTTTAATGTTTTCATTTTGCTGTTCATTTTCATTTCATATTCTTGTTGTTAAAAACAGTGAACAGATAGTGACATTATCACATCTGTATTTGGTGTCTAGGATTTCCTTTACGTGCAGATCTTTATTCTCAGTAAAATTATAGTTAGCAACATTCCGCAGTCTTGAATGTGCCAAATGGATGGGCCATGCAGTGCACATGGGTGCATTGAATAAAGCCATCACTGTTGCACCATAAAATACGGCAGCACACAGTGAGGCCTCTGAACGTCAGCAACACTAAGAGAAGACCTTCATTGCAGACAAAGTTCTCAAGCAACCAAAGAATGAAAACCCTCCACAAAATAAGAAAGGATCAAACTAATAGAAAAGAAAAAAAAGTTTCTGACTATTGCTTTGTTTTGTGACTGAACAGTTTAATAATGCCCCTAAGCAAAAGAATAAGTAAACTAATGGGAAAGAAAATACTGGTTTTGACTGTTGCTTCAATACTAAATACTAAAGCTAAATAGCATTGTTTGAAATGCTGAAAGATTAATTAATGGTTCTCGTTGTAGCAATTTCTGATAACAGCTTTAACAACTCTTTTGCTAATCCCTTAAAGTAGATTTACATCTCTGCCACTTACTGAAATTATGTTTGCTAGGGCTGTCTGTGTGTATAGCTGAACATGGCTTTATTAAAGAAATCAGAGAAGCACACAATTTGCAGAATGGATCATTCATTTTTCCTGCCATGCACAGAGGAATACAAAAATTTTGTGAAGAAATATCAGCTGAAATATCTTTTTCAATTCAGCTACAGTATTCACATGCATCTTGTGGGTACTTTGTTCACTGCTGCCTTGATTTATCAAAGTTGAGCTCTTCATGAAGTAAAAATCTGTCTAAGCTGCAATGAACAAAAAAATGCATCCCTTCTCATCTGTATAAAAAATAAATCTATGGAATGTAAAGCATCATAGGAGGTTTGTTTCCCCATATCATGTTGTTATTTATGCCTCTTTGTTAATGTCCTCCCATTGCCTTCCAGTTTTATTACCATATCCACTGTTTTTGGCTTACATGGAGTGAAGTGACTTCTAAAAAAATGCCTCTTTGACACATATTGCCTTCATGAATGTAAGCTTTTTTTTCTACAAAGCATGCACTACACATTAATACACATCTTTGCAATGAGAAAAATACTGAATAATTCAAATGGTTGAAAAACGACTCAAGTCTTTGAAGTATAGACTTGGGTTGGGTGGCATCCACAGAGTGAAATTGACACAATAGGATAATTAAAATGTTACCATTTATTGGGGGGACAAATAAGAAAATCCAATTTAGGTAAAATTTGTCCCATGTTTACTGTGCACAAATGCTATCAGATTTCAGTTTTTTTTAAACATCAATCATTCAATTCAGGAGATACAATCTTCACTTTTTTGAAACACTTCCATGTTTGTGTGTTAGATAAAAGTTTCAGATAACAGAAATGCTAAACACTAGTAAAAAGCCTGGGAAAACATTGTACAAATTAGTTGAGAACAGGTAATCTAAGGCGGCACTGTGGCGCAGCGGTAGCGCTGCTGTCTTGCAGTTAGGAGACCTGGGTTCGCTTCCCAGGTACTCCCTGCGTGGAGTCTGCATGTTCTCCCTGTGTCTGCATGGTTTTCATTCCACAGTCCAAAGACATGCAGGTTAGGTCCAGTGGCGATCCTAAATTGTCCCTAGTGTGTGCTTGGTGTGTGTGTGTGTGCTCTGCGGTGGGCGCCCTGCCTGGGGTTTGTTTCCTGCCTTGTGTGCTATGTTGGCTGGGATTGGCTCCAGCAGACCCTTGTGACCCTGTAGTTAGGATATAGCAGGTTGGATAATGAATGGACGGACAGGTAATCTAATTTTCTGAAATCCAACTCAGCTGGAGGACAGCTTATGGAAATGGGTACTTGTCACACATATGAATTTACTTTATTATGTCTCTTAGAAATGGGTAGATCCATAAAGATAAAGTGCAACTTCATTGAAGCATTTCATTATTTTCACAGAATGAAATTAGAAAGTTTAAACTAAGCAAACCTGGATAGACTGGAGTTTGTTTTTCACTGAGTCAAATTAAAAATAAGAACCACCCTGCTGAGGTAGTTGTACAGTCATTGGGTGAAATTTTTTGTAACACCACAGATTCTGTAAAAGGTAATGCCTTTTATTTCTAATTTTGTTTCCTAAAGGCATAAATTATATGTGTGTATGTTTGTACATTGTATATTGAACAGTATATTGATTATAACCATTCATCAAATAACTTTTTAATTCACTTATCCTGTTCAAGGTAATGCTCAAAGCTGTTCAATTGTAATCTTAATTTTGGCTACAAAGTCAATTCACCTAACCAATTAAAGATGCTGATTTTGAGAACCCAACCTTGTACTCTTCGCTAATGTCATTTAATCACTTGTCTAATACTTCTCTGAAATCAACAGAGACCATTACATATTAGTTGTTTGAGTTTGATGTTGATCTAGGTCTGTCAGACCTTTTTCTAGTTGTCTTTCAATAGTGTGCACTATTTTTGTGTTAGACAGCCTTTCAGTCCTTAGAGTAATAACATCTTGCCTTTTCTAAAATGTGAGCTGACATTTGCATTCCAGAAAACTGCAGAGTTTCTTTAAGCGTTCCAACACTGACTTAAATCTTTGCATTTAAGCATTTAGTAAGTAAATAAATCCTTGTAAAAATGTACTGGAAAGGTAAACCAATTAAGTAGGCATATGTAAAAGACACATACTGTAGGCAGTATTAACATTGATTGGAAGACAAATATATGTTATAATTGCCTAATTAGAATGATCAAGATCTAGGTCATTAGCAAATAGACTAAAACAACAACAACAACATTTATTTATATAGCACATTTTCATACAAACAATGTAGCTCAAAGTGCTTTACATGATGAAGAAAGAGAAAAAAGAAAATAAATAAGAATTAAAATAAGGGAACACTAATTAACATTGAGTAAAAGTAAGGTCCGATGGCCAGGGAGGACAGAAAAAACAAAAAAAAAACTCCAGACGGCTGGAGAAAAAAAAAAATTTGCAGGGGTCCCAAGCCATGAGACCGCCCAGCCCCCTCTAGGCATTCTACCTTTTTATTAATAAAATAAAACATCATATACATTTTTTCAGTTCACATATACTTATTCCTTAATTACATTTAAGGAATGTATGTAATTCCTTATTAACATATTACTTGAAGTTTAATTGAATATGCTAAAATACATGGTGTTCAGCAACATCTTAAAAGCAATGAATAAACAGTCAGGTACTAATGTGTGTCAGTAATTAATTGCTTGTTAAATAGAAAAAGATTGGCTTTGTATGTAAGAACCCGAGAATGATGTCTCATCTCATTCAGAGGCTTTACATTTTCTTGATTTTGCATTATAAAAGCTTGGTAAGAGGTTGAAGAGACAGATGATGTTTCAAACTTGCCTGGACACAGTCACATCAGTTAATGTTTTTTTTTAATTCTATTTAAACATAATGGACCCAGTTTGCTTTTTATGACTTAATTCTTCATTCTCATATGCATCTTGAACCTTTATGTGTATTTATGTAGAAAGGTGAGTGACAAATGTCTGCCATATAAAGACTACACACAGGTCATATGAATGTGCTGAGAGACAGCAGAGTCCCTGGTTTAATAAATTAAGAGATCGTATAGCTTGCACCCCAGTATTGCCACATAAATAACTTTATTTTTTACATAGAGCTTATCGTCCCTCATTACAGAATTTAAACTTGCCTTATTGAATGTCTCGATTACAAAATATTTTAAGCACATAACATCATAGCAGACATATGCAGCAGCTAAATGCCTAAGAAGCATATACATTATATTATCTAGGATTCCCAAAGATATACACTACTTATTCATTCCTTAGTCTAAAATGACAAATTGTGAGAAAACATGAACACTGCTACTGGTTATTAATGCATGAGTTTGAAAATGTTGTATCTTGTTGTGTACCAGAGTGGTCTTTTAAAGATGGTGCAAAAGAAAAAAAATGAAAAACAAAAAATAAAACCACTTCAGAGCAAACAGGCTCATAACACCTTTGTTTCATTGCACCATAACTATGTAGAAAGCGATTTAAAATCATATCCTGCATCAGTATAGTGGAAACTTAAGAATTTCCAGTCTAATTAAGACTGGTAAATTACTTCTTCACTTAACTTACCCCTTAACTGTTATTGTAGAGTGCCTTGTATTTCTCAAACAAGGAGATCATATAACAATGCCTTCCCGCCTTTGCTCTGTCACACTGATGGTAAGTCTTGCAAGGGTGACACCACAAGATTGTTCATTTAGTCCTGACAATTTGCTCACTGTGTGACTTAAGTAAATCACTCAACCTACTTGTGTGGTCCAGTTGTAAAAAACATAATCAGCCTTTGAAGGTGCTATATAAAATAGAGGGGGGTAGGTAGTTTTCAAAAATTCAATTTGATTAACAAATCATCTAACCTCAACATCAGTGCAGACCCCTCCTTCTAAGTTTTCTTTTAATAAAAATGTTGAGACTGTCTTTCCAGTACAGACCTACCTACATATGACTACCCTGTTTATATCATGTCTTACAGCAACTTTCACAATGTTTACCCATGTAATTACAACAATTTTAATAGCATTTTGAAAACACAAACCAATCACCAGACAAAGGACTGTACTTTCTTGAGGTCTGTCAGCATTCTTTGCAGTAATTATCCACATGTGCTGGTCCATACCAGTATTCTCTGTTCCTGCCTTTTTGGCATTAATTATATGACTCCATGTTGACAATGCTGGGGCAGTTTCTGAGACTGAGAGAATAATGAAAATGTTGCTAGCATTTCAGGGAATTTATGTACAATGGTTATTAGTAGTTAGGCGCCGCCTACTTTCCAGCAGCTCCGTGTAGGACTTTTATCTTCTTTATCTTTCTACCTTTTTCTCTATTTCTCTGATCACTCCTACCACTTTCTTTTATCTGGACTCATTTCCTGGACACTTTTTACTACTTGGACATGGATTTTTACACGCCGAGACTCGTCTTCAGGTAGTCAACTTCTAGTGCTGAGAACAAAGGCCCGTGCCGGTGTGGTTCCCTATTTACCTGACAAGGTAAGAAGGCTGTATCGTGGCAGCAGAGCCGGCGCTAAGCTAAAGGCTAAGCGGCTAGTGAGGAAGTGGCGATACAAGCCTTCGATGCCTTCTGTGATCCTCAGAAATGTGAACTCACTACGAAATAAGATCGATGAACTGGCTGCGCTGGTGAAAAATGTCAGGAACTACAAAGAATGCTGTTTGTTGTGTTTTTGTGAAACGTGGCTAACAACTAGCATCCCAGATGCTAACGTGGAGCTGCCGGGTTTAGCACAGTTAGAGCGGACAGAGACGCAAATACCTGCGGGAAGCGGAAAGGAGGTGGACTCGCTCTCTATGTGAACACAAGGTGGTGCAACCCTGGACATATAAACGTCAAAATCTCCACTTGCTGCAGGGACATCGAACTGTTGGCCGTAAGTCTGTGTCCCTATTACTTGCTCAGAGAGTTTGGACACGTCATTGTTGTTATTGTTTACATCCCTCCAAGTGCGGACATGGAGATAGCGTGTGACGTCATCCACTCCGCTATTGCTAAACTACAAACACAGCACCCCGAGGCGCTTGTGTTAATCGCTGGAGATTTTAACCATGTGATGCTGGACAAAACATTACCTGCCTTCTCCCAGTATGTGGATTGTAACACCCAGGGAAATAGGATTATTGACCTACTGTATGCAAACGTTAAGGACGCATACAGCGCCACCCCGCTGCCTGCGTTTGGGAAAGCAGATCATAACCTGGTTCTGCTTCAGCCTCACTACAAACCAAGAGTGAGGTAGCTACCTACAACCACACTCTCATTCAGGAAGTGGTCCCCTGAGGCAGAGCAGGCTCTGAGAGACTGCTTTGGAACTACAGACTGGGATATCCTGCAGGGGTCACATAGTGAGAACATTGAGGAGGTTGCTGACTGCACTACTGACTACATCAACTTCTGTATGGACATTGTAGTTCCAGTAAGAACAGTATGCTGCTATGCTAACAACAAGCCATGGATTACAAGTGACATCAAGGGCCTTTTGTACCAGAAGAAAAGGGCTTTTAAAGGTGGTGATCAGCATGAGCTCAAGCGCATGCAGAAGGAACTCCAAGTCCAGCTCAGGGCGGCAAAGGAGCAGTACAGGAGAAAGCTGGAGCAAAAGTTGCTGAGTAACAGCATAAAGGAAGAGTGGGGTGCCGCCATCGAGAGAAACAGGGAGAAAGCAAACCTCATGATCAACTTTTTTAGGAGGTTTGACCACCCTAACCCACTCTCACTCTCACCTCAGAGTACTGCATCCTCCACCCATCCTTCTGCTGATACCAGCATAGGAGAAAGTTTTCCCCAACCCACAATTACAGCAAGCCAGGTAAGCAGAGAACTGAGGAGACTTCATGCCAGCAAAGCAGTGGGTCCAGATGGAGTATTGTCACGACTGCTGAAGGCCTGTGCGTTGGAGCTGGGGAGTCCTCTACAGCGCATCTTCAACCTGAGCCAGGAACAGGGGAGAGTCCCGAGGCTTTGGAAAACATCTTGCATCACCCCAGTCCCAAAGGTATCACGTCCTGGTGAGCTGAATGACTTCAGGCCTATCACCCTGACGTCACATGTGATGAAGACAATGGAGCGGCTGCTGCTTCACCACCTGAGGCTACAGGTCCGCTATGCCCTCAACCCTCTGCAGTTCGCATACCAGGAGAATGTGGGAGCAGAGGATGCCATCATCTACATGCTACACCAATCCCTCTCCCACTTGGACAGAGGCAGTGGTGCAGTAAGAATTATGTTTCTGGACTTCTCTAGCGTCTTCAACACCATCCAACCTCTGCTCCTTAAGGACAAGCTGACAGAGATGGGAGTAGATTCTTGCCTGGTGGCATGGATCGTGAACTATTTTACAGACAGACCTCAGCATGTGCATCTTTTGAACTGCAGGTCTGACGTTGTGTTCAGCAGCACAAGAGCATCGCAGGGAACTGTGCTTTCTCCGGTCCTGTTCAGCCTATATACATCTGACTTCTAATACAACTTGGAGTCCTGCCACGTGCAAAAGTTCACTGATGACACTGCTATCGTGGGCTGCATCAGGAGTGGGCAGGATAAGGAGTATAGGAACCTAATCAAGGACTTTGTTAAATGGTGAGACTCAAACCACCTACAACTGAACACCAGTAAAACCAAAGAGCTGGTGGTAGATTTTAGGAGGCCCAGGCCCCTCACGGACCCCGTGATTATCAAAGGTGACTTTGTGCAGAGGGTACAGACCTATAAATACCTGGGAGTGCAGCTGGATGATAAATTGGACTGGACTGCCAATACTGATGCTCTGTGCAAGAGAGGACAGAGCCGACTACACTTCCTTAGAAGGCTGTAGTCCTTCAACATCTGCAATAAGATGCTGCAAATGTTCTATCAGACGGTTGTGGCGAGTGCCCGCTTCCACACGGTAGTGTGCTGGGGAGGCAGCATAAAGAAGAGGGACGCTTCACGCCTGGACAAACTGGTGAGGAAGGCAGGCTTTATTGTAGGCACGGAGCTGGACAGTTTGACATCTGTGGCAGAGCGACGAGTGCTGAGCAGACACCTGTCAATCATGGAGAATCCACTGCATCCAGTGAATAGTATCGTCTCCAGACAGAGAAGCAGCTTCAGCGACAGACTGCTGTCACTGTCCTGCTCCACTGACAGACTGAAGAGATCGTTCCTCCCCCACACTATGTGACTCTTCAATTCCACCCAGGGGGGTAAACATTAACATTATACAATGTTATTGACTGTTATACACCTACTGTAGTAAAAATATGAAAGGAATTTATATGTTACACAAAATGGTTTACTTTAAATTTTAAAAGATGTGATGACATCATTTATTTTTTTACTGTATTGGCAACACCCGCAGCATGCCTACCAGTGTATCAATGTTGTCAGTACTGTATAAAGCAATGCTTATATGCACAGAGTGAAACTTTTAACAAACAGCTATCAATTTGACCTAAAATACTTATATATTATATTCTGGTATTTTGTAAGTGTTAATCAATTGCTCACATATTCACAGTTACTTGTTCTAATGTAGGGTTAGAGAGCTGTCACACTAGCACAGTGTGTCAATGACTGTGTCAACAAATTTCAAAAGCATTGTAAAATGGTGAGGCAAAATGCATCATGCTGGTACCTTAATGCAACAAACATTTTAAGTACAGGGGCACAAAACACCATACAGTATAAAATTTTGCTTGTATTTTACTTGTCCAGTGTTGGTAGGTGTATGTGTGTGAGCACACTCTGTGATGGGGTGGCAGCTCTTCCAAATATGGTTTATGCATTGCAAGTGATTCTGGCAAAAACAACTCTGGCTCCCGTGACTCTGAAATGGGTTAAGCATGTTTTATGATAGATTGATGGATGGATATGTGCAATATTGGCTTATAAATGTAAACTATATTGGTTTATGTGCATGTGCAACAGTATAATCATAGAAACCAGTGTTAAAAACAAAAATTAAGGATTTATGGTTTCTCAGATAGAGAAACTGTTAAGGCCATACCACCTGGGAAGGTAATGCACAATGAATTTCAAAGTTTTGACTGCTAATTCTGCATTCACTAAAGATTTTTCTTTTTGCATTCAAAAGGTACTGCAGTGGTATCATCCCATCACTATGTGCACTTTTCCAGTTTTAAGACACAACACAAAGACTGAAACATTTGTTCTCTAATTCAGAGGTATTTGTGCCAGTCACTTTAGTTTAATCTTTCAAGAAGAATTTGCTATCCCCTGCTTTTTGTCACTGAAGGGGCACATACATTAAAAGCTTTAGCTGGTTACGTAGTGTGTGCATCTTCTGTTATTGGCTGTTATGTACAGATTTATTCTATGTAAAAAAAGCACTAACAAAGTCTGTGCTGATATTTTCATTTGCTCAACTGCAAACAATAAACAGTTATATTTACTTATTTATTTTTATGTGTAAAATGAGAGTACAGGCTTCATCAGATAGTATTTATATAGTACAATTTCTCCAAGTTTGCAGTTCAAAGTGCTCAACGGTTTTATTCATTTAAGCATTCATCTTTTTCTGAACTTGTTTATTCCTTTATAGAGTAGACGGAAGTCACAGTCTCTCTGGACATTAGTCAGGAGCACGCCTAGATGAGCAAATGGCCTGTTTCAGGCCCACTCACATACCCATCTTATAGAAATAATTTGGAACATCAAATTTTAGAAATGTTGGAGGAAGATGATTTGTCCACACAGACTGGACAAGCATTAACACCCAGGTTGCTGGAGCTGTGATTCAGCAGCTAAACACAATGGTACAATTTTAAAGAATTAAAATATATTCCAAAAAATAATATAAAAATGGAAGCAGTCAGCTAAAAAGTATATGCCCTTTTCATAAAATAAAATGTTTTAAGATTACATTTAAAGTGTCAACATACTAGAACCACTAAGATCATTTGTCTTCCTATTCCATAAACAATTAAAGTTGTTTATCATCATTAGTCTTAAGTTCTAATTTTTGTTCAATCAAAAGGCCAGTGTTTGGAGAATAGTTTCTGATTACTTATATTTGGGGAGGACTGAAGGGTAGTCCTTAAAATGGAAATAATTTTAGAATTGATTTTAAGATTCTTAACATGCAACTAATGAAAGAGTTTTAAAATAAACAATTTTTTTGTAATTTTGGTCTTATTCATCAGAAAAAAGAGAGTGTCTTGCATAGCCCACACAGAATAGAGTCTTTAGTTTCTGGCCTGTGTGTGGAGTGTTGTATGCATTTTTTGTGTAATATTTCTTAGAATTGAAAAGGTGGGTTTTGTGTTATTACTAATATGGATTTCAATGTTCAGATCAGGATCTAAGGAAACACCCACCATTTATGCCAGGGCTTTCTGATGCACAGTTTTTCTTTGGTCATTTCTTCCTGTTTATACCTCATTCAGCTTTAGGAAAATCTAAAATTCTATCATTCCTGCCAATTTTAGGGTTGTTGACTATTATTGTGGCACTGCGTGCAAGGCTGTAGTGGAATATGTGTCAACAGTGGCACATCCATATTAGGCCTGTTTAGAGTTGCCAATCATCCTAACTTTAGGGATGTAGTAGGAAAACTGGAGTACTGGGGAAATATGTTGTAGATTGTGCAAAGAAAGTGTCAGGCTGGATTCCTATAGCTGTGAGACAGCACTGTCAACCGATATAACACCCTCCATTTTGCAACTTACAGTATCTTTGTCAAAATACTTAAACAGTCTGTTTGTTTGTTTGGCATCGCTACATGAAACAGAGAGGTAAAACTGTGTAATGATAAAACAATTAAGGAAATTGATCATGTACTTTGTAATAACAGTAGGCTTGAGCTCTTGATAATGAATATGAAAAAACATTTTGAAAGAATGTCCCACAAATGTTCTATCTATAAATTATGCCATAATGTTTTGAAAAATTTCATTGTGTATCTCAATATGGTACTACATCCAACATAAACTCAAAATATGTCAGATACTGGACTCCTGCTTTTGAGACAATTATTCAGAGATATGCCATTTTAAATCATAATTTCCAAAGACAATGGCAATCTGAAAAAACATGTAGTTGCATACTTTTACAAGCATGATACATTTATCACTGTTTATTTCCTGTGTTAATGTTTCATTGTTTTCAGTCCACTTCTGTAAATAAGTAAAAACTACCTCCACATCTGAAGATTTTTTTTTTCTTTCAGTACCTGAGAGACAGCGAGCCTTAGTCTATTAATTTGTCTATTTATACTCAGAATGTGTTTTTGGTTTACTGAAACTTTAATTCCTTTTTATTTTGTGTTTGAGTGGGTCTGTAATAGACTAAAATCCTGTCTAGAGCTGTTTCCTGTCTAGAGCTCAGTGCTACCAGGATAGGCTCCATTCTCACATGACCCTGGAATTGACTAAGTAGGTTTGAGAAAGTTACATTATCCATCCATCCATTTTCCAACCTGCTGAATCCGAACACAGGATCACGGGGAAGTTACATTATGTTATTTTATATTTCATATTCCTCCAAAATTCTAAAGACATTATAAGTTAACTGGGGTGATTCTGAGCTGGCACCATGTGCACATAAGAGTGAGAAGTGTGGGTGTGTGCATGAATGGGCATTGTAATGGACCGGAACTCCATCTAAAGGTGATTCTTTCCTTGCACCTTATGTTGCTAGGGTATGCTACAGCCCTATGCCTTCCTGAATTGGATTCAGTGGGTTTTAGAAATTTATCATACGTTCCTCAATCTGAAACTTTAAGTAATTCTTCATGGACCTCCTGTTTTTACTTTGTGCTTCAAATTCACTTTATACATCAGGAATAGCTTAATTCTTCATCTGTGTTTTGATCAGTTTTAAGTATATAAACGAACAGTCATCTTTACTTAATTTCTGAAAAGTTATGGCAAATTACATCATTTAAGCTAATTTGGCTTTCCTGTGAAAAACGGTATGAAGACTTACATAGTCAATTTTTTTAAATATTTTTTATGCTGGGGGGATTGGCAGGTGGGGGCTGAATTGGATATCAACACCTGCTGCTTATGCTTAGCCCATCTCCCCAGCTGGCAGTCCTGGCAGTAGTGCAGCAATTTTAACTGTGCGGCTCATCAGATTTTGAACTGCAGTGCAGGTGTTATCAGGAGACAAAGCTTGCCAATTGTGTTTCACTGCTTAGCTTCACACCAGCACCACTTGCTTCACAATCCCCTAAACTCCTTGTTTATTTGACCATATATCATTTCCTTGCAGCACTTGATGCTTTGTGGAATACCCCAACCCCTATTTTGTCAACTGAGTGTCTAAGATTCATGAGGGACACATTTACAAGATTACTGAGATTTATAAAGGTAAATTGCTTAATTTATATTTAAATTTTATGTGCTAAGTTAAATTTTATTTTTTCAGTTCAGTTTGTGGTTGAATTTATGGGTGAAAAATTAGATGTTTGAATTCTTCCCATTCAAATGTGATATTAATTTTGTAGGTGTTGCAAATATAAATTAAACATTTTCTAGAGCTGCGGGTAAGGGAAAAGGTTGTAAACTACTGCATTAAAGAGATCAAAAAAATTAAAAAGAGACACTTCTATGTATTAAAGAATACAAACTTGTATAGTTCTTATAAATAAATCACTTGTTTGTTGTGCTGTCTGTCAAGAGAATTACAGAGAAAAACATCAATTAATTAAACAGGGCGTTCAGTTAAAATACTAAGGATGAGTCACTGACTATGAAAATTGGCTGAAACGAAAAGCTGCAGTCACTTTGTTTCTTTAAAACCAGGTTTAGCAAGCTTTGTCATTATAAGATTATAAATAAGGATACATTTCAGCAATTAGATAATATATTAGTTAACTTAATGTAAACTAAAGCATATCAATTACAAAAAAATTAAAAATCAATTTTCTATTTCAAACTGTTTTCTGATCAAATAAAGAATGTAACAGCTAACAGTTAAAATTACCTTTCTTTTTTTTACTTGTTCTTGTGAATCCCACATTCAGCACTGAAAGGAGTTAAATAATAAAACTGCAGTCTGTGGTTACAAAAGCAAACTTAATATAACAAAAAACATTTTTGTTAAAAGTACCAGAGTCTTCAGACAGTTCCTTTTCACTTGTGAGACAGTTGATCTTCAAAGTGATAATGAATAAGGAAGTGATTACAATATAACATCTTATCAGTGTCCACTCACACAGCTCAAAAAAAGATGCAATAAAATGGTTTCAGCCTCATGCACCAGAAAAGTGCACTTTTCAGATATAGTGTCTATTTTCATATGATTAGTATTTTGCAAACGAAAGTTTCTTTAGATTTAAACATGTAGTAACATACAAGCCAAACATAATGACATGTATCAAGTAGCTTTTTCCTGGATGGCCCTATAGTTTAAAAGGATGTGTTGATCACTTTTTTTGTTAAAGAGAAATTCAAGATTCAGTAGATACAAAGCTGAGACATTTTAAAAACTGGAAATGAAAACCACAAGTTACATTGTTAAACCCCCACTACTGAGCAAGTCCATGTGTATTTTAATATGTGAGCTTCTGTCTAAAATAGACAATGTAAAGTGTTAATGTATTTTTGGGCTTGAAAGGTAATAAAAATAATTATAGACTAGAGAATGATGTATTCTTTTATGGTTAGCTATTGCTAAACCAGAAAATTCATATCAATAATTAACAAAAGATACCAGGAGATAACACAGTTTATAGGATAGGTTGTTCAACATCTATTTCTGTCTTCTCAATAGTGTTATCTGGCTACTTAATGTTATTCTAATAAAGCAGCATTCTCTCAGTAACAATTGTATATGTGGAAAATGAACAGTAGAAAACAGAAACAGTTATAGCTAATAAACTTTATATTTGGACACACTGTGTAATGCACTTCAGAATCAAAAATGAAGGGATAGTTCTGAATTTGATCCCTTAACATTCAGTAGGGGCTTTTTTTTAAACAAATGTTACTATTTTGGATTTTTTTTGTTTGAGAACCAAATTGCCAAAAAACAGTTTTATACTTGTAATTCTCTATGTAAGTGACAGGCCCGGACACAGACGGGCAGACATCGTTATAATCACCCAACACAAGCTTTATTTACAGCTACTTATTTATAGGTGCACACACAACCCCAAAATTCCCCCAAAGTCCAGGCCTTTCTAAATGCCTTCTTCACCGCCTCCACTCCTCTCCACCAAGCTCTGTCCGTCTCCTCTCCCAACTCCAGCCACTGAACAGAGGGCGGCGGTCCCTTTTATAATCACCCGGATGTGCTCCAGGTGCCTCCCGATAATCTTCCGCCGGCACTCCCCAGTGTGGCGGAAGTAGCGGCTGCACACCTAGAAGCACTGTGTGTGTCCCTGGTCGTCTTCCCCCCAGCACTTCCGGGTGTGGTGGAAGTGCTGAGGACCAGGGCTCTCCAGGCATTGGGGCGCCCCCTGGCGGTGACCACAGGCCCCTATAGGGTTGAGCTTCCAAGCTCAGTTCCCGTGGTCCCCAAAGCCACCAGGGTGGTCACCCCTCGTGGTCTGGAGGAGGCGTAATCCCTCCTCTGGTCCTTCCGGGCATCCCGGCTGGGTGCCAGCCCCAGCCGTTTGCCACACAACATATTTATTTTAAATAATTCTTCATTAAACATTTTGCATGTATTGAGTGTATTCGATCTACCTGATAAATTATCTGGAAGCAAAATAAACAATAATGGGACCCTTTCATGCCAACAAAAAAACACCTTTCTAATGCCGCACTGTGACTGTGACTGCTCTTTTTTATTCTTAGCTTTGTCAGACATTTTCCTTCTTTTTAGTAACTCTGATGTATATGTGTTGGTTAAAATATTTATGTATTTATTGAGCTTCTGTAAAAAGCCAAATTCCCACTTGGGACTAATATACTTTTAAAAATTGATATTCTCCCTCTTCCCTTCTATAGGAACAACTCAACCAAAATTTTTAAATATTTGTAAAACGCATACATGCTAAGACTTGCTTACTCGCTTCCATATCCCTCTTTTTTGTTTTATAGTGGGTTTCTTCAGTCTAGAGTATCCTTTTAATTTAGCCCATTAAGATGCATGTTTTAGCATTCTTTCCAGTCTCTTTACTTGGAAAGATGTCTGTCATTCTTTTTCTTTTCATTTCTTTTCCTGGTATTCTGAATTTTTCAATAGCATTGCTGTTCCTGCCCTTGTTTGATGTCTTTGATTGGATAACCTGGCCCCCTACTCCAGCTAACAGCCATATGCTGCAGTTATGATCTCAGCCCAATTTAAATTTTTTGCATTTATTCCTTGGACTTTAAAAAGAAACAAGGCTTAAGTTTGGGTGTTTGGAACACAATGGGTTCATTTAGGTTTTATTTAAACACATTCTTAATAACTTTTTAAAGTAAATACTTTTTGTAGCAACACCCATTTGTTTGTGATATGGACGCTATCATTTTGTACATTTTGTTTGGTCTGGTTGCCATATAGATTTTAGGCAAGGTCTACCAGAACTGTGCAGCGCATGACATCACTAGATCAAGGGTACAAAGGTCAGCATTATGCACTTTCTGGTTGGTCCAAGGTCACAGATACAACAAAGAAAAGAATAGTGCTCTCTTTAGTATTTCAATCTGATTTTTGGAAAAAAAATTATTTTGTTTATTGATTGCGACTTTCATCTAGTGTTTTGACTTTTAAAATTTTGATTTCATGCCCTAACCTTTATTAGAGTATTGTCATCCCGGTATCAACCACAATTTGTCTCCTAATTCCATTTTTATTTAAATATTGTTGCAGCCCAGAGGAGTCACTAAATCTGCCACTTTGCCTGGTAGTTTTCTGGCATCTTGTCTACCTCTTGTTTTACTCTCAGTGTAACTAGTATCTTCCCTCTTAAAGGTACATTTATTAGTGTTACCAGCTGAGGTAGCAACTCTTTTTACACTTTGCTGGTGTTGTGCCTTCCTGAGTCAAGTATATCTCCTGGGCATACGCTGCTGGAATGCCTTGTTTTCCTACACTGGTAAGATCAGCCTCCTGCTGCTGATAAGGCTCTCTTTTTCTAACCCTTAAAGGTCTTCTGCTGAACTTTAGTCTGTTCTGTATTATCCTGGTGGTATCCCTGACTCTGCAACCCTAATTCCAGGAAGGCACCAATGCACAAAGCATTTTCAGAGCATTTTTTAATAGATAGTTCTTTTACAGTCATAATAATGCTAATATGTTGCATGTGTATAGACTATATATATTTTTTATGTATAAGGAGGTGTTTAAAATATATAAATTATGTACTTCTTTCATGAAGGTTGTTGGGACTGGGAGTCAGGGTCTGTCACAGCCATTTCAACTGGAAGGAAGACAATAATATTCAAATTTTGTTGTTCCATAAAAAAAATCAAATGTTGCATGACCATATTCGACACAATGAATTTTACATGGTAATGACATGAAACGAAAAAAAAATCTACAGCAGCGACATAGTAGTAGACAGAGCATTATGAAAAGTACTGGACTAAGCATTTTCCAAAATGTTACAAAAAAAAAAAATGTTTACATCTTGCCTGAGGAAGGGGCCAGAGTTGCCTCGAAAGCTTGCATATTGTAATCTTTTTAGTTAGCCGATAAAAGGTGTCATTTTGCTTGGCTTTTCTCTCCAAAATGTTATAAAGAGAAGTGATTCCAATATAAGCTTAAGGAGGCAACAGTTGAGTAAAGGGAAGATAATAGTCTGGTAAGACATTATAAAGTACAAATACAGAAAAGAAATGAAAAAGGAAAAAGTTCACATGTAACTTGCTCATTCATACATTTCTTTTTCAAAACTGAATAACCTCAGGATCACGTAGCCTGCAGTGTGGCTTTTAAAACACTGGATGTCAGTGTAGACCTCATAATAAGCAAAGGAAACAACCTGTTGGTACCTAGAAACACAAAAACTGTTTGATGTAAATAGGCCGATCATTCCAACATAACTCATCAATCCTTATTCAGCACTACTCTCTGCCTACAGTTTACTGTATATAATTCTATTTCAAAAACAGTGTTTCAGTAGCCTTTATAGATAAGTGAACAAATGCAAATGCAACTGACACATACTAAAATGTATGAGGAAATCCACAGATCTAGCAATTCCACCAGTCTCCATTATAATAAAACTTAAACAATGAAGATATTAACAATATTTTATTAACAAAATATATTCATTAAGAAAACAAGGACTTCTGTCATTCTACCATATAAAATTGAATTACAAATTCCTATCAGCTGAACCTCCTTTTCTGACAGACTTTGTGAAGGCATTAGCTTTAGGAGTTAGTGATTTCAAGCATTTGAAAAATATATGCTATAATCTAAAAGATGAGAATATGTTGAACAAAATAAAATAATATTTGGTGTTGGCTATCGAGTTCCTTGTGAACCACACCTCAACTCATATGATGACCAGAAAGACCAGATTAATGAAAGAAAATATTATTAAAAAAGTCAAGAACAGGAGTAGCTGAAAAGAAATTAAGAACCAAGGAGTAAAAATAATAAAGCAAAAGCCTTACAGTATCCCTTGTGGGATATGGCCGGCCATTCATCCCAGCCAATACCCCCAGGCCGCTAGATGGAGCCCTCCTTGCAACGTGGAGATGCCCCAAATTTCAGTGGGGCATCATGGACTATGGAGTTTTAATACACAGCCCTGCTGGATAACGTCGGGGTCGTCAGGGAACGCTGCAGGGAGACACAGACATTTATTTTCCATACAGCCCGGAAGTAAATCCCAGTCACATAGTTGGAAGAAATAAAGTGCTTCCGGGCTGATGAAGAAAAGGAGAAGTTTTTACCTGACCCGGAAGTGATAGAAGTCACATGGACTGAGGGACAGAAACACTTCCGGGTCACGGACTATAAAGGACTCTGGGAAATCCCAGACGGACGAGCTGAGCTGGGTGGAAGGGTGGCAACGCGTCTGGGAGTGGAGGATTGTGATTATTGTATTGATTAGTGATTTATTGTATATGAGTATAGTGGAGTGGAGGGTGCTTGGTGCACATTATTACTATAAAATAAATAATAACTGGACTTTTATCTGGTGTCTGACGTTTGGTCTGAGGTTTCAAGGGGTCGACAGTGCCTCTTATTGTCACACCCTACACATGCAGAATTCTTGACTACATCATATGGTGGTCAGTTCACTTAGGCGTTAACTCCTCACTCTGTTCACCACACACACTCACACTTTTTTTTCTCCAAACCTCTGACCTGTATTCACTCCTGCCTGTTGAGCACTCACCACTGCCTACCTCCCAACTCCATGCTCCCCAATATAGTGACAGGAAGGGAACCCTGGTACTCCAAACACTTTAGGATAACATTTGGGAAATACAGGTTTTCTGGCTAGCATTCAAAATTCTGCTGGTAATCTCAAGGAGCACCAGGGTTCCTTGAAAGTTATCTATACTACATACCAAACTGGCTTTCCTTTCCATAAAATTTAAGTCACACTGCCCCTTAGTGGCCTAGGATACATTTACAGTATAAACAAACCTGGAATCATACATTTGTTGTGTCAGTATCAGTCCATCCGTTGCCACAGTCAGCAGTCAGTCCTAAGGACATGTGTCAAGAGTTATGGCAACATAGTGACCACACCCCAAAGAAGAACAAATTAATGCAACTTCTATTTGCACATCAGTCATCTATAGCAAGGAATTCACAATAACAATACAGTATTTAGAAAATGATATAGCATTCTCAAATGCACTTTGCCCAGCTGAGGATAAGACACAAGTTCATCTAAGGCCCATTCATGCATGTGCCCACAAAGGGCCATTTTAGAATTGCTAGATGCACCATTTAATCGCCATGTCTTTGGGGATGTGGAAAAGCTGTTTGGAGGAAAATCCAGATAGACGTGGGAAGTATTGCACAGACAATGACCACTGCATCATACTTAATTAAAAAATGGATTCTCTGACACTTACTTGAAATCAAAAACATGCCACCATACTAAAAATATTAAGGGCACAGCAGCATGTGTGGTTGATTAGTCATCTACTAAGGTATGTAGTTGAAGATGAATAAACATCTGAACAATATTTCTGAAGAAGAAACCTTTACAACTTTTAAAAAGTATCCTGGTGAGATATTAGGACTATGTAGCTACTAGCCAACCAGATTAACTTAATGGACTGAATAGTCATTTCTCAAACATCTTAAATCTGATAATATGTATATGTACAACACTTCTAGTTCGAATTCACAGTACATAGCACAATAAAATTCTTACTTACAAGTCACCTCAGAATAGTGACAGTGATACAATACCAACAAAAAGTTAAACATAAATATAAAATGCACACAGAATTCAACACATATACTGTACAGTATAAGACGAACTCTCAAAATGCTCATTCCAGTATGTCATTCTTATCACGCCCACTCCAAGGGGTTTGTTGTGCGTACTAATAAAATGCATTGTGTTTTTCATTCCAACAGTCAGTCAGTCATTATCCAACCCGCTATATCCTAACACAGGGTCACAGGGGTCTGCTGGAGCCAGTCCCAGCCAACACAGGGCACAAGGCAGGAACAAATCCCTGGGCAGGGTGCCAGCCCACCGCAGGGCACACACACACAAACACCCGCACACACTAGGGACAATTTAGGATTGCCAATGCACCTAACCTGCATGTCTTTGGACCGTGGGAGGAAACCGGAGCACCCGGAGGAAATCCATGCAGACACGGGGAGAACATGCAAACTCCTCATTCCAACAGTTGACATATAAAACTAATACTTTAATCTAAGAGGGCAGCACAGTGGTAGTGCTGTTGCCTTGCAGTAAGGAGACCAGGGTTCATGTCCTAGGTCCTCCCTGCATGAAGTTTGCATGTCCACCCTGTTTTTGTGTGAGTTTCCTTTCAGGTGCTCTGGCTTCCTCCCACAGTCCAAAGATTTGCAGGTTAGGTGGATTGCCAATATTAAATTGGCACTACTGTGTGGTTGGAGTGTGTCTGAGTGTTCACCCTGTGATGGATTGGCACCCTGTCCAGGGGTTTGTTTCTGTCTTGTGCACTATGCTAGTCAGGATAGGCTCTGGCACCCCACCTACGATACTGTTCTGGACTAAGCGGGTTAGAAAATTACATGACTTTCGTCTAATAAAAGAAACTTTAAATAGAAAAAAAAACAATAATTAATAAAAGAAAGCTGAGGGATCCAGCTGAGGTTATGACTGTGTTCTTCTCAAAGACGGATCCTTGGAGTGCTCACTCTAGGGCTAAAAGCATGTGCTCCTTAAATCTTATTTGTACACTTATTTTGCTGTGTTGTAAGGAATGTAATCAGGAAATGGAAGGCCACAGGCACAGTTGCTGTTAAACCCAGGTCTGGCACCTCCAAAGACCTGCAAGAACATCTTGCTACAGATGGTGCATCTGTACATCGTTCTACAATTCAGCGCAATTTGCAGAAAGAACATCTGTATGGCAAGGTGATAAGAAAGAAGCCCTTTCTGCACTCACGCCACAAACAGAGTTGCTTGTTGTATGCAGATGCTCATTTAGACAAGCCAGATTCATTTTGGAACAAAGTGCTTTGGACTGATGAGACAAAATTGAGTTATTTGGTCATAACAAAAATCTCTTTGCATGGTGGAAGAAGAACACCGCATTCCAAGAAAAACACCTGCTACCTACTGTCAAATTTGGTGGATGTTTCATCATGCTGTGGGGCTGTGTGGCTAGTTCAGGGACTGGGGCCCTTGTTAAAGTCGAGGATCGGATGAATTCAACCCAATATCAACAAATTCTTCAGGATAATGTTCAAGCATCAGTCACAAAGTTGAAGTTACACAGGGGTTGGAAAGTCCAACAAGTAAATGACCCAAGACACAGTTCAAAATCTACAAAGGCTTTCATGCAGAGGGAGAAATACAATGTTCTGGAATGGCCGTCACAGTCCCCTGACTTGAATATCATCGAAAATCTATGGGATGATTTGAAGCAGGCTGTCCATGCTCGGCAGCCAATCAAATTGAACTGAACTGGAGAGATTTTGTATGGAAGAATGGTCAAAAATACCTCCATCCAGAATGCAGACTCTCATCAAAGGCTATAGGAGGCGTTTAGTGGCTGTTATATTTCCAAAAGGAGGCTCAACTAAGTATTGATGTAATATCTCTGTTGGGGTGCCCACATTTATGGACCTGTCTAATTTTGTTGTGATGTATATTGCATATTTTCTGTTAATCCAATAAACTTAATGTCACTGCTGAAATACTACTGTTTCCATAAGGCATGTCATATATTAAAAGGAAGTTGCTACTTTGAAAGCTCAGCCAATGATAAACAAAAATCCAAAGAATTAAGAGGGGTTCCCAAACTTTTTCATATGACTGTATAATCTACGCACCTGTGTCATAGATTTCAGTAGATAAACTGGCATTTATAGCAGAACTGCATATAATAAACTAATACTGACCCTTCTGTTTTCAAATTAAAAGGATCCCTATAATGTATTTTTCACTTTTTAGTCTGTTTATATTATTACTTTATTGATGAGCAGTGATTTGCATAGTATGCCAGTAGATGACCCAGACCTTTTGATGCTGTACCCTATTACTCTAAACAGTTTCTGATTTTACTGTCCAACACAACATTAGATGGGACCAGCAATATAAAGCAACAATGTAACAGGCCATCTGATAGTCACCACTCCAGATATGTGCTTAAAAATGTAAAGTTAAATGATCAGGATCAACAGGGAAATCCAAGTAAGTTAATCAAGTAAACAAGCTATACTGAATCTTCTATCCTTAAAAATCTTTTCACCATTGCACTTTCAAAGATGGTGTAACTCATGTTTTTTAAATGTGGGTACTTTCCCAAGTAGGTGTTCAGTATTACAGTGTTACATTTAATGGAAGGTGGTTAACCTTGCTTATCAAAGCCAGGAGAATACCCCACACAGTCTTCAACGAATGTGTGAGGTATAATAACTCAGAAATAAAATATAGTGTAATAGACATTTGGAATTTTCAAATGAACACTTAACAATGCTTGTCAACAATTTCTCAATTGCATGCTAGCTGGGATAAGCTCCAGTGCCCCCTAAGACCCTGTTCAGGAATAAGCGAGTTAGAAAATGACTGACTTTGATATTTTTAAATAAATAAAACCTCACATTACGTATCAATTTAATATTTTTTCTGACACTACAATTTATCAGCAAAGCTGAATACCTGGGGCCTCATGTATAACGCCGTGTGTAGAACTCACACTATAACATGGCGTAAGCACAAAAGCGGGAATGTGCGTACGCACAGAAAAATCCAGATGCAGGAATTTGTACGTACGCAAACTTCCACGTTCTTAAGCTACATAAATCCCGATCAGCGTGAAAAGTAACGCACATGCACGCTCCTTCTTTCCCGCCCCAACTCCTCCCAGAATTACGCCTCTTTGAATATGCAAATCAATATAAATAGCCTTCTGTGAAACGACAATGGGAAAAGCACAGGGGAAAATATAAGAATTTCAGCGAATACCAAGTGGAGGCAAAGGAAAAACGTACTATTTCTTGGTTTAAACAGTAATAAAATCAACAAAGGAAAGTTGATCGAGTGACAGAGTGTTGGAGAAACTTGACAGTTGCACAGTGCCCGAAATAAAAAAAAAGTCACATATCAAAGTCGCCGTGAAAAGGCGAGTTGTAGCCCACCATCTGAGTGTCATATGAAAGCTTATTAGGGTACAGACAAAAAAAATAGGCACACAGTGGGAAAAAAGCATGAAATGTCAACTTTAATCTCGAAATTTCCACTTTAATCACATAGTTTATTTTGCTATTAAAGTAGAACATCATAAACTTCATCTTAAAATCATTTAATTTACTAGTTTCTCAAATCCCATTGTAACTAAAGTACACGTTAAATGCTTTGTTCTGTATTTGATCTTCTATGTGCTGTGTGTGTGAATCACTACCTACTTGTTAAACAGGCTTACTCTTTCTCCGACAGGACACATAATCCATTACATTCGTGATATTACAGCTCCCTGAATAATTTAAATACTGAGATGTATACATGATATCTTTTTCATGATTATAGGAATAAAAGCATGTTACTAAACATGGGAACATGGTGGCGCAGTGCTTGTTCATGTCTCACACAAGAGGCTGTAGCAGTTGAGGCGTTTATCGACCTCTTGAACCCTCAGGTACAACTCCAAACACCAGGTAAAAGTACAAGACTTTTTTATTTTGGAATAATCACGTGCACAAAGCACCCTCCACTCCACACTACTCATATAAACACCAATCAATACTACAATAATCACTCCTCCTCTCCCAGACACTTCGCCACCCTACCTCCCAGCTCAGCTCAGTGTCTGGGCTTTCCCAGAGTCCTTTTATACCCCCTGACCCGGAGGTGTTCCTGCCCAACAGTCCACAAGTCCTTATTACTTCCGGGTCAGGGTAAAAGTCCTTTTCTTCAACCTGGAAGTACGTCATTTCTCCTGTTCACGTGACCAGGACGTACTTCCAGGTTATAGGGCACATAAGAGTCCACGAGCCTCCCTACAGCGACTCCCGGTGGTCCCCAAGGTACCCAGCAGGGCTGTGTATAAAAACTACAAAGTCCATGAGGCCCTGCTGGAATTCGGGGCACGTCCATGCTGTCGGGAGAGCTCCTCCTGGCAGCTTGGGGGTGAGGGCCGGAAACTCTCGCCGGCCATCCTTCTAGTGTCGCGTCAGCACCAGTATGAATACAGCGCGAGGCAGGAGCTATCCGTGAACTAGCTAGCGCTGCAGCACCGTGTCCTCACATGTTTAATTATTAACAATACAGATTATTTAAATGAAATTAAAGTTTTATCTGTATAATATAATCAACATATTTTGCTGCATTTCATCTTAAAAATGATATCGTCATCATATGTAAATACGCACTTTATAAAGTGGCGCAGGTTGTGCAATATTATAACTGTAGTGCAAATTTACAGTGAGGTAATTGTACTTATAAGTACAAACAGTTCTACAAGGAGCACTTGATGGACTGATTGAGTGCGTTTATAGTTCTTGGGATGAAACTTTTTCTAAACCCGCGAACTCCGTACAGGAAAGTCTCTGAAACATTTTGCCGTGGCTCAGGCAGCGTCTGCTTCATGCTGTATACCGATAATTCTCTTTCCAATTAGCTGCTGCTGTGATTCCTCACTCAGATACAGTGATATAAATACTCCGAGTGGTGCAGTGAGAGTAATATGGAAAAAGATGATCTGCTGTGGCAACCCCTAACGGGAGCAGCTGAAGGAAGAAGCAGAGGCAGTGAGAGTAACAACGCTAAAGCAGTTATGGTATTTGGAATACTATGGCTATTCCCTGGACCATTATATTGCTGCAGGTTAATTACAATCAGATGCATTACACTAATAAACAATATGCAGTTAGTTTCAGTGTATTTATAAAACCGCGTCAGGAATGTGGGTCTAAGAAAGAAAGGGTGACCACACAGGAACAGTAGCACTGCTTTGACTTTGGGTGCCGCCAGTCTGCAAAACCGAGCGGAGAAATTGCGCACGCCAAGGTATGAGGTACCGTAGAAATGTGCGTGGCTTTACGCCAAGTTTAGGTTTTATACATTGCGATTTCAGCATGGAAACGTTCGTACGCAACATTTCTGTGCGTACGCACCGTTTATACATGAGGCCCCTGTTCTCCATCCATTTCTGGAGCAGCTGAAAAATTTTATCTTGAGACTTCAACAGCGATTTTAATTCTCTGTTGGGTACTTATTTTAAAGATGTTGTTTTTTAAGAAATTTAAAGAACAGTTGCTCACAAATTGTCCACAACTAACAACAACACATAAATTAATGCCATTTTTACTTCACTTGAATTGGACTCTGCTCTCTATGAAACCTATTGAACCACCACAAGCATATATGGGCTGTGTTTTTAACAACATGTCATTGTAAAATACTATTAAAAAACATGTAGTTAAATGTAATCAACTAATTTATGTAGTTGCACATCCACCTTCGTAAAAGGACAAGTGTCTATGTATCTGTGTGTTTGTTTGGTCGCTATGTCTGTTATATGCCAACTGGTATGGGATTTGTTATGCTCGCTATCTGTTGGAATGAAAAATGCAATGCATTTTATTATTATATGCATTACAAAATACATTCCAATAGATGCTGTACGGCAAATGTTTACAATGAATATGTCTAACAGAGAATAAATGCCAGAAGGACAGCATTCACCTTATTCACTTTAATAAAAGGACAAGTGTCTCTGTATATCAGAGTGTCCATCCAGTTTCTAGGGTGAGGAATAAAAATGTGAAAATATGCAAAACATGTAGAAGAACAGTTAAAAAAAATGATAACAAAAATGCCAAATAAGAGTCTAAAAATAAGAAAAGTGGTCTTACCCCTTCCAATATTATATACCAGCAACAGCAGTGTGGTAGCAAATTTCTTGCAGCTGCTTAGGTTATGTGAGGGAGGTTTACAGCTGTAATGTTAATGACGGATAACTTTGCATGGTGGGTAATTGATGAATGAAAAGTATAATAAAGTGACATGCTCTTCAGGAAACCAAAGCCCCAAGACAGCTAGAGTTGCTAAACCAGGCCAATGTTGTAACGACCATTGGTGCATTTTCCCAACAAAATACCTTCCCTCTAAGAGTGGTCAGTTGGATAAACAATGCCAAGAAGAACCAACAAAATCAGTTAGCTCTATGCAAAGAGGAAAAGGCTGCCAAGAGGGAAAGGGACTGGGTGTGTATTATTATACCAGAACAAATTAACAATCCATGTATCAAATAAAAAAATGAGGTCTACATTAATCAGATTTTAAACTGTCCTAGACAAACAGCACACAGAGCCAGCTCTAGCATATAGGTAAAACAAGTGTTCACCTAGGGCTGCAAGGTTTTCAGGGGCCAGCATTTTGGTAACTATAATAAATGTAAATGTTGGCATTGGGAGGTGGTGGCTTTGTGTGATCTTCTCCTGATTTTCCCCACCACCATGGCATCCAGCTACTAAAAACAGTGACTTGGTTGTTGATTCATACCCAATCTGAGGCAGCAGTGTCGAGAACTGTGCCAATACGCCACCCCATTCTAAAATTTTCCCATCATCTCTCAAATGTAAACCTATGATTAACTAACTAAATCACATTCTTGTACGCATAACTTGGCTCAAATACAGTGATTTTCAATTTGTCGAAATCTTGTTTATTATGGTGCTACTCACATACAAATATCACAAATTTCCTGAATGCAGTGTTTGAACTGTATAAATCTATAAGATTGCTTAGAGTTTTTGAAGATTACCTTCTAATAATCATAATGCTTTGGGCATAGGATTGCTCATGCTCTGAGATTCTATCAATGTTTGACCATGAAATTAGTTTGGTTCTAATGTTCCTGGCTGAAGAATTAATTTTTCTCTATTACATTTTGAAACTTATACAATTTTTCAAAAAATGTGATTTTTAATTTTAATTTTTTTCAACTGTTATGTCCATGGAACACTATGCAAATACAGGCAAGCAATATGTAACAGCCAGTCTGATTTGCACCTCACACAGCAGGTAAGAGAACATACTTTATAAAAGTTGTCTAGTTTTCCAGCAGTTAAAAAATATCCATCTCACTTCAAACCTACATACTTCAATTTAGGATCACAAGGTCCTGTCATGAAGGCAGCTGGTGCAAGACATGAAAAAGTACTGGATAGGGTACTGGGCCATTTCAGCTTACATTCAGGCACACATTCACACTCGGTCAATTTAAAGTTAAAATAAATATTACATACTGTATACATTGTTTGGAGTGGGAGAAAACTAGACCATATAGAGAAAAACCCACACAGACAAGAAAATAAATTGTAAACTCTATATCTATAGTGACCAGGCTAGGATTTAATCCCAAATTTACAGCACTGTTAGGCACCAACACTAACCATTGTGCTACCTCCAGAATATGTAGGTCAAAACCCAGCAAAAGATTTGTTGCAAATTATTTAACAAGCAATATCTCTGGGTAGTTTTAAAGGTTAACAGACAAACAAGCGCTACTTTGTTATGACTAAACAGCATTATGAATTCTTCTGAATGCATTTGAGCAAAACAATGGTAGTTTTCTTTTGGTTCTGCTAGGCTAGGGTTTCTGAAAATGTCAATGAATAAAGGAATTGTATGATTAGTAGCTTCACTCTGTAGTAGATAGCCCAAGTATTTATTAAGAATTAGCTTAGCACTTCATGGAACCAATGATTTAACTTACAAAGAAACATGCATAAAGAACACCATGTAAAAAAAAGACCTGAACATCTGGAGTATATTTTGAGGTCCCCTTGGTTTGGTTCCAATAGAAACTTTGCATATTTCTGCCAATATGTGTATGCTTCACCCAACTCAGATTCTGTGGCTATCTTTTGATCAATTTCTCTCACTGTATAACAGTCTTTCTTGGGGTATCTCTTGTTAGAAAAAGCTTTGTAACTCAAATAATGACAGGCCCATTGTTACTGAGGATCTACTACAGTTTAACTATTTGATGAATCAGCACTGTGGCACTACCCTGACAAAATGATGCTTCCAGTCCAGTACAGATGAAATACATTAGCTTTTGTCTCATTTTATTTCTGCTACTGTGACACCAACAATCATCGAGGAATTTCAATTTAGTGCTGTATGTCTCTGATAGTAAGATGATGCTAAACCATATTTGCATATACAGTATTATATAATACAGTATTCCCCCTCTCTCCCTCTCTGATTGATTCTGAATTGTAATATTTCATAAGTAAGCCACTTTCACTACTGTTAAAAAGAATATGTCCTAGTAGTTTTAAGAACACCTATGCATTTTACACCTTGTACCAGGTGGTCACATTCCTCTTTCTTTAAATTTGTTGTCTACTTTAGAGTATATTGCACTTTAATGATGGATAGCACTCTAGTGTAGTGGTTACTACTAATTCCCAGCCCAGTTTGAAGTTTACAAACTTTCCCCAGTGCCTTTCTTTGATTTTCTATGGGTCCTCCTGCTTTAAAATGGCATGCATGCTTGGGTAATTTGTGACTTTAAATTGACCTAGTCTGAGTATGCATGTGAGTGTGCTCTCCAGTGAATTTCTGCTTTCCATACAGGTTTGATTCCTCCCACTTCCAAAAATATAAATATAAATAAATATATATGAATAAATATGTTTTTTTCATAAATACATACAATTTTATTTAAAAATGCAAAGTTGTAGATAAGATTTTGATGTAAAGGTCAACCTTTGAATCTGGTTGTTGAAATAATAATGCTAGTGAGGTTCTTGCCTGAAGCAAACATCAGAAATGGTAAATAGCATATGATCTGCTACTGTATCTAATAAGTTGGCATCAGCAGCATCTTGATCTTAGTATGAACACTTGCTGTTTGGTTCCACCTTTCTCCCTGGTTTCTACATATCGAATGTACAAAATTAAAGTACAGGTCTTTCCAACATGATGTTTTACATCTACAAACAAGTTGATAGAAAAAAATAAGTTTAACTGAAAAGATAATCAGTGTAACAATTTAGGATAACCACATTATTAAAAACAAACCTGACTAGCTATCCAGACATTTCTATGCTTTTGTAAATAAAAGGTTAGATAACAACATTAAACTCTGGTATGATTTCACACTAAAGAAACACTTTCAAAAATATAACTGTGTCCAGTGTTGCCAGTTTGCATTTCCCCCAGGATCATTTCTGCAATGGTGCTGTGGTTAGCATTCTGCCTCATAGTTCAAGCATTCTAGTTTTGCATCAGTGTGGAGTTTACATGTTCTCTATGTGTCTGTTTTTTCACAACATTCTTAAGAAAATCAAGTTAGGCTGACTGACAGTTCCAAATTGGCCCACTGTAAGTATGGGTGGGCATGTGTAGGTGAGTGGGTTGGCTGGTATTTCTGCTTTGCACCCAATGCTACACCCAGGTAGCCTAGAATAGGTTCTACAGTACGAGTATATCCCCTCCAACTCAAAATTGTATTAAGCAGGTATAAGAATGTTATATTAAAAGCCACATCAACTTAATCAAGAACAAAAAAATACAAGAATTGCTGATGTTATACTTCAGATCTGTTCATGTGATTATTTGGTAAGTGTTTAGTTCTTGGAAAAGAACTATAATCTAATCTCCATTCTCCTTAGCTTGGCAGCAAATGGCTTTATGGAATGAATTAAGTTCCAAAAGGATAGAAAGTTATTTAGTTATAGTATATAGTTAAGCAGATCTAGCATATCACATGTCACATTCAAGTACTGAATGAATCCCACAAGCCAAAGTTTTAATTTCATAATTTTGGTATTTATGTTGTGCTCTACCAAACTCTATGTTAACCACAGGAATCTCAAGAATGCATCTTATTATGTTAGTAACTGAGTTACAGTAAAAGATATCCACCCATAGTTATTGAAAATTTTCTTTGTTAACACTATGTTAACTTATGTTTAAAATGTTCTAATGGTATCTGCCATGAGATATTTGTTGTGGATATTACACTGTAATGGAGTAATGCAAAAACCTGCTATTAGAGGAACAGTGGTCTCAGTATCCCTGGACTGAAAAAAACTCAGAAGTACCTTATAAGTTAATGAATATTTATTTAGCACAGAAAGCTAAACTGTTCATTTTCTGCTTAAGAGGACTATTGTGAATAATGAGGTTTTGGGTTTGAGAGCAAGTTTCTTAATATTTCATTTGGCTTTGAATGTGTTATTTACTGCGTTTCTGCACCACTTTAGAAAAGATTTCACAAATTTCAAAATGGTATTTGTCAGTGGGGAATTGATGTCATTTTAACAGTCATGCTTAAATAGAGGACCCCAGATTTTCCTGTCATGCATTCCAAAGGACTAAGAGAAATATGCAGTCAGCACTTTTACCAATGTTTACATTACTGGTTTCATTATGCTGATATGATTTTATTGAAATGAAAATCTTCCCTCTTTACTCATGCGTTCATTATTTGCTATTCTGAATTAACTATTTTATATTAGTCATGTTATCCAGAAGTATAGTAACTGTTTTGCAACAAATACTTGATTTTCCACCACTTGCCTCTTTTTCTAGAAAATAACATTGGTTTTGTGCAAACATTACATTTTTAACAGTATTTATTTCTCTAGTAGGTCCATTTTTTGCTTTAGACCTTCTATAGTGAAAAACAGTAGGATGACAATGTCTGTGCAAAGCACAGGCCCCAGAATTAAGGACAGTTTGATGACGTATGTATTAAATAGGGTCTTCAGTCCTGTGTCACTATTCCTTTTACGACTCTCTCCCACACACACATACAGTGAATTTGATAATGGGTTTCACCATTTTTGTGGGAATCCTATAGAAACTCCTGCTTTCCTGTCATGGTCCAAAAAGATGGGCATGCTAGATAATTGTTAACTCCTATGGTTGAGTGTGCAATGTGATGGACTAATGTCCCATCCAGGGTTGGCTCCTGACTTTTAAATTAATCTTCTAGGACAGACTGTGGACCTCCAAAACCCTGTAATGAACTAAGCAGGTTTTAATAATGAATGGATGCATACAAGAAAACATAAAATCAATTATTTTTGCAATGTGGCTGACAGTAACCCTTTAGGGACCTTTAAATAAGTTTTGGGAACTACTGCTCTTAGCAAATAGGGACTGTTATGCAATGTTAGGTTGAATGGTTTGCTATTGGCAAAAACTAAACACACCATTATTTAGATAATGTAGATTCTGTTGATTACATCATTAAATTTACCAAATATACAGATTTGCAATTAACCCCAAACTATTTCATTTGGTTGCAGGGAGACATGGTTCTATTGGGATTCATGTTTTACAGTCTACTATTTGCTTTTGTTGTGTACTAATAATGCCAGCAGTAAACTGAGATAGAAGACATTTACATAACAGTGCAGACTTTATTTTAAATCATCCACTTCTGAGTGTTAATAGATACTTATCATTGACAGAATACAATGCAGTATATCTGACTGATTGAAATAAAAGGTAATATAAGCAGTGGATTAGGATAAATAAAGCTTGATGTTAAAGTGAAATGTTCACATTTTTAATATTTATTTTCACCAAATAACAATAATCAATTAATTTCTACTCCTTGCATTCTAGTAATGATTGCAGGCATAATAATGGTACAAAAATATAATGGCCATGGAACATAAAATAAATTCATTTGCCTAAATGTGATATTTTTTAAATCACTTTAATAAAATTCATGCAGGCTATTACCGTTATCTCACAGCTCCAGGGAATCAGGTTTAATTTCTTATCTGATTGCTATCTATGCAGAGTTTTGCCACTCTTTATAGTTTCTTGACAACATGGACAACAACTGGCTGTATGATTCGAACCCAGGTTACTGAATCTGTGACAGCACAAAGCTAACCACTGTGTCACTGTGTTACCCTCATTATTACCATTATTGGCCTTAACAAATCATCTGTCAAGGTTTACAACATTAATTTGTGAACCTATTTATCCATTTACTAAACTTACCAGGCAGAAGACTAGATATAAAATTACAATATGCATTTTTCAATCCATTTAAAATTAACAATAAAAAGAGCAAATCCTAGGATAAACAGCATTACTGTATATTTTACTGTGTCCTCAGAAAAAAGTTACCTTTATCTGTTATCTATATCTGAGTAGATATGTTACCATTGGTAATGTGCAGTTACACACAATAAAATGTTTAATGAATTAAACTTCTGACCATTAGTTCACCAATTTCCAAACAGCTTAAAAACACTCTTTGTATTACCCTCTGATTGTATATTAATCCTCAATACCTGAAAATCACAACAGTAAATTATAATCGAAAAGACATGTTATGGAATACATTGGTATTTATTTTTATATTTGGTTTGCCTGGTATGCAAACCAAAGCTGAATTGATAAGCTTTCACCACCAGAGAGCGACCACGTTCTCAAAATTCATGAAACCAATTCATACTTGAATAAACTAAGAATTAAGAACAAAAGGAATTTCATGTTTGAATATTATTTAGATAGATAGATAGATAGATAGATAGATAGATAGATAGATAGATAGATAGATAGATAGATAGATAGATAGATAGATAGATAGATAGATAGATAGATAGATAATCTCTGCAAGTGCTCTTCTATACCTGTCGTCAGTAAAAAGCACAACATATATCAATGGAATAAAAATTGAAAATATTGATTTCACTACAGAAGCACTGCCACTTGGAAATGGGCAACAACTCATATATATCAGTTCACAGCTTTTCCACAATGGCTCAGTAAATAACTGAACTTCAACAGTTGTGTAAAAGTAGTATTATCTTTTGCAGCTGTGTCCCCTATTTTAATTACTGTACAGATATTCTATAAACAGTCAGCCTTAAAGATACTTGTCAGAAAATGTAATACATGAACATGTGATTTGCTGCTGAGTAACATTTTGTTCAATCCTGTATGCTATTCAAGGTATTATACTGAATGTATTGTTTTCTTGGTTGACTGAGGGAAAACACAGGTAACAATTTTGTGCCCTCTTGACATATGGGAATAAAACAAATGAACTAAACATCCAGAGCAGGGGTGTCGAACTCCAGGCCTGTAGGGCCACAGTGGCTGCAGGTTTTCATTCAGACCCTTTTCCTAATCAGTGAGCAAATATCACTGCTAATTAACTTCTTTTCCCATCATTTTAATAGCCCAGTTTTTAAGGATTCAGTGCTCTGAATTTATTTCTTTCTTCATTAAATGACAGCCAAACAGAAATGAGATGTAAAACGAGCCAACAAATGACCAGCTAAACTGGGATTTCAAACTCCAACCAATTTCACAGGAACCAGTGTCTTAATGAGAAGCTGATTCTTGCTGTTAATTAAACCCATGATTTAATTCCTTGTCTTATTGCTGCTCTCATTCTCTGACAGCAGACATTTCCAAAACTGTTGGTTTTTCTGTTTTGTCTAAGAACACCATCAAAATGTTTTTGTGACCTGAGAAATCAACCTTACCGAAACCTTCACCTTTCTTTATTTTCAGATATTGTCTGATGGGCACAGGTGAACTGGTCATGTGGCAGCTTGTTTTGTATCTCATTATTGTTTGACTGCTAATTAAGGAGAAAAAGAGACAACTAAGGGGCCTGAGTCAAGTTAATTAAAACTAAAGCAAAAGAAGTTCATTATCAGCAAAAACTGGTCACTAATGTAGAAGATGGTTAGAATGAAAACCTGCGTGCCTCCAGGACCAGAGTTCAACACCCGTGAGCTAGAGGTTTAAAACCACTCTGATTTTTGTAATTCATTGAGCGGATTTCTCTGTGTTAGTGATGACTGAAGAAACTATGTGAATGGGTGAGGCTAAATGTGGCACAAGGGCACACGCAACTTTCAAAATGAGAATATACAGAGCTTCATTTTTCCCAGGGCTTCTCTGGCATTTTGCTGTGTAATTAACATTCCATATGGTTTTAAGCTTATCATTGTTTATGCTGTTGCCTGTGCTCTTCCTCTCCTTTGATTCTAGTACCTGTCAAACCAGTTTTATTACACATACTAAGACTAGATGCTGTCCCCTTCTTTCACATTTCCTGCCTATCCTTAACTTTTTTTTCCAAATACCACAGCATGCTAAGATTTCTGTTAGCAACTTTTCCAGCCTCTCATTCTCTTTGTGAAGTAACACTTTTAACAAATGAATAAGAGAATATATAATACTGAGCAAGTTAAAAGTGTAGTACTTCAATTTTATCTAGTCAGATGTTTAGGGTTATAGTTTAATTCAACCACTAGGTGACAGTATTTATTCTGCAATCTTCCCCAGCCATCTAGAGGAAGAAAGAACTGAGATCAAAGAACATTGTTATGTTTTGCTTACACTGAAAACAAAAACAAGGTTCCTTACCACACAAATATATATCCAAACCTCAGAGGAAGAGATAAGGCTAAATATAACCTATAAGGCTATATACTGTATTTATGTTGTTGGTAGCATTTTACAATTTTCATACATGTTTATTTTATATTCACACCTTTTATTCTGGTTTTATTTAATCTTTTTTGGTGGCCCATACTGCTACCTAACAATGACTGGGTTCCTAGCGTGATTCCTTCTGCGTAGTTTACATGTCTTCCCTGTGCTCACCAGTGGCTTATCTCATTGACATTATAGACTTGACTATTACACTAAATATGCTCGATTTGTATGTTGTGTTGAACATGTATTTGCAGTCCGATAAAACAAAGATACACACAACAGTAGTCAGAAACATTACAAATGTAGTTCCTACGACACCCACACTGCAGTCTTCATGAAACTCTCCAGCATTATGCCCGGGCATGTTTATGACTCGACTAGCCCAGAGCGTTTAAGTGATTTCCTCCGGGCCTCTCGGTGAACCTGCGACCTGTTGGTTTCTAATTTCACTTCATTTCTTTAACCAGGACAGCATACTACCTGTCATGCTTGCACTGAATCACACTGGTCAGTGTGTTTGACGCTGTCTGTTTGAGAAGTTCCATCACGTAGCGCGGCATTAGATCTGTCAGTTAAAGGCAAAAAGATGAAACGCCAGGTAGATGAACGCTGTCGCTTGGCGCGAGAGCCAATCAATAGTTGGTATACCTAATTGTTATGCATGGCGGCAGCCAATAAGAACGAAGAATAGGCGGCAGAGTTTTGTGTTTGTGGCCCTTTTTTCCCTTTTGATCTGACGTGCGGTGCCGCTGGAATGAGGGAGGAACGCTAGCCTATATAAATGAAACAGAGCGCTTCCCAGCTCACTCACTCGATGTTAAGTTCGAGATACGGGCGCTGTGGATAGGCATGGATATTCTGAGGACTATTACTTATCAACCTACTGGTCATAATAAAATGTGCGAACAGACGCTCAACAAACCCTGCGAATTCAGGCGTAAAAGGTCGGAGGATCCCACGCACGCGGCCCCAGAGATGTCACGGATTATAACAGATCCCACAACTGGAAAATGCTATTGCCGTGGAAAAGTTTTGGGAAAGGTATCAATACCACGTTATTTGTTACACCGCGTCAGTTTTGGACCGGCAAAATCATGAAATGATGACCCGTGTGTTTGTGCTATTAAATCATGACTTTTTCAAGAAGCACCTTCTTGTTGTTTCAATATTTGCTTCTTATGATTTAATTGCGTATGGCGTTTCGTTTTGTCCACGAGTGTTACTTCAAGGGCCTTTTTATACTTTGGTAAGTAATGTATTTCTCTTTTGTTTTTTCTTTCAGGGTGGTTTTGCGAAATGCTACGAACTGACAGATTTGTCTACAAATAAAGTATATGCCGCTAAAATCATTCCCCACTCTAGGGTTGCCAAGCCTCACCAGCGAGAAAAGGTATTGCATTGCCTTACATTAATGTGTGCGTTTTTCTTTACTGTCCCTTCCAAGTGGATATTAATCGTATTCCTAATTTATTATTTCAGATTGATCGAGAGATCGAATTGCATCGAGCTTTGCACCACAGGCATATCGTCCATTTCTACCATCATTTCGAAGACAAAGAAAATATCTACATCCTTTTGGAATATTGCAGCCGCAGGGTAAGTGTCTAACTCCGACGCTTAAAAGATTGAGACGTGCGTTGCGAGGTGCAGTATTCTAAATGAATGCTGGGCAAAGATGTGAGCCTTTTTGAACCATCCTTGACGTAATTGACCTGAATGCGTTTTTTGTTTTTATTCGTGTTTGTAAAATATTACTGAATCGATGATTGTGTTAGAACACTGAGGGCAATCTTTCTTATTCTTAATAGCACACTTGTTTTTGTTTTTAGTCTTTGGCGCATATACTGAAAGCACGGAAAGTCTTGACTGAACCTGAAGTGCGATACTACCTCCGACAAATAGTCTCTGGATTAAAGTACCTGCATGAACAAGAAATTCTGCACAGAGATCTGAAATTAGGTGTGTTTGCAATTATCATTGTCTGGCTTTGACAGAGTGGTAGCAATATCAACATTTACAGTAACGTTTTCATTGAAATGCATAACGTGTTTTTTAATCTTTTTCTGTTCACTGATGTCTGGGTATATGCTATTCTGTATTTAACAGGTAATTTTTTCATTAATGACACAATGGATCTTAAAGTTGGAGATTTTGGACTGGCAGCAAAGCTGGAGCCACTAGAGAACAGAAGAAGGTATGTTGAGGAAACTAGAAAAGCTGAAGATCTTATTTTGCAAGATGTTTTATGAGAACTAAAACTGTTACAGTATACTAACTGGATTTTTTTTTTTTTTTTTTTTTAAACCTTAGAACAATCTGTGGAACCCCAAATTATCTGTCACCTGAAGTCTTAAACAAACAAGGACATGGCTGTGAATCTGATGTCTGGGCTTTAGGATGTGTGATGTGAGTAGCATGTTTAATATGCATCTAATAGTTAGTGTTTAAAAAAAAAAAAAAAATTCTTTGCCTGTTTTGAGGAGTTTAAAGTGTGTGTGTGTATTTAATATAGCAGGAAATTACTGGGGAATAGCCTTTGCAGATCCACCCTATGGTATTTTGGAAAGAATTTGACACCTTTACATATTAATCATGATTTGTTTTTGTAGGTACACTATGCTGCTTGGGAGGCCTCCATTTGAAACCACTAACTTAAAGGAAACCTACAGGTGCATAAGAGAAGCCCGCTATACAGTTCCCTCCTCCCTTTCTGTCCATGCCAGACAACTAGTTGCTAGCATGTTGTCGAAAAATCCTGAAGATCGCCCTAGCTTAGACGAAATTGTTCGACATGACTTTTTCACCCAGGTTAATATTATACTGTACAATTCTTAGACTAAATATTATACCAAAAGGAAATTTGCATTTGACATTTGTTTCGCTCTTGATCTTTTGCAGGGATTTACACCAGAAAGGCTTCCACCAAGTTGCTGTCACAGTGCTCCAGATTTCCACTTATCAAGTCCAGCTAAAAATTTCTTTAAGAAGGCAGCTGCAGCTTTATTTGGGGGCAAAAAGGAGAAAGCAAAGTACTATGATAATCTTGGTGAGTATCCTTTTGTTTTTATCTTTGTTCAATAGATGTCTTGGATCAGTTTTGTCTAAATTGGAAACAGTTCTATGTATATAAACCAATTTCTGGTAGCTGTAAAATGTGTAGGCTAGTTGCATTTCTAAATCTGTAGTTTCAGTATTCAAAAAGTTCAAAAGTTAATACTGTATACTGTACTTAATGGACAGGAGCATAAATTGTTGGTCCCAATATACTGGTGTTTTTTCTTTTCATGTTTGTTAAAAATCAAGCCATTTAAAACCCTCCTTCCTTTATCTGAACAGGTAAATTTGCCAAAGATGACGAAGAAATCTACAAGTTGCGACATGATCTAAAGAAGACCAGTATTAGCCAACAATCCCAAAAGCTCAAAACTGAAGATGTGAGTTGAAAAGCTTCAGTCTATAGTGGATTAATTAAGCATGAGACCATTTTACAAAATATGAGCTGAATGAATGGCATTTAATTTTATGAATGATTAATGATTGTGCTCTTCTGTAATAGGAAAGCAAGCCACCAGCTACTATAGAGGGGAAACCAGGAGTTTTGGTAAAAGAAAACAGTCAACAAATTAGAGACACAATTCGAATGATTGTCAGGGGAACTCTTGGGAGCTGCAGCAGCAGCAGTGAGTGTAAGTAAATTAAATCTAATTACCAAAATGTGCGCATTTCTATGTGCATGCCTGTGTGAAGTCTGCCAATTGTTGATGGAACCATTCCTAACTGAAGTTTACTTTCCCCTTTCAGGTCTAGAAGACAGTACAATGGGTTGTGTTGCTGATGGTGTTGGTAGAGTGTTAAGAGGCTGCCTTGAAAGTATGCCTGAAGGTACGTTTTGTTTTGGTGCTACTAGTATTCACAAATGGAGGATGCAGTGAACTGTGTAGATAACCCACTTCATAAACACAATTTGATTTACAATGTTTGCAACCAACTAGATTCTCAATATTTGTTTTTCATTTTATAGCTGATGCCTTTCCAAAGGAACAGATGAACAGCTCATTCCAGTGGGTCACCAAATGGGTTGATTACTCAAATAAATATGGCTTTGGATACCAGCTATCAGATCATACAGTTGGTGTTCTCTTCAACAATGGGACACACATGAGTCTATTGTCAGATAAAAAGTAAGCATTTTATTCAAAGAAGTTATGTAACAAGACTTGTAATTATTCAACGCAGGTGTAATTTGAAATGTTTTATTTTTTTCTTCTTTTAAGGACCGTCCATTACTATGCAGAACTTGGCCAATGTTCAGTGTTTTCTACTGCAGAAGCACCTGAGCAGTTCATCAATCAAGTCACAATTCTGAAATACTTTGCACACTACATGGAGGAGAACTTAATGGATGTAAGTCTTTTGTGTCATACATACTTAAATGAGTGCACTTAATCTGCAACAGAATTCAATTTACCAAAATAACTACTCTTGACAGGGTGGTGACTTGCCGAGCATTATGGATAAAAGCAAGCCCCGGCTTTATTTGCTCCAGTGGTTGAAGTCTGACCGTGCATTGATGATGTTGTTTAATGATGGCACATTTCAGGTAAATCTCTTTAGATCTTTCATAACCCCAACATAAATATTACATACAGATGAGATTTAAGACAATGTAGAGTCTTCTTACCTACTCTTGTGCAATGGTTTTATATGTTCCACTGTGTCTCCTGCAGGTCAACTTCTATCATGATCACACAAAGATCATTATCTGCAATCAAAATGAGGAGTATCTGCTAACTTACATCAATGAAGATCGTATTTCCACCACTTTCCGTCTGGCCACACTTCTTGCATCTGGTTGTTCAGTAGATCTACGTAACAGAATGGAGTATGCCTTAAACATGTTGTTGCAAAGGTGTAATTAAAGAATGGATGTTCCAAAGGACTTTGGTTTTTTTTTTGAAAGAAGGACTTGGCTTGGAATCTTAAGGCTTTTATGAAGAAGTTGGGAAAGCTGATCTGTAAGTTGAAGGTAGATTGAAAGTAAGATTGAGCGGAGGTACGAAAAGTTCAACAATGGTGTGTTTTTTTTTTTTTTTTTTGTTTTTTTTTTTGAGAATGCTGGGCTGGAACCAGAAAACAAACTTTATAAATCTTGCTTTGTGAAAATGGATAATGAACTTTTGATTCTCATTTGGAGTTCCTACAGAATTGTACAGGAGTCAAAGCAAGGTTTAAAAAATGTAGCTCTTTGGAGCAAAATTTTAAAACTGTGAAAAACCTTTCCTAGAGTAGTAAATCCAGGGCCCATGAAGTCATCAGGGCTATTATGGACTCATCTTTTTTTTTTTTTTATTATTATTTTTTTTAATACTGTAAGCCGTGTGCTGCCAAACTGTGAATGATGGCCATTTTTGTTGGGTGAAAATTGAAAGCTATAAATTTCCACTTGTGTGGCTGGACTCATGCATTCTTTATTACTTTGGAGTAAATTATGAAGAGATTAAGTATTTATTATTTATTAAAGAATAAAATTAATCCTTTTACTTTTGACTTCATTTTCTTTTCTTTCAATTCATAAAAAGATTGGTCCATAGTTTTCTAAAAGCAAAAGGACTAGGTGAGGGGAAACTGTTGTACATTGTTAAAACAACTTACATTTTAAAGTGTGTGTTTTTAGTATCCTACCCCCTCATTCCATACAGGGGTAATGGAGGAATGTATCGCTGTCTAGAGGCATTTTCCTTATTAATGGAGTAGTTGGCATGTTTTAACAGTTTGAATTGCCTCAAAGTGATTTTAAAATATTTAAATTTATACTTTTGTGTACTAAGATGCGAAGGGTTTTGGTTGGGTCCAGACCAACCAACATATCAGCCAAAAGTCTTATTGGATAGAAATTTACTTTCTCACTGACCATTTTCCAGATTTGCAGAGGAAAACCAATGCCTAGATTATGCTTGCAAGCAAGAATTCCAAATACAATATCAATGAGGCCATGAATTAGCCTGCTATGGCAAACATACTGCTTGATTTTAGTCCTCTCATCACATAACCATGCATGCAAACATTGACAATCATACAAGTTTTTTTATAATTGCAAATGCAGACTTATGGATGCACAGTGATTCTGTAGTTCAGTCCTGGACATGCCTGTGGCTGTAGGTTTTTATCCCAACTCAACTTTTAATTGAACTACCTGCTTTTTAATTTAAGCTGGCTGTTCTTTCCCAGTTTCTATGTTCTGTTCTCAATGCAGAAATTGCAAAACTATTTTTTCTAAATGTTACTTGGAGATTTAAAAAAAAAATGCCTTTAATGTTTTCTTTGATTTTATTCCACTTACCAAATTTAGCTATAAATAAAACATTTTGGTTATGTAAGTGGTTTATTAATGAAGTTAGTGCATCAGATATTGAAGGGGCTTTAGCCTTTTAAATTTAGTGGTTGCCCTTTCTCATCTTCATTTATTAGAATATGAAGATGAAATAGGAAAGTGAGAATACATTTTAAATTTTTTTGTTGAAGCCTCACCTTTCTGTATTCTTTTTAAATTCAAAATAAAACACCAGCTAATTTAAACAATGCGTTAAAATAACATGCTGATTGTGAAACTGGTAACAACAAAATGCTGCAGCAACTGGGGTCCCCCAGAGGTATGGAATTCAGAACTACTGATCTAACACCACCTGTTCCTTATGTGTAGGTTATTCCCTCCTGCTCTTTCAATGAGACTTCATGTGTCTCCGGGGTATGTAACATTATAGACACCTGCAGACCTCCCCCTCTCTGCCAGTTTTCCTCCCCCCTATCTGTGAGTGACTGTGCCCATGTCCCGCTTCATTTGTGTTAATTGACATATGCAAATTTTCCACACTTGCTATGAATATGGATGCTGTTGATACTGTGACATATTTGGTGTGCTATATTTTTATTTGGCTTTAAGAGTTTTCTATCTTGCCAGAGCAGTACATGAATTCTGACTTCAATAACCTAGCCATCCTTTTCACCTGCTTTTATTAAATGCAGAAAGCAAAGATGAAGTGCTTTTTTTTTTTAAGAAGGAGGTATAAAACTTGTATTATATGAATCATCATGAATGCACAAGGATTAAATAACAGTATAATGGTTAGTGGTAATGACTCTCGGCTTTATTGGATTTGGTTTGATTCTTAGCCTGGTTACTGACTGCGTGGAGTTGATCCTCCCAATGTATTTGGGATAATTGAGGCAACCTGGAGAAAAATCAGTTTTACAACTTTGAGAAAAGCTAATTTGCAGGTATAACACTGTACTCTAGATGTGCTTCCCATCCTACCCCCAGAGCTGTCTTGTCTAATGTCTATCTCCCAAAGCCTCAGCAATTGAAAGGTAGAGAATACGGTAAATGGCTAAGATAATGTCATATCTAGCACATAATTAGTGGCTGCAAAGCTATTTACTTTTTGTTAAGGATGGGATACATATCATTCAACAATATAGAAGTCATGTGCAACACATACAATAGGAAGTGTATTCAACATCGAAATACAGCATTATCTCCATATTTAGAGGGTGGTATGTATGTGGACCATGTTCTAAGGAACAAAGCATCCAGCTGATCTCCATTTAACCCTATGAACACTGCTGCAAAGGTCCATAGTCATCACTCACAAGCAGCAGCAGGCAGACAGGAAAGACACAGAAGGCACTTGATGCCTAGGTTGGTGGGCAGCAGTGCAGACAAATGGGAACATGACAGCTGCCTTTGTTGAAAGTTAACTAGTGAGGGATAATAAATGAAGAGGCAGCTGTTGGTGCGTTATGTTCAGAAAACAGAGGTGGGCAGTTGAACAGCAATTCTACAAGTCAGGGAGAAATCGAAAAAGAAGAAAGGTAACCACGAAAGTTGCTGAACTGGCTGATATAACTATAACAGTCACCATCCACACACACAAAAAACCTAGACCTACCACAAAGGGAAATATGATGAAAAATGACAAAACGAAATAAAAAGTAAAATCCCTAAACGGTTTCTCTGGTACACCTACTCAATCTGGGAGTTTAGTCCCAAACATAATAAAGCCCTGCAAACTAACAATAATAAAAGACAGTTCTTTTCTGATTTTTCAGCAGAGCACCAGCAAGCACATTTTTCTTACAGTCCGGATATTAAAGCTTTGGTGACATCATGATTCAAGTAAAAATTCACTACATAAAATGGAGGAAACTAAACAAAAACAGATCTCTCTTCTCAAAATTGTTTAAACTATTAGTATTTTGAGACATAACATTCTGAAAGCAATGATTAATCACATGAGGAGTTGCCCATTAGGAAATCATTAGCACCAGTCAAACATAACTGCTCTAAAGATCCTCTTTGAAAACCAGTAAAAGTATAATATGAGTGACTCAGGTGCACATGCCCTGTAATTATATGTGGAATCAGAGCTATCACACTGCTCTTACTATGTGACCAAAACACTGTGGGTTCAATTTTCTCAAGCTAGACCTGCAGCTACCTCTAAATCTCTAAAATCAGACCAGCAGTGGCAGTTAAAGCATATTATTTTTCCTGACATTTACTGTCTTCTCCCACAAAGCCTTGCATGGTTTCCCATTAGACTGACAGCACATTCGTTTCAATTTTCACCACCCACCTGGCACTTCAAGGCGGCACCGATAAACCTGTAATGTGTTGGGTAGGAAGTGAGAAAACAGCTGTTGATTTTTTCAAGTTGAAATACTAACTTTAGTCTAGAAATTATCACTCATGAATGCAAGCTAGCATTGAAAAATAGTTGAATTTTGCAGCATATCTTTAATTCTCCTGTGTTTCATAACCTGTAGTGTTTTCTCAAATAATATTTTGGCTAATTAAATATTGAAAATGTAGTATTTTATACTCCTAAATGAGATAAACATGTCACAGTAACGCAGGTGGATGTTCCACATTTTCTTTTAATCTTTTTATCCTCCTTATAGTTTTTAAGTAAATGCAAACAGCAAGTGAAAACAGAAATCTCTTCAATACCATTTTATAGAGTTGAGATTTAAACCACTTCTCAAATTTCAGATTATTAATTCCCTTTGGGATTTTTGAGTCCAGTGTAGAAGCACCAAGTATGATGGCATGGTCCATAAAACCATAAATACTGTGGGAAATCAATTTTAGTGTGAAGTATAATCTGAAGTTATTTATTTAAAAAAAAAAAAGTGGAATGATTGTGCAAAATGGACACACACTTTTAAACCTACGATGATGTGCTTTCATGTGCAGATGGCTGAAATGTATTAATTGAGTGGCAGAGAATTCTGTTTTTGGACTTTGCAGCAAGGTTGTAAGATTTAGCAGAGTCCAATAACACTAAGGATCAAGAACAGGGAGTAGTCAGTCCTGCTTAATTTGTTTTGCCTTGTGTTTGGTGAAATTGCAGAAATGTTTGGGAACTTTATCATACTTAGTGAAATGCATTGAAGTCAATGGGATAGAGAAACTGGATTAGTTTTGAGTGGATTATAATGGCTCAATGGTCTTTTAAGTGTCCATGAGGGCTTGGGAAGCATCTGCCAGCTATATTGGACTATGCAAGATTACTAAATTTAAAGTCATGTTCAAATCTAGATTCAAAAGCAAAAAAAACAAAAACATAATTTTGTTACAAGTCTTTCTTTTGTTTTTCAACTCTGTAGTGATTTTCTGACTTAGAAATGTAGAACATGCAAATTGAGGCCTAAACCTCCAAAACGGAGCCCTGGGGCCTCATGTATAAATGGTGCGTATGCACAAAAATGTTGTGTGCTCCCATTTCTACGGCCACATAGCAATGTATAAAAACTAAACTTGGTGTAAAGCCACACACATTTTCACGCCAGCTAAATCCTTGGTGTACGCAAGTTCTCTGCTTGGTTTTACAAACTGACGGCACCCGGCGTCAACACAGTACTTTGTTCCAGTGTGGTTTCCCTTTCTATTTTAGATCCACATCACTGACGCGGCTTTATCAAATACATTGAAATTAACCACATATTGTTTATTAGTTTAAGGCATCTGATTGTAATTAGCCTGTAACAATATAATGGTCCACAGAATGGCCAAAGTATTCCAAATACCATAGCTGCTTTAGCATTGTTACTCTCACTGCACTTTCTTCTTCTTCTTTCAGCTGCTCCCATTAGGGGTTGCCACAGCGAATCATCTTTTTCCATATTACTCTCACTGCACCACTCAGAGTATTTATAACACTGTATCTGAATGTGGAATCACAGCTCTACAGCAGCTGATCAGAAAGAGAATTATCGGTATACAGCATCAAGCACACGCTGCCTCAGCCATACTGTGTATTTGAACTGCTCCCATATGGCAAACGCTTCAGAGCCTTTCCTGTGCGGACCTCGCATTTCAGAAACAGTTTCATCCCAAGAACTATAAACGCAATCAATCAGTCCATCAAGTGCTCCTTGTAGAACTGTTTGTACTCATATTTACAATACTTCACTGTAAACTTGCGATACAGTTATAATATTGCACAACCTGAGCCACTTTATAAAGCGCGTATTTACATATGATGACGATATCATTTTTAAAATAAAATGCAGCAAAATATGTTTATTACATTATACAGATAAAATGTTAACATCATTTAAATAATCTATATTGTTAATAATTAAACATGTGAGGACACAGAGTTGCAGCGCTAGCAAGTAGCTGGTGCCCCGTTCACGGATTGTTCCTGCCTCGTGCTGTATACTTGCTGGAACTGGCGTGACACTGGATGGAAAGATGGATAGAATAATTAAACACATACTACGAAGATATTTCAATGTTCCTTAAAAGTTTTGAAGAATCGTCATTCTAAGCTTAGAGATGGCTTGATATCTATTACAGAGTTGATTGTATGGCGATTGGGTGCTTGGAGAAAGAAAAGGAAGGACAGGAATTGGGGGTTAGTACATTTGAAAGAGACAGCACTTGTGCAATAAATTATTTCATCGAAGGTCATGCACGGCGCAGCAAGCATCTTGCATGAAGCAGGAACAATCACTGGACGGGATGCCAGCTTGTCACTATCACTGCACCACCATGTTCCCATGTTTTATAACATGCTTTAATTCCTATCATCATGCTTTAACTCCTATCATCAAGAAAATGATATCAAGTATACATCTCAGTATTTAAATTATTCAGAGAGCTGTAATATCACAAATGTAATGGATTCTGTGTCCTGTCTGAGGAAGAGAAGGCCCATTTAAGAAGCACGTAGTGATTCACACACATAGAGCACATAGAACACATACAAAACAAAGCATTTAACATGCTGCTTTAGTTACGATGGTATTTGCGAAACTAGTAAATTAAGCGATTTTAAGATGAAGTTTATGATGTTCTAATTTAATGACAAAATAAACTACGTGACTGAAGTGGAAATTTCGAGCTTTTTTTCCCACTGTGTCCCTTTTTTCCTTTTTTTTTTCTTTTCTCTGTACCCTAATAGGGCGGCACAGTGGCGCAGTGGTAGCGCTGCTGCCTCGCAGTAAGGAGACCCGGATTCACTTCCTGGGCCCTCCCTGCATGGAGTTTGCATGTTCTCCCCGTGTCTGCATGGGTTTCCTGCAGGTTAGGTTGATTGGTGATTCTAAATTGGCCCTATTGTGTGCTTTGTGTTTGTGTGTGTGTGTGTCCTGCGGTGGGTTGGTGCCCTACCTGGGATTGGTTCCTGTGTTGGCTGGGATTGGTTCCAGCAGATCCCTATGACCCTGTGTTCGGATTCAGCGGGTTGGAAAATGAATGGATGGATGGATATACCCTAATAAGCTTCCATATGACTCTCTGGGTTATGACTCGCCATATCATGGTGACTTTGATATCTGACATCTTCTTTTTTATTTCGGGCACTGTAAAACTTTGTGAACTTGAGCTTTCGAGATTCTCCGACACTCTGTGTCACTCGATCAACTTTCTTTTGTTGTTTATACCACTGTTTAAACCAACAAATAGTACATTTTTTCTTGCCTCCACTTGGTATTCACTGAAATTCTTCTGTTTTCTCTGTGCTTTTGCCATTGCCTTTTCACAGAACGCTGAGCTTAAGGGCTATTTATATTGATTTACATATTCAAAGAGGCGAAATTCTGGGAGGAGTTGGGAAGTGGCAGCAGGCGCGTGCACGGGCATTACTTTTCACGCTGACCGTGATTTATGGACAGGAAGAACGTGGAAGTTGCCGTACTCACAGATTTATGCATCTGGATTTTTTTGTGTATACACACATTTCCGCTTTTGTCTGTATGTCATGTTTTAGTGTGAATTCTACACACGGCGTTATGCATGAGGCCCCTGGTCTTTTCTACCTGGAGGCCCCAATGTCATAATTAAGTCTTGCCTTTCAACTCTAGCCTCAGATTTCCTAATGACCAAGATGTGCCTTTCTCCAAACTATAAGACTCAAAAACGAGAAAGCCCAGACTTAAAACAATACTTAATAATCTTCAGGTAATATTCAAGAAGGATGAGAGGAACAATAAAACTTCTCATCCAAAAATAAAGAAAAAAAAGTAAAAAGTGTGTGTATAAAAATAATACCCAGAATAAGCAAAATCTTTGGGAATCCCATTAATCAAAAATTCACATAAACAAAGCAAAAACACTCAAAGAAACAGAAAAGACAAAGTTTACATACAATTCTCAATGTTGATCTACAGAACCTTACTTGGAGCCAGGATTATAACAAAAAAGGGGTTTAGGTTAACCAAAAGTGCCACAAAAACAGGCCAGGATCTACACTGGCCTGTCCAAAATAGCCTTAATCCAAATCAGCTAGTACCTCCAACGACTAGCTGCAGGCTTTGTCTTAATCAGGCTCAGAAATGGGGAAACTGGCTTTTAAAGTTCAACATATATTTTAAAGTCTCAAAATATCACAAATATCTCACAAGAGGGAGAAATCATTAAAAACTCTTGCTAGTAGAGATAAACCAAAGTGTCAAATCTTTATAAATGAAGTATTTCTATTCATAAATGTAAAAAATTACAAAAAGTTATCAAAAGAGAGAAAAGGGAGTTGCCTAAAAGCAAAAATAATCAAGAATACACAAAATCCTCAAGAAAAAACAACATTATGGACAACATTATTAATAATTCCTATAACTTCAATGTAACACTGTATGAGATCCTTTTCTCTGGGTCTTAAGTAGTTAGAGGGTGGTCTCAGGGGTGGTGATGCCAGGGTGACCCCACCTCTTGGGGGTACCACCCACAGAATAAATGGAATATCACATTTAGAGTGATGGTACAAAATAACAGAATAACAAAAAAAAAAAATACATGTAAAAAATAATCATTTTAAAAATAATAGAAAAGAGGACAACAAATACAAACCAGGGAATAAACCTTGCCTGTAATATAACATTGAAATATGTAAGCAGAGGGCAGTGTTACAAGTGAAATGACCCAGTGACCCACCACCTCAGACTTTCTTTAAAGGTGACATGGCACAAAAATAAATGCACTAATTCTAACAAAAGCATAATATATATCATACAGACCAAATAAGAAAAAGACAAAACAATATTCAAGAAATAACATACAAAAGGACTAAACCCATAATCAATAACACAATATTTGCAATAATATTATTAATGAGTAATAAAAGGATCACAAAAAATGAAACTACACTTACATCAGGGTTCATATGACAAACAGAGTCTGGAAACTACGTTATTTGTGTGACTATATTGTATTACCATGGCCGCCTTCATATCACAGGTCACATGACATGTGCCACTACCCTGCATTATATTCAACACAATAAGAGTCAGTACCTATGAAAACCAGAAACACAAAATGGCAGTGCCCATACAAACAAAAACACAACATGATGGCACCCAAGGAAACATCATCTTAACAATGACCATCATAATTATCATAATGGTAGTACTAGGGTGTTGTACCGTGTACAACCCACATCTTGAAACACTTTGAAAAATTATAAAAGAACTTCAGCCAATACTAAACAATGACCAAACACTGAAAAATGTATTTCCTGAACCTCCCATCCTGGCATACAGACAACCACCAAACCTTCAACAGAAGTGAACCAACAGAAAATGGTACATCTCCATGCCTACAGAAAAGATGCAAAACATGTGCCCACATCTATGATGCAGATCGTATAGTTATACCACACTGCTGACTTGAACATCACATAAAGGGATCATTTTCCTGCAGATCATCTAATGTAGTCTACCTAATTTTCTGCATGAAATGTCCTGACACTGCACTCTATGTGGGAGAAACTAGACAAACACTCCGCCAGAGAATGAATTTACACAGGTTCCACATTAAACATGGCAACACAGATGTTCCTGTTACGGCCCACTTCAACAGCCATGGACACTGTGAGAGGGACTTTAAAGTCACAGTGCTTATGGGCAACTTCAAAACACAGCAAGAGAGAAAAGAATGGGAAGTTAAACTCATGCTAAAATGTAATATATTACATCATCATAATGGTAAAATTCTAAACAGATGATAAAACAAAAGTCAAAAATATGATTATATTCTTGATTAATGTGGTCAAAAATAAAGGAAACTATTCATACTGTAGACATGAGACAGCAAATGTGACAATTTGAAACACTGCTAGGGGCTGCTTGACAAACAAAGATCCAACAAAATCTGTTATTTCACCATTGTGTTTATTAGCAAAACTTAATAAGTTGTCCATATCTGTTCTGTTCGGCTCTTCAATAAAATAAATGCTTAAAGAGAAAAATAAATGTACAATGTCTGCAAATAACGAGCGGAGTGGAGGTTAATTTTTAGTGTAATGAAGCATCCTGTCCAGCAGAGCTCTGTCACTTCCAAGGACCATACCTAATCTATCAATCTTCTTCTTCCATTTCCTTTTATTCTCACTTCAGTGTACAGTGTTTGTACAGTATTTCACCAGGAAGGAAGTCCATTATTTTTTATTCCAGTCTCCCTAGGCCAAGCTACCTCCTTGAAACGTCTAATGGACCTTCTGGGGTATACCTTATCTTGAAACAAGTGCAAAACAGGCTCTGGACCTTCTAGAGCTCTCAATGTCCATTCCAGGAGATTGTGGAATGAAATTTGACACATGAATAAGGTTAAAAAATTATTTAGATGAATGGGGGTAGTGTCCACCGAAAAAAATCACACAAGTGCTCTTCAGAAGGAGGGTCCTTTTGGTCTGCATTTCCAATGCCCTCTTTTGAATGATTTGGGTCTCACACAAAATGTCTTTATTACTATATGCTTCTTTAAGCATATTGAAAGACTCATGAAAAGTTTGATCGTGTTTTCCACAAAATCTAATGTTTATTCAAAGTATATGGTGCACCTCTATGATCTCAGTGTACAGAGGTAGCCAACAGTAGTCTGCTCATTAGTAGCACAAAACACTTCAGTCTTGTAAGCTGTGCAATGGTGCGTGCTGTCAAGGGCTTTACATAAAATAAAGATTGATTTCTGCAATTCACCAGCAGGTATTGTGTAGCCATGTAATTTATTGGTGGCAGATACTAAACTGTTGCTTGGGTAATCAGTTCTAAACATAATACCAATCTTGTATTATCATTTCCATTTTAATAGTTGCAGAATTAGATGCATTGATATGAAATTTATATTTATTTGTGATTATACTTTATATTAAGGGCAGGTGCAAAAATATAAATAATTAAACCAATACTACTACAATATAAAATTATCACAGCTCAATCTGTATTTCTCAAATACAAGAATATATGGGATTATTGGCCTTTTTCTGAAGCTGTTTTCATTGATTCTGTCATTAATAGAGGATTGAAGATAAATAGGACGAAGACAGAAAATATGAAATTTAATAATGATCAGGATTCAAAAGCTAGCCTGCATGGTGAGCTATTGAAAAGAATGATTAAGTTTATATATCTAGGATCAGTGGTAGCCCATGATGGCAAAAAGCAAAGATAACCCACAGAGTGCATCATAGATCGGACAACTGGAAGAAGGTATCAGGGGTACTGTGTGATTGAAGAATTAAAGCAAAGATTAAAGGTAAGGTTTTAAAGACAGTGGTAAGACCAGCAATGATGTATACAGCTGAGACATGGATAGTAAAGTGAGCGCAGGAGAAGAATTAGATGTGCCAGAAATGAGAATGTTGAGATGGATGAGTGGAATTACAAAAAAGAACAGAATAAGAAATCAGAGGTACAATAAAAGTAGGGGAGATATCTAAGAAAGTACAGGAAAATAGGTTGAAGTGGTATGGACATGTGATGAGGAGAGACACAGGCAAAAGAGTGATGGTAATGGAAGCACAGAAGAAGAGAAGGTGAGGGAGGCCAAAGTGGAGGTGGATGGATGAAGTAATACAAGATCTGAAGGAAAAGGGCTTGACTAGCGAGAAGATGCAGGACCGAGCTGTTTGGAGAAGATTGATCAAGAACATCAGCCTCACCACAGAGGTGGGAAAAGATGAAGAGGAAGAAGAAGAAGAAGGGGATCATTTGCCAAAGGATCCAGTTTATATGGACTTGCCACTGTTTTTTCTCTTTCATCACTCACCTAAATTTTTCTTTCCATGTATGGTCTGCAAGGTTCCAACAATGTTCAACTGCTGAGTGGTCAATAGATAGATAGATAGATAGATAGATAGATAGATAGATAGATAGATAGATAGATAGATAGATAGATAGATAGATAGATAGATAGATAGATAGATAGATAGATAGATAGATAGATAGATACTTTATTAATCCCCAAGGGAAAATTTACAAATTATGTGCATAATTGAAAGTTGATGTTTTATAAGATAGTGCTCAGAGAAAATAAAGAGAAAAGGTCAAACACTCCACCTAATGAAAGTGCATTACATTGTAATAGTTATTAGCTACAGTATAAAATGAGCTAACTTAACATTTGTGTAAGTTCACAGTACTCACTATTGTGAACCTGGTGTGAGTTTCTTGTCACAACAGTCTCTTCAGTATCACAATACCCACGGCTGAATTTCACCCAAAAATATCAAAAATACATCCACAGAAAATGACTGAAAATGCAATGCAGCAAAGTATTTGGTACTGGTTGTACTAGTCAGGAAGTCATTAAACAGAGGAGATAAAATTACAAATGAACTCACAACAAATATTGAGAAAGCAAATAAAAGCAAAGCTTGGTTGCTGTAATCTGTTGATTAGGCACTTTTAGGTATATTTGTTGTGAATCAAAAATAATGTTGGCATTACAGTATGTATTTTGTAATCACACACTACCCCTTCCCCATGAAAATCCATTGTACCCCCTGCTAAGTTTGCCCTGGCACCATCTTGCTTTGCAGCTGAGTTATATACATATTGGCGTGTGAGTGTAAAGAGTCCTGTTTGCAGCATATATTTATTTTATTAATTAACTTAACAATATTAATGCAATTCAAATTCTGACATGGTTTTCAAATCATAGTATCTTGAGACTAAGCAGGCAAATTTTTAGCATTTTAGTATACAGATAAATACATTCTTTATCCCACAATGCAAATTAAATTACTGACAATCACATAATTTCAAACAGCATGTTTCTGAAGACAAGTACGGAATGCTTCTCTTAGTCAGGTAAAAAAAGAAAAAATATGAAACAAAAGAATTAAAGGGAAAATTCCATACCAAAAAGGCATCCTATGTTTAACTTGTTGACATGGACACTGTTTATTGGTATTTGACAAGTTATGCATGGACTGAATGGTAACACAACACACGCACAAACTGGTTTAGCAGAAAGGGTGTGCTGAGTGAGAGGTCTTTGTCACAATTTAACACGTCTGCTATGTTGAATAGCAACCGTTAAGAAGATGGTCATTTCACAGTCAATGGAACCATTGGAAAATTACAGTGCTAACAACCTCCTATAGTGACTCTATCAGTAAGGAATATGCAGCTTTGGTTGCCTACTTTCTTACAGTCATTTGGGAGCACAATAATAATATCTGGTGTCAATATATATCAGTAATAGCAGTAGTGGTATCCTCCAATTCAATTCAATTCATTTCTGTTTATTTTTGTATTGTGCTCTTCACTGAGTGCAGCCTCAGAGTGTTGTAACAAGTTCACAGGTAAAATGCAATTACAAATTACTATTTATATAAAGCTTACACAGAAAGATACATTGCTGTTTAAACACACAGTAAAATAAAGCAATTCCAAATGCACTAATAGCTATACATTAACATTATTTCTGAACTTTGGCCAGCTGACAATAGATGAGAGAATAACAGTAGGTTCTCTGAAGAAAATACACTTCTGGAGGGTCCATGGTCAATTACAACAGACAAATGTAAAACAGAAATGTTAGTTACAGCCAGAAGTCCAGCAGAACTCAGTTTATCATCTCAATGCTGACCTTGACGCCACTTCCATCTTATTATGTGGTGCTGGTACATTTAATAACATTACAATAGTTAAAATGCAAAAGATCACTTTTCATGATGAAAGCCATGATAGATTGACAAAAACTTTTAATAACACAAACAAATAGATTCACCAGTTGATTTTGTAGTGTCAGTCCTTAGGGGTTACAGTTGTACAAGTTCAATCTTATACAGTAGTTGGGTGCCACACATCTCTTATATTGTAAATTAGTGCATCAGCCTGCAGTACAAGTGCTTTGTTAGGGAAATAACAGTTGAAGTCTACTGTGTTACTAACAATATACTGTAAGTAACATCAATAATCATATATTACTGTACCAGAAACAAAAAAATGCTGTAATTGATAAATCAGTTTTTAAAAAGTCATGTTTGATACAAAGTAGAGAAGATGTTATCACTGCTACCTCAGGGCTCCTTAAATCTGAAGTCAGTTCACAGCCCAGGCACCGTCTTTGTGCAGCATGAGTATTCTTTGGTTACTTAGGCTTCTTCCATTGCATCCCCAAGAGTTTCTCATTGACAAGTCTCAACTGTACCAATATGAACCAGTGTCTAGTAGAGTGCTCTGTGATGGAACGACTTTCTGTCCAATGTGGATTCCTGTCTTGGGCTTGTACTCCTGGGATGGACATAAACTGCATGCAACCATGTAATGAAGAAACATACTTCAGAAACTTTCTGGATAACTACATAATAAAATCAAAATTTGGGTTGTGCATTAATTTAGAGGGGACATGCAGAAAAGTAATTGTGTTCTAGTATTAGTATTTAAGCTGGAGTCATTCATCTGTATTTTTAACCTGTTTGTTCCGGGGCGTCACTAGCTGTAGCACTTATTAGGAGCTTAGTGCCGAACCCCCATCCCCCCCCCAAAATAATGCCGTTACTTTAATATATATTTGTAAGATTGACAAGTGGGGTAGGGGGTGTCCCCTGTGAAGTTTTTACACAGTCGCAGAAATTGGGCTCTCAAAGCTCAAAGGCTGGAAGCCTAAGTCCACTGGACCAGTTTGATAATTCTCAAACATCAGTTGATGGATGCCTAAGATCAGGGGCTTAAGCTCTCAGACTTATTCCATTAGAGATTCCTGGGAGGTTGTAGCCTAGCACAGTAGTATCAGTTTTGATACAGACATCACTTACATTCAACAAAGGCCAAATTTGGAGTCACTAGTCAATGTAACCTGAAATCCTCTGGGAATTTGGAGCAAACTGGGTAACTTGGAGAAAACCCACAAGGAAACAGAAAGGGCATACACACTTTACAGAGAGAGTGATTGATTCCTGTAGCTGTGAGGCAAGAATACACCGTAGACCATTGATCCACCAAGCCAAACTTTCAACCCCCACTTCATCCCAGGCAATTTTTAATTCAGAAATTGCAAAGCAGGTTATAGTTTAGGTGTTAGCTCTATGACATTAAAATTGTAAGGTCTGCTTAGGCACTAACAAAATTATAGTGTAGTGCTCTGACTTCCAGTGTACTTGTAACCACCTTCTATAATGTCCTATCAAAAGGGAATATCAAACTTTAAGTACAGTCATTCAGGAAAACTTTAATACAGAATGCAGTGAAAGTCTTACTTGGGTGTCCAACCAACAATCAGCATGTCACCATTCTCCAATAAGCGGAGCTGATACATTTATTCGGGTATCAAGTGAAGACTGATTTCTCATGCAAATTCTTTTGAGCTTGAGAGAGTTTACTTTTAAAAATAATCTTACTATGGCTGTAATGGGCACCAACAGAATTTTAAAATGGCCAAAATGCAAGTCTATCATTGTGGGAAAGAATCAACACTGTAACACATCCTAACCTAAGCAAGAAAGAAGTTGATTATATAGCACCTCTTCTTAGAGTGGAGAGGCTAATTTATACTTTGCACATCTGAAGCTGTGTTCCTCCATATTTTTGTGTCTGCATGATCCAGTGCATTCCTTTGAGTATCTGCTGTGCATGTTCTAGACGACAAACCATGGATGTGTTTGAGGAGGAGGCCAATGAGCATGCATAAAAACAATTCTGCATCACCGTAGTGCCATACACACACGATTGTACTAAAAACATCACATGGTGTGCATCCTCTATCTCCAACTGTGTCCAAAATTGTCTGCTTTTATTCAGTTTTAGAGTGGAAACATTCCTTAACTGAACAACACTGCTTCCCTACTGACCATTAGTATGCCAACACATAGAGGACTAGGCCAAAATTTATGTAAAAAAAACAGAAATCTACTATATAGTAAAATGCTACTGTCTGTGTGTATGGTACCCTCCAAGAAATCTGATTAGTCAATTTGTTTTTGGTCTGATTGGACAATTTGGCCATGGTGATACAGTCAAGAGAGGTTGAGACTCATGAAGAGGAGTTCAGGTATAGGAGGCATGCTGAGAGTCACCTTCAAAGATAAGAAGCTTTCTCAAGAATACAAATGATGTTTTCACAGCAGGTAATGAGGCCCATCTACCATTGGTGGTAGTCAAAAAGCAGACCAAAGGCGAGCGAGGTGCCTTGAAATGACAGAGTCTGAGAAGCAGGTTTTAAGGGATGTGTTTGAGAGAGGGAGCATCAGGCAACAGAGGTTCAGACATACGCAGTACCCAACAAAAGGCAGATACTTGTAGGGCAAGAGATATCAAATATCAAATATTTTTAAATTTATTCTATTACTTGTCTTCTCAGGCAACGTGGCTAGTATATTAATAAATGACACAAGAACAGTAATGTGTTGTAATATGTTCCCTTATTTAAATTACAATACAATACAAAACAAATAAACCAACAAGCTGATCAAAATTAATATTAGTCCTAAAAATGTCCAGATAAAAAAGAAAGAGGTGAAGGGCTAGATAAGAGCTCTCCTGAAGCAGGGTGCAAAAATAAACGGCTTCCTACCAGTAGCCATTTTCAGTTTCACCAGCCTTACTAATAAATTTATAGAAAGTACCAACCTTGGGATCACCTGTTGGATTCTACTGGAATAGGTCGCATGACCAAACTATTTGCCTCTTGCTCCTTGCCGCCACACTGCTAGTCTTGCTTTTTTCTCATCTATTTAGCTCTCTTTTTTAAAGGTGACTTCCTGGTAAAGATCCAGTCCTTCTTAAATCTGACCATTTTTAATTGGTCAATTTTTTGTCCTATGTTCCCTTTAATACAGTCTTTGAATTCCCTTAATGTATATTATGTGGCTTACACAAATAAAATTAAACACAGCTTTAAAGTTACATAAAAGTGAAAAAGAATTGTTACAACATAAATAGGCCAAAATATATTGAAAAAATTAGAGGAAAAGCATAGAAAAGGTTAGGGGGAAGCATTTGGGTGTCTGTGTATTTTATTTGTAAAGGGACAAGTCATCTTCAAAAGTGATGCTTTTTTTATATTTTTTTAGGAAAGATGTTGCCACTTAAGGCATATCGTCATTATCAAGAATTATATACAGTGTGTAAAATATATTCTGTTTACCAATTGCTCTTAATTCTTAATTTTCTTTTCCGAATTCTTCTCTTCTGACTTCTGGTTGTTCATGTTAATAATGACAGTTTTACCTGTGTGTGGAGCTAAGGTAAATTTAATAGAGCATTAAACAGGTTGTACTTGTGCTCAGAGACTTGTCTTCTTTTGGCACCATCTTAAACTCATACTGTGCACATGAGTGATGAGAAATCTAAGATTTCTAATAAGAAAGATCCCATGAACACCATTCCCAAATGCTACCTACGGTTGGCAAATTCAAAGATATCTTTGTCAAGCTGAATTCTCACATCATTGTAAATCATATAGCATTGAAAAATCAGATCTTTAAGAAAAGAGACACACAGATAACATTTTATTTGAAATAGTGTGATACCTACTCATTGCTGCCTCTTCCTATTTGCAGATCATTTACTGTGCATGTGGCCCATGATCAAAGCACTAATGCGGGGGGGGGGGGGGGGGGGGGGTTTGGGGGGGTGCCCCATTAGGAGTTCACAGACCTCCGTGATTCAAGAGCACCACTGGACAGTCAATTGGATTGCACATTTCTTTGCTTGGTTTACTTGACTTGAATCAGATAGCTCCTTCCACAACCCTAATCTTAACTATAGTGTAACCGGGTGTATCATGTAACGTCACTGACATATACTGCATATAAAGCCACAACCTCCTCAATGGAGCGGACCTCTGGAGGCCCACAGTGAGTATTCAGCAGCAGATTTTCATAAGGTTATTCTGCAGGTAATATCAAGTTGTACTAATATATATCATTTTAAGGTAAGCTAGATAAAATCCCTTAAAGAAAAGGAGCAGATATGAAGCATTGGTGTCACTCTAGCAAGTCTGCAAATTATGTCACAGGAGTGCTCTTCATTTAACTGGAAATAGGTATCTGTCAGTGATAAGTAGCACTTGAAAAAAGTATAATGATAACAACACACGCAGCAAAGAACAAAATTAAGACTAGAATTCAAGTATGAATCTGACGTGAAACCCTACAAAGTACATTAAAACAAATGTTCTGGTAAGGTGATACTAGCAGCAATGAAGTCTGTCATTGTTAATTGCAGCAGTCTTGACACCATATCATTTGATGAGTGGCCCTATTTACTCCAGCAAAGATGCAACACTACACATTGCAAAAAAACTGCAAGAGCAACATAACTAACTGAGACACAGGGAAAAATTCAAACATATGAATGAGAACAGTTCATTGAACAAAGAATAATTCCTTTGACTGTTGAACCAGACACAAATCAAAAGTGGCCTTGTGTTTCTTTCAAACGTCTAACAGGAAATACAGGTGAAAAGAATGAACTGAGAAGGTGTGAAATGACAAATGGCATCTCAGGAAATTCCCATATCATGGAAACATGGTGTTTTGTCTTGGTAGAGTAATATATATTGCTCTACTTTCCCCTATTGTATTATTAATATGTAGCCTTAGAATGCCTAATCTCACAGACTTAGTACTGTTTATAAGGTATTATTGTATATAGCTTATCCCCACCTTCCCTTCTATATCTATAACCTCAGTCAATTAGATGTAGTAAAAAGACAAGCAGAAGTTAAGTTTCACATAAAATAATGTATTATTGATAATATTCATAAATAATAACAAAATGCAAAGTACATTTGAATATTGGCAACCATACAACCTGATTAAATGGTGATATGTAGTTCAGGCGGCACACAGACTTGTAGTTACTTAAATGTCTCTAGTTAAGGCATCATTGGTGCTCAGCTTTCAGCCACATGTCTGTTCAAAATGGCTGCTAAACTGTGCTCTTCATTGTGTTGTCTTCACCATCACAGGTTAGCAAGAGATGCTTCTTTCAGATGTTGGTTAGTAAGAGAGAGATTGTGAGGTTAAGCACATACATTTATAGATGTTCTGTCCAACCCCTACAGCCAATAGGACATCATGGTACTTAAAAACTTCTGATCCAAACCAATTCCAAACAGCATACCTCAGACCAATGGGGAAACAGAACATCTTAAAACCTGCCACCCCCAAGACCATATGTGTTTATGGCTTTCTTGCAGGGGGTTGAAAGACTTTAGCAGAGAAACACTTGCCAAACTGGTTTAAAGCACATCCTCCCCCAACTCTGTCATAAAATTCAAAAAGGCTCAGTCGTAAGGGGGGGGGGGGGGGGGGTAACACTAAATTACATTGCTTTGCCTAAATTACAAATAAAAACATACAAAATATTTATCAAGTTATATATAAAATCTCACATCACAACACATGGCATTAGTCTTCATCAGACATGGTGAGGATCACACTTGTGACAGTACATTGAGACGCCAAGATCCCCAGTAACAGAACATCTCCAGTGTGTGATAGGAAACCAGAGCAGAAGGAGGAAAGCCATGGAAACACTGGGATGAGATACAAATGCCACAAAGGGAGAATGCCAACCAAAGTTTGAACCTGGCAGCCAACTTGTGAAGCAGAAATGCTACCCACTATGACAACATACTGACTATTAATACAGTATTTAAATACTTAAAGCCATATACATGCACCATATTTATAAGTGCTTATTTCTTCTTGGTAGACATAACTTTTATTTAAAAGTGAAAACCTGCAGCAAATACAAGCTGTAGTAAAACAGAAACACTTAAAATAAATAACCTTCAAAGTGGAAAGATATCTCAGCTTCTCATACAGTACTTCATGTTTATCACATGCTGTGAAATTTAAGTGCACTTCTTTCTCTGCTAGTCATTATTAGAGTATACACCTACAGGGTATGCTGTTAAAAATAGTTAAAGGGCAAATGAAAAGACAAAGAGCAAAGAAATTAAATCTTTGAAGTCCACGTCAGATGTGACGTAACCTTAATGGTAAATGGGAGTGGCAAATATGTATGCTTTTCAGAGATGTACCAGAGAAGCGTTTCAATCAGTTTGCCTGAAATTCATGCTTTGACCATAATTGAAATAGCAAAGGATTAAGTTCAATTTCAGGTTTCAGAAGGTAGCATAGTCAACCTATTTCTTTAAGGAGAAAACATGCAAAATAATAATATATGTAGCTTTTTGGTGAAAAAATTATTCAATCAATAGCAGCATGTGAAATTTAGAGCTGCAGACAGCACAAGACTGTTTTGACAGCACTGGGTGCAGGGACAGAACTCAATCCTGGATGGATCGCCAGATCATTTTAGGCACATTTACTCAAATAAACATATATTCACAAACTTATACTAGCTTTACATATTTGGGGTAAGGGTGCAAAACCAGAGTACAAACCACACATACAGATGTGATAATTACAGACGTGCAGCTTTTATGACTGCTAGCCTATAATCATTCTGTAGTATCACTGTTTACAGTGTTGTACTCAGAGGCTGGCAATGGCAAATAATAATAATAATAAAAATAATAATTCATTACATTTACTGTATATAGCGCTTTTCTCAGTACTCAATCCTGTGAATTACAAATAAGACTCCATTTTGCAGTTGGTTTATCCATTGATTCATTTTCTAACCCCACTTTTTTGATTTCATTTGTGGGGAGTTGTCTTGGCAGAAGAAATCCCCAGCTGAATGGGACATTGAAGCTCACACCTACATGCTCTTTGAACCACCATCTTTTTTAATTCTACACAAACATGCAGCAGGGGAACATCCAAACCCAACACAGGATCTAATCCTTCAAATTGCTGAACCAAGCTTTAAGTGTTGTAAGGTAGAAATTGTACCTAAAGTATTACTGTGACAATCCCTGATTTTATAGAAAGGAATTAAACAAACTAAATTTAGTAAAGTCAAGGCTTTCTCTGTTATACTTCTCGTTCTTTTCTTTTATTTGGACTCTCTTCTTGTTATATGGTGGCACTTCTGACTTTAATAGTTTAGTAATTTTCTTGTATGTCTCCTGCGTATTGCAATCACAGATAATCATCCTATCATTTTCACTTCACTAATCCTGATGCACATTGTGGTAGAAGCAAGCTGAGTGGGGCTGATCATTCCACCCTGTCCTCAGCAAGCTTTTCCAAATCATTCTAAGAAGTTCTCATATTCTATAAGACCACATGAGAGATATTATCCCTCTAGTGTGTTAAGTACAACTCAACCCCCACCACCTTAATTCAGGTTCCAAGGATAACGCACACAAATTCCAGGGATTTAGCATTGATCGTCACTATTCCCTTGTTCATGCACTTTGTCATTACAGTGTTGACTAGGTGTAATTTATCAGTTGGCTTAAAGCAAATACTGTAAGTGTGTGAGTGGAATCAAAGCAGAATTAAGGAGAACTCTTTCTTGTGGTTTTGTGCACTTCAATGTGTCTGACTTGTGCTTATCCATTTTTTAGCAGGAGAAAATGTGGGGAAATAGACTTGCGGTGACAAGATGCATTTGCACAATCAACAAATTTCCCTTTAAAACTTTAAAACTATATTCTGTTATAAATTGTGGACCACCAGGCAGGCACACCACAGCCCAAACCCAACACAGACACACGCAGAGGCACAAGTAAAAGCACACGCTTTTATTTTTATTTTTTCTTTGAGGGAAATACCTTCCCCCGTTTCCCACAAGCACAAAACATTCCAGCACAGTCACAGCACAATACAAATTTATCTTCTTCTTTCTCTCTCTTTTTCTCCTCCACTCCTCCTGGCAAGCTTTGTGTGCCCTTCTCCTGACTCTGGTTCTCCGAAACGAGTGAGACGGCCTCCTTTATACTGCACCCAGATGTGCTCCAGATGCTCTCTGATCCTCTTCCAGCAGCATTTCCGGGTGTGGCAGAAGTACTGCAAAGGCACCCAGAAATGCTTAAGGTGCTCTCGGATCCTCTTCTGGCAGCTCTCCCAGGTGTGGCAGAAGTGTTGCAGTCCCAGTCCAGGGCTTCAGAACTGAAAAGGGCGCCCCCTGGTGGTGGCCACTGGTCCCAGCAGGGCTGAGTTTCTAAGTAATCCAGAGGGTTTGCCCTCTTGTGTAATATGTACTCTCCCCCAGTCCTTCCATCACACGGGCATTCCAGCAGCCCACCATATATATATATATACAGTAATCCCTCCTCCATCGCGGGGGTTGCGTTCCAGAGCCACCCGCGAAATAAGAAAATCTGCGAAGTAGAAACCATATGTTTATTTGTTTATTTTTATATTGTCATGCTTGGGTCACAGATTTGCACAGAAACACAGGAGGTTGTAGAGAGACAGGAACGTTATTCAAACACTGCAAACAAACATTTGTCTCTTTTTCAAAAGTTTAAACTGTGCTCCATGACAAGACAGAGATGACAGTTCTGTCTCACAATTAAAAGAATGCAAACATATCTTCCTCTTCAAAGGAGTGTGCGTCAGGAGCAGAGACTGTCATAAAGACAGAGAAAGCAAACAAATCAATAGGGCTGTTTGGCTTTTAAGTATGCGAAGCACCGCGGCACAAAGCTGTTGAAGGCGGCAGCTCACACCCCCTCCATCAGGAGCAGGGAGAGAGAGAGAGAGAGAGAGAGAGAGAGAGAGAGAGAGAGAGAGAGAGAGAAAAACAAACATGCAAAAATCAATACGTGCCCTTCGAGCTTTTAAGTATGCGAAGCACCGTGTAGCATGTCGCTTCACTAAGCAGCTGCACAGAAGGTAGCAACGTGAAGATAATCTTTCAGCATTTTTAGACGAGCGTCCGTATCGTCTAGGTGTGCGAACAGCCCCGCTGCTCACACCCCCTACGTCAGGATCAGAGAAAGCGCAAGAGAGAGAAAGAGAAAAGTAAGTTGGGTAGCTTCTCAGCCATCTGCCAATAGCGTCCCTTGTATGAAATCAACTGGGCAAACCAACTGAGGAAGCATGTACCAGAAATTAAAAGACCCATTGTCCGCAGAAATCCGCAAACCAGCAAAAAATCCGCGATATATATTTAAATATGCTTACATATAAAATCCGCGATAGAGTGAAGCCGCGAAAGGCGAAGCGCGATATAGCGAGGGATCACTGTATATGTATATATATATATATATTATATATATATATATATATATATATATATATATATATATATATATATATATATATATATATATATATATATATATATATATATATTTATATGAGGGCGGCACGGTGGCGCAGTGGGTAGCGCTGCTGCCTCGCAGTTGGGTGATCTGGGAACCTGGGTTCGCTTCCCGGGTCCACCCTGCGTGGAGTTTGCATGTTCTCCCCGTGACTGCGTGGGTTTCCTCCCACAGTCCAAAGACATGCTGGTTAGGTGGATTGGCGATTCTAAATTGGCCCTAGTGTGTGCTTGGTGTGTGGGTGTGTTTGTGTGTGTGTCCTGCGGTGGGTTTGCACCCTGCCCAGGATTGGTTCCTGCCCTGTGTTGGCTGGGATTGGCTCCTGCAGACCCCCATGACCCTGTGTTTGGATTCAGCGGGTTGGAAAATGGATGGATGGGTGGATATTTATATGAGTTTTATATTAGGATGGACCTGAATCTTGTTAAATAGCCTTTTTTTGTCCTCCAGCCCCATGCTGGCTTGGCTGTCCTATCCAGTACTTTTAGTATATCAGGCCAGATCTCTATGGTGGGCATATGCAGCCCATATGAGGATTTAGGAGCTCCTCAAAGTACTCCTTCTACCTTTTACCCCACAGAAAGAAATCATTGGGAGCTTAGAACATGGGTCACCCAGGTTACTGCACAACAACATTAAAAATGTCCATTGGTATGGCTTCTGGATTTTGCCTGTTTAAATAAAAGTGATGCCAGCTGTTACTTGAAGAATAACCTAGGGCACAGTTGGGTGCTAGCTAAGAGTTAATTTAACACAAATGTTATTTTTTTTAAATAGAACCAGTTACATAAGCAGTGTGAAGATATACAGATATCAGCAGTGTATTTTTTTAAAAGACGCAGAAAATGGAAATGAACGAATCTTGGCTGGTACTGCCCCTGCAAAGCTCCACATACCTGACCTGACATTAGGACCTGTAGAGTTTGTATATTCTTTGTGTGTCCACTTCAGGACTGAATGAATGAACTAATGAGTGAAAAAATGTATGAATATCCAGTTCCAATTAGAACATTTTTTATCTCTTCATGTACAACGCCAGTTTAAAAGTTGACTTAAATAGTGTTTAGGAACTGGGAGCATGAGCTGTACTAAGTAGTCTTAATAGCTAATAAGTGTATTAGACACAGACCATAAATTTAAATACATAGATGATGTGTCACCTCCTAAATCTACTTAAAATGTGTCTCCTGTCAAACTAGGTACTGGGCCTGAAATGCATAAATGAAAGTACTTCTGTGATGTGGACTCAATATTTTTCTTTACATGTTTGTCTCAACATTTTTTAAATAACAGCCAGTTCCTGATCAGCAGGAGAGCTTTCATTTCACAGATACCTTATGATGTCACATTCTGGTATTTTTGTTAATGGAATTCTATCTATTTAACCTTTGCATTCTAGTCTTGTATGCAAATCAGATTGGTTTATCAAGTTTTGAAATGTAAAGCCGTTGGAAAGTCAGAGTATCCTAGTTTTTCTGTGTACTTTCCTTTGTGGATATATTTCATTTGTAGATTGTGGTAAGGTTCATAATTGCACAGGGTAGGGTTGACTTGCTTCTACATGTAACGTGCGTTAACATTCAAATTACACTTGAAATCGCATCTTTTACTTAAGGCTATTTGGTTGTCTTCCTCTGAGGCTTCTGTTCACAAGCTACTGAAAATGACTCTAAAGTCTTGTCAATCAAGTTTTAGTTTCAGTCTGCTCAGTCGTGATGTTTTTAATGTTTAGTTCACTGTGACTGATCACACTGGTGGAAGTGTGGCATAACGTGCCCATCTATCCATTGCAGTTTACATAGTTTGCATTTAATTTAATGTCACAAGTAGATTTCCCAGGAGAGAAAATGATAGCTGTAAGCAATTCCTCAGCGGTGACAATTGCAGGGTTGTCCAAGGTTGCTCACAATGGTGGAATGAATATGGCCACTGGTGCACACTACTACCTGAATTAGATTTTCTTTAGTGCGGAGGTATATTTAATGACATGTAATCCAAACGTTTGAGCTCAGATCCCAGTTTTTCTTTCTTAGTGTGATCTGGCTTTGGACGTCTTGCAAGAGAAAGAGTGATTCCTTGCTGGTGATAAACAGAAAGACTGCTCAATTTAGCCACTGATTTAATTCAACGTGATACTACTACTACTACTAACAACAATAATAGTAATAGCAATAAACATTTTTATACTGGTAGAGGATTACAGGGAGCCAGAGGCTGTTCCAACAGCATCAGGTGTAAGGCAGTAACTAATACTTGGCTTAATTTTAGTCCATTTCAGAGCACACCCATACATGCACTACCATTACATTTTTTTTCATTATAGATACATCTGTTCATTATTCATTTGTCTTCTGTATTGAACTTTCCACGACCGGGTAGCTGGGAGGGGATACAGCCTACTTTACCAGCAGTAGGTGCAAGGTACAAACTGGCCATAGATAAGATGCAAATGTATCATAGGTAACAGTTATTAATAGACTGGCATTCATTTTTTTCATTTTCTATCTGTTTTTCCCCATAAGGGTGACACAATAACACGATGGTTAATGACCTTCATTTGAATCCCGTACTTGGTTGCTATCTGTGCAGAATGTGGAAGTTTAGCCCTAGTTTATATGCGTTTTTCTGTGTGTGCTCTGGTTTTCCTCCCACATCCAAAAGACAGCGGTGTTAGGCTAATTTACAAATCTAAACTGGCCCCTTGTAAATAAGGACTGTGAAAGGCGCTATATAGCGCCCTACCCGGCACAGACTGACGCAGAGGCACGTACTTAAATAAACAGACTTTTATTTTTCTTCAGCCATGGGGCACGCCTTCCCCGTGTCCCACACTCACAATAATGACAACAATCCTTCTGGCACCACCACTCCTCCTCAGGCTTTGTCCTCCTCCCAACTCTGGCTTTCGAGTGGTGATGGCTGGCCCTTTTTATAACCCACCCGGAAGAGTTCCAGGTGCTTGACCACCTGGTCCTAATTGCACTTCCGGGTGGGGCTGTAGAATCGTCCAGCTGGGCTGTTGGAAGGAGACAGCCCCCCCTAGTGGCCACCCCGGGCCCCAACCAAGCTGTGGAGGACTTCATCTCCCATGGAGCCCTGCGGGAGGTTGGAGAATCAGCATCGGCCAGGGAGGCTGCCACCAAGCTCCCTGGGGGAGGTATTGAGCTGTCCATGGCTGCTCCCCAGAATATACACAGCAGGGGTGTCCCTGCTGAGCATGGAAGCCGGCCGTTCGTCACAGGACATACAAGCAGGTCCTGAAATGGAATGATACCTCTTCCTAAGGATGTGCCTAACATTATGTTTCATGCTACCAGGATAGTCTCCAGGACTCCAGAACCCTAAAAAGGATTAAGTGGTTGTGTTTTGTCATGATGTCACACTGCAATGCTTTCCAGGTAGCTGCAAACCCATGATGTCTGGATTACAAAGACTCTCAGAAGCAGCTCCTTCTATGCTCTGAGGTATAAGAGAACTGTTACCCTCAAGCTTGTAGGGACTAAGTGGAGCACTCCCTGGTGACATCAGTTGAGCTTTTTCTCTCACTCAGCCACCACCTTTTGTGCTGCCACTACACTCCACCCATCTACAGTGCAATATTTGCAATATGGGATGTACAGTGATGTGATACCTGAACAAAATAGGGTGTGAGAATGTTATGTTTCCATATGACAATTTACATTACATGGTAGTGGAGAAGATCCGGGCAGCACCAGATGCATGGCATGAACTAAACCTGCTCCAGCTATTAGTCAATTATGGGTCACACTCAAACACAGACTGCTACTGGTGGGTCATTATACATCGCTTCATTTATCCACCTATTTTCCTTAGCCTTGTTTCCTTTTTAGAGCATCATCAGGCTCAAAGCCAAATCCAACACTGAACTAAAAGCTAATCCACCGCAGAGTATACTCAAACATCCACTGATGACCACTCATCCTTCATTGTAAATTCTTTCATTTTCCTACCGACTTTTACCATTAAAGGGCAGCAGGTAGTGGGGGAGCCTTACCTGAAGCACTGAGTGGAAGGTGTGAACCATAAGTCCAACACAGGTCACACTCAAGTATTGTACCTACTAATACTCCTGTTGACTTTTCATGCTCATTTTTCTCATTACAAGGTTGTGGCCTATTTGGGTAAAGACTCTTGCCTGAAGAAGGGGCCTGAGTTGCCTCAAAAGCTTGCATATTGTAATCTTTTTAGTTAGCCAATAAAAGGTGTCATTTTGCTTGGCTTTTCTCTACATTCATAATGGCTAACACGGTACAACACCCTAGTACTATGGGTAAAGACTCTAAAGACATGAACACTATCCAGTGACCTGAGACGAAGACTGGACTCCTTCAGCACTGTCTCTCTTTGAAGAATCCTTTGTGTACAGCTGGTTTGACATTGTGCTGAATGAGCAGTTGCCCATGGAGTCCCAAATGAGGCATATTACCTGCATTGTGAGTGAGCGTCAGTTACAGCACTATGGTCATGTGGTGCGATTTTCCAAGGGTGATCCAGCTCTCTGGATCCTCATTGTTGAGGACCCGAGCAAATGGACCAGGCCAAGGGGACGCCCAAATAACACCTAGCTGTGGCAGATAGATGGACATTTCTGGACTGTGTGTCTGCCTGGGGTGCTGCCATCCTGAGCTGTTTCATCATGGGGTGGGTGTGGCAACCTGACCTGGGTAAAATTAGGTAACAATCAACCCTGGACTGCATATCTCTATACAGCAACTGCTTGCAGTTTCTAAGTTAATGTTGTTTTTAAAGACTGAAAATAGAAGCAGGTTCTGTTATTCTTTTCCATTGAATTTATTTCAACCTAACAACAACCAAGAAAACTCAAAAAGATTTCCTTAAAGTAAACAATTGCCTAGTATACAGTATGTATTTTCTTTTATGATATACTTTACAGATTTATTTTTTTTAAATATAAGGCAACACAAATACAGATTTTTCAAACATACTTCAGTTTTGCTTTCATTAAAAGTGTCTTGTTGGCAAGAACATAACAAGCAAGAAATCCACCCCTTCTGTGAATTGCAGAAGCCAAGATATGTGTGAAAACTCGTTTACATTTCACACTAGATTTCCTCTTGCATCCTGTCATTTTGATGCATGACTCAAATGCCTTGCTACCTACGTCAGCTCCAGCTTTGTTTCCTTTGATTTGAGTGTTGCTTTCTGTCTGACTTAACCTAATCTTTTCCCTCTTTTCCTTTTTAACCCTGTTAGGAGAGTGTAAAGATGTCCAGCACAAACTGTTTCCTTCTAGAAAGATAAGTGCCTGAAGATGCCAGAAGAGTGATTTATTAATTTCAAATTGCTGTCACAATAAATGTTTACATATTTTATGATGAGCAGCTAGAAAATATTCTTTAAGATATGTATTTCATATATAGGTTACCCTTTTGGAATAAAAAATATTAAACTGAATATTGGTAACTATTGTCTACATTTCTGCAGCCTTTAGTATATTTCCCTTCAGTGGTCTTGAATTTAATTCAGCTCCTTTAGCACGTTATACAAAAATGTACAGCCTTTACCTTTAGGTTGCTACATTAGTTTGATTTTCGACATGAACTCAGTCTCTGATCCTAGATGAAATCTTGTCAGTATCAAGCCAGCGTTCAGGTAGTTGGCTATGTCTACTCCTACTATTCTTTGAGAAATAGCCTGTTTAACAGTCATTCAAGATGTTAAATATGGCTGGAGCACTATGTCCCAAGCAAACAATCACCCCACAGCTCTTTGAGATGTGAGAAGTTCCTGCTTGCTTTGATATGCCAGAGGTTGTTACCAGCTACCGCTTCCGAGTGCTAGGTTGTGTTAAATGTGTAAGTTTGAGATTGGCAAGAAATGAAAGATGAGATTCTTTGTGATCTCTGTTAGAGGTCCTCTCTGGATCTTACTTGCAAAAACCTGCTATGAGTTTTAAAAGTTCTTGAGGGATGGTTTCAGCTTCTTTTTGTTCATAGCTGTTGCCGTTTTTGGTTTTCTATAGCACTGCATCATATTCTCTACTTGTTTTTTATTATCACCAAAATGCAGTGTCAGTTGCTATAGTGCATGTCTTTGGAAATGATTAATTCATTGACACAACAACATAAAAAGAGGTACATTGGAAACATTATTATTTGAGTTTGTGGATATACTAAACAATCTAGCTTTCATGAGTGTGTGCGATTCAGTGCTTCAGAATTTCAGCCATTTGAGACTTTATTTCTGTCTCCTTACTATGATCCCTTGATTAGCATTTTGGATGATAGGACAGATCTCTGATTTCAACTATTGGTTCTGTTTATGTTTCCTTTCCCAGTGATTGCCAATTCTTTATCAGTGTATGCTTGTGCAAGGTATAAGAAAACCTAAGCATAATCAAAAAGAGGAACAAAATTATGATCCTCAGTAGACAGTCAGATTTCAGTTGCTGTCAGTGGAGCAGAAAATGCTGGAAAGCTGCTTTGGATTTCCGAGAAGTACAACCTAAGTTTTGTCAGTAGTGTTTACTGGTTCTTTTGAATCCACAAGAATTGCAAATGAGCTTTTACGAGTTCAAATGATTTTGACTCTTACTTCAGCTACAGATTTCCAGGACCTACACTCATTCCATCCCTTTAGCATTTGATTCATTGGAGCACCATGACACCAGAGTTTACGAATACACATTCATTCTGCATCATATTGTACTCCTAAATGTAACGCTGTTGGTTTGACTGCACATTTTACTAATCATTTGATGCTTTGTATAGACACACAAAGGAAAATGTTTTGTGCTTCATTTAAGTTTGTAAATATTGTGAGAACCAAACTGATTGTGGTGGGAGCCCTAATAATCATACTGTTAATTCTAGCCGAAAAAAAGCCATTGGAAGGTCTACACTACAGTCAACAAGGTCCTACTGTATTACAAGATTAGAAGAGATCCTAAACTAAAAAAAGGATGTACTCCAGATAAATTTTAAAAAACGTAAAAATAAGGTGGACCTAAAAAGAGTAGGCTCAAAAACAGAAAACATTAACGTAACCACTACATTGAACTTTCTAACACAAAAACCTTAAATTACAAGTGGGTAGTCTGGCCTAACATACAGTACATTACACAATGTAACTGAAAATTCTGACAGATTCCCTAGATACCTGTATAATTTATCTACTCTATATATATATATATATATATATATATATATATATATATATATATATATATATATATATATATATATATATATATATATATATATATATATACAGTGATCCCTCGCTATATCGCGCTATATCCCTTCACTCTATCGCGGATTTTATATGTAAGCATATTTAAATATATATCGCGGATTTTTTGCTGGTTCGCGGATTTCTGAGGACAATGGGTCTTTTAATTTCTGGTACATGCTTCCTCAGTTGGTTTGCCCAGTTGATTTCATACAAGGGACGCTATTGGCAGATGGCTGAGAAGCTACCCAACTTACTTTCTCTCTCTCTCTCTTGCGCTGACTTTCTCTGATCCTGACGTAGGGGGGTGTGAGCAGGGGGGCTGTTCGCACACCTAGACGATATGGACGCTCGTCTAAAAATGCTGAAAGATTATCTTCACGTTGCTACCTTCTGTGTGCAGCCGCTTCGTGAAGCGACATGCTGCACGGTGCTTCGCATACTTAAAAGCTCAAAGGGCACGTATTGATTTTGACTTTGTTTTTCTCTGTCTCTCTCTCTCTCTCTCTCTCTCCCTGCTCCTGACGGACGGGGTGTGAGCTGCCGCCTTCAACAGCTTTGTACCGGCGGTGCTTCGCATACTTAAAAGCCAAACAGCCCTATTGATTTGTTTGCTTTCCTCTCTGTTTCCTTTGAAGAGGAAGATATGTTTGCATTCTTTTAATTGTGAGACAGAACTGTCATCTCTGTCTTGTCATGGAGCACAGTTTAAACTTTTGAAAAAGAGACAAATGTTTGTTTGCAGTGTTTGAATAACGTTCCTGTCTCTCTACAACCTCCTGTGTTTCTGTGCAAATCTGTGACCCAAGCATGACAATATAAAAATAACCATATAAACATATGGTTTCTACTTCGCGGATTTTCTTATTTCGCGGGTGGCTCTGGAACGCAACCCCCGCGATGGAGGAGGGATTACTGTATATATATATAAGATTATAAGCCTAAAAGTGCAACGATTTTGTGCAATTATTTTATGTGACGTTTGTCACATTTTTGTCACACTTTGAATTGGGCTTATTTTAAAACCTACATATACATGTTTGGTATCATTCTTTTTAGAATTTATCAAACTTTAATGTGATGGTGTTAGATTTTCAGATTCTTATTCCATTTTTAAATTATAAACTAAAAAATATCAAGAACTCACGTCCCGCGAGATGAGACTTTGTGCCAAGAGATTTAACCACGCCCTGGGTGAGAAATGAAAGACAAAGAGTAGGACAGCTGCTGTACAGGCTTTTAAATGTTTGAAGTGCTGCATGAAATGCAGATCACGTGGCATGTCAGCAGCAGCAAGCCAGCAGCTGATTGAGCAAAGAGGAGGTGTTAAAAAAAACTGCATTTGTTTCCCATTGTATCACCGTTTAAGAGGGGGTTTCTGAGGAGCGTCTCCTTGGGGTGCGTTCATCCCCCTCTTCACAATGCGAGCGGCAGAGATATGAAGTGGCTGGCGCGTAGCATAGCCCGGGGAGGTTGGCGAGCGAAGCCCCTAGTTTGTATATATGTTTCAGACTGAAAATTATTGTTTAACAAATAAGCAATGTGTTACCATTTAATGTAATGATTAATAGTAACACTTTAGTTTAGGTACTGCAAACTCTTATGTAATAAGACCATAACAAAGGGTTCATTTGGTCTTCAGAATCAGTAGATAGGTTATTCATCTCTATGCATTGTGGCATATTGATGTGATGATAAAATTACTTGTTAATATGAAGAATTCACAGGTTGTGCATTAAATATGTAATATCATGAAAAATGTATCTCAGTTAAGCCACCTCAGACCAATCCAAAGTGAAGTTTTGTTAGCAGGTTACATTGCAGAGACAAATAAACACTTTACTGATACTTCATAAGTGTTATGAAGACCCAAAGAAGTGTATGTTAAGGTCTTGTTATATAATAGTAAAGGAGTAATAAATGCATTTTTGCAGTACCTGAGCTAAAGTGTTACCTGAAATAATTAACACAGGCACACCACTTTTCCATGTAGATACTCGCTGGTGCTGATACTTGTAATGGAAGGACTGTTGGGCTACACAGAGAGTTCAGGAAAGTTATTGTTCACTTTGGAGTGTTCATTAGAGTGTTTCATACAGTAGCAATTTAAGAATGATTTATTTGAAGGTACATTAGAATATCTGGATTTACAAATGCATTTGTAGTGTATTGATGTGTATGTCTTCCTTTAGTATTCACACACTTTCTTGGAATGTTTATACAACACAAAAAAGAAATAAATGTGAAGTATTATGACTCCATGCAGAGTTGTCTACATGTGTATATCTCTCTCTCTTAAGATAATACAACATTCCATAATGCTACACACCTTCTTACACTTCTGAAATAGATTTGATTTCAGGTATTTAGCTCTGTGGAGCCGGTAAAAGCATGACTTCTTACTTTTTCTCACACTCGCCTCCTTGTCCATGTTGCTGCTGCTAAGCTAATATAGCACCAGACACGGCTTCTTTCAGTCTTACCTTCCTATTTGCATTGACACACCAAGCAAGTTGAACTGCAAAGCACTCTGGGCAATATTTTTAAAGATGAAGAGTCACTTATTACGCACATTTCACTTAAAGGGCCATACACAAAGACTTTACCTTTAAGATTCTAACACACATACACAAAAAATTACGTTTTCCATTTCCCTTTGCATGCACATTTTATGTTTTATATTTAATGTTTAAATGAATTCTCAATTTTTCCACTAATGTTTAGCATATCAGAAAAATGGTTCTCTTGAAATTCATACCAGCAGAAGAATTTCATTAATATACCAGATCAACAAGTATAGTTAACTGATGAAACACCACAGTCCAATAAATGTGCACAGCCATAAGCCATATTGGGAGTGAGGAAAAATGAGAGAATAAACAAAAAACAACAGAAAACCTTCATCTAAAAAAAGGGGAAAAGTTGCACAAACAACATCTGCTAAGCCTCACAGTGCTATTTCCTAAAACATAGTCTCTGAATGAGGCCATTTCTCCAGCCTGGATGCTTTCAATGAAACTAGCATAATACATTCAAAGTACTGTATTTAAGTCTTCAGGTTCCTCAGGACAATGACCGCATCAGTGTACCTAGTAATCAGTCCTATCACCTGCCCTGCAAGAATTCAAAATATTTACTGCTCAAATTGTTCATGTACAAAAATATGAGAGGCTGCTCTAGTCTTTGGAAACAGTACACATAACACCACATGTTTAAGTCTATAGACAGGAGAATGCAAGAGTGAAGGGACCAACTCTAGAACAATCCATCTCAGGTCACACTCATACTTTCATACTGTATAAAGAGTCAACATAGAATCAGCCTAGAGAAAGACGTACAGGACACAAGGAGAAAAATTAAACTTCAAAAAAGGGGGTGACAAGGTCAGGAGCTGTGAGGCATTTACTGTAGCCCATACATCTTAATGCGCATATATATATATATATTGTCACAAACTCGACAAAGAGCCATAGCAAGGTTTGGGGCAGCCACCTTTATAATGCTTCCTAGCTGCAAAATTAAAATAAGTGATAGCACTGGTGTGCATAAATCGGAGTCCAAAACAGAATTGAGGGGATAGGGGAAAGGTGGAGGCTTTTAAAGGTCAGTATAGGAAGTAACATCAAAGGGATCAGGACCGGAAGGGTATTACCCTCATTCAAGTCCTTTATCTCCTTTCATTGTCATTAACATAACCTGCACATGTTTGTGATGTGGAAAAACTTTCCCAGAGGAAAGTTACTCAAAATATATTCTTAATAATTTTAAAATCTGGCAGACAACAATATATATTTATCTATTTTTCAAGGCCTGCAGCAATATGTGAAGGCGGAATCACACCCATAAGGGAATGCCAGTGCGTCACTAGGTGCACATGTTCACACACCCACGCAAACACTCTTCACGCATTGACTTAACAGCACATCTCTGGACTGCAGACAAATCTGTCCAGATTCAAGAACTGTAAGGGAGAAATAGCATCCATTCCTCTGATAAAGAATGCAGTATGTATCTAGTAAAATGCATACTTCTGGTCTGAGTGCTGTCTGAACATGGCTACTTAAAACATGTTTTACTTCAGACGATTTCAGTGGCTGCATATCGAAGAGATAAGACATAACAGCAGCAGATGCCAGCTCTTCCTGCTACAGTACCTTCCAGCTATTTCAAAATGTAATCCGTTAAGCGTGTACTGAAGCTATTAGAGCTCCCATAATGGCAGATAGCAGGCTGTTCTAATATAATGGCCACAGCACTCCATTTTATTCAAAAGCTTACTTTTGGTTTTGATCAGTAACCATTTCTGCTGCATTTAATGCAATAACCCATATGACAAAATTTTAGATAACAGTCAGTCAACAGTTAGTCAAGGTCACGGGGGTTGCAGGGGTCTTATGGAGCCTATCCCAGCTAGCATAGGGAGCGAGGCAGGAAAAAACCCCGGACAGGTTGCTAGTCCATCGCAAAGTGAACATACACAGCATGAATGTAAATTGACATAGCTTCCTGACAGCTGATGCCATGATTCTTTATGACAGATTAGTACAATGACTGCAGGGACTGTTCTTCTCTGATATACATGCAATGTGGTTAAGTGTAAAAAAGGGAAAATAGTGAAGCCATAAATGTCTTCCACCAAAGTAGTCACCAGTGGTACTGATATTAGAAATAACATAGTATATCTCCCCAACACTGATGATCCTCTTAAACCCCAGTACTCCATTACAAACAAATTAAATTCTTTCACCAGGATAGATTTACCTGATTTGCATAAAATAATTTCTCAACTGAAACCCTCCACCTGCGTCCTTGTCCCAATACCAACAAGTTTTTTCAAAGAAGTATCGGGCGTGCTAATTGATAATATTCTTGACATAGTAAATTCGTCATTAGATACAGGGGTCTTCCCAGACTGTCTTAAGACTGCTGTAGTTAAACCCCTGCTGAAGAAAAATAATCTTGACTCCTCTGCTTTTGAAAATTTTAGACCCATCTCTAACCTGCCTTTCTTAAGTAAAATTCTAGAGAAGGCAGTCATTATGCAGTTAAATGAGAACCTCAATAAACATGCTATTCTTGATAAATTTCAGTCAGGTTTTAGAACAAATCACAGCACAGAAACTGCACTCGTTAAAGTAGTAAATGACTTGCGGGTAAATGCAGACAGAGGCCATTTATCTGTTCTCATTCTTCTAGATCTGAGTGCCGCATTTGACACCATTGATCACAATATTCTTAGAAATCGCCTTAGTCAGTGGGTGGGCCTCTCTGGCAGTGTCTTAAATTGGTTTGAATCCTACCTGGTAGGGAGAAAATTCTTTGTTAGTTGTGGTAATTACAACTCAAAGACACATGATATCCTATATGGTGTTCCACAAGGCTCTATCCTGGGTCCACTGCTCTTCTCAATCTATATGCTTCTGTTAGGTCAGATTATCTCAGGGCACAACGTGAGCTACCACAGCTATGCTGATGACACACAGCTGTATTTATCAATAGCACCTGATGACCTCGATTCTCTTCATTCACTAACACAATGTCTTACTTGTATTTCTCAATGGATGAATAGTAATATTCTAAAGCTAAATAAAGAGAAAACAGAAATTTTAGTGATTGGCAATAATGGATACAATGAGGCTATTAGAAACAAACTGGATGCATTAAGATTAAAAGTCAAGATGGAGGTAAAAAGTTTAGGGTTAACTGTTGACTGTAACCTGAATTTTAAATCACATATTCATCAGACCACTAGGACAGCATTTTTTCACTTAAGAAATATAGCAAAAGTTAGACCTCTTATATCATTGAAAGATGCTGAGAAATTAGTTCACGCTTTTGTTTTCAGTCAACTAGATTACTGTAACGCAATCCTCTCAGGACGACCCAAAAAAGACATAAATCGTTTGCAACTAGTGCAGAATGCAGCTGCTAGAATCCTAACCAGGAAAAGAAAATCCGAGCACATTTCTCCAGTTTTGATGTCACTACACTGGTTACCTGTGTCATTCAGAATTGACGTTAAAATACTGCTTATGGTTTACAAAGCCTTAAATAATCTCGCTCCATCTTATATATCGGAATGTCTGACATCTTATATTCCAAATCGTAACCTTAGATCCTCAAATGAGTGTCTCCTTAGAATTCCAAGAGCAAATCTTAAAAGAAGTGGTGAGGCGGCCTTTTGCTGTTATGCACCTAAAATCTGGAATAGCCTGCCAGTAGGAATTCGCCAGGCTAATACAGTGGAGCACTTTAAAAAACTGCTGAAAACACATTACTTTAACATGGCCTTCTCATAACTTCACTGTAATTTAATCCTGATACTCTGTATATCCAATTCATTATAATAACTATTCATGGTGGCTCTAAAATCCGTACTAACCCCTACTCTCTCTTCTGTTTCTTTTTCCAGTTTCTTTGTGGTGCTTGCGCCACCATCATCTACTCAAAGCACCGTGATGTTCCAACATTGATGGATTAAAAGCCAGAAGTCTTCATGACCATCATCATTAAGTCCTTCCATGAGAACCTTAAATACAAAGAGGACTATTTCATTTTTGTTAGGTAGAATGCCCAGAGGGGACTGGGTGGTCTTGTGGCCTGGAACCCCTGCAGATTTTATTTTTTTTCTCCAGCCGTCTGGAGTTTGTTTTTTTGTTTTTTCTGTCCTCCCTGGCCATCGGACCTTACTCTTATTCTATGTTAACTAATGTTGTCTTATTTTAATGTCTTACTTTGTCTTTTATTTTTCTTTTCTTCATTACGTAAAGCACTTTGAGCTACTTTTTTGTATGAAAATGTGCTATATAAATAAATATTGTGTGCATGTGATATACTGATCACTCCGCATGTTCCATGGGACCAAATCAAAACACATTCCTTTCTTATTCTTTCCCCCTTACCAAGCACAGGTAGTCCACCCACCAATTCACACACTTCACTTTCTGTTTTCCTCTTGTTGTTACAACCGTCTGACATGAAAAGAAAGGTTTCCACAGCAGAGGCGATTCTAGGGACTCTGGGGACCCCAGGCAATAAACTCCATGGGCACTCTGACTCATCTTCTCCTGAGTCTCAACATGGTAACATTTTTAATTTTAGACTCTTATTATTATTTTAAAGTAAACTGTAAATTAATAACATTAACAGGGATGATTTAATAAGCAGAAATCCTTTATTTTAATTTTGTTAAAACAGCTTAAATAACACACCGCAATAAAAGTAACAATAAATGCAACATTTATATAGAAGATAGAGAAACAATAATAGAATAAAGTAAATGTTAAAAATCTAAATGAACGAAAAGTACATAAAATGCAAATAAAGGTAACATGCACATGGTAATAAAACATAAATACATTTTATGCATTATATATTATTTTAAAAAATAAATTGAAACTGCACATATGTGTCTGTGTGTGCCCTGCGGTGGGCTGGAGCCCTGCCCAGGGATTTGTTCCTGCTTTGCGCCCTGTGTTGGCTGGGATTGGTTCCAGCAGACCCCTGTGACCCTGTGTTAGGATATAGCAGGTTGGACAATGGATGGATGGTATTACTGTAACTTTCAAAATCATTGTTTGTGGAGTTTGGCTACAGCAAATGCAGCCGCTATGTTCTTGTGGTCCAAAGCCCTTTGGAACACTGTGTGCTGCTAAAGTTAGAGCTCGGCTTGAAAGGCTCTCTTGGTACGTGGTAGATGTCAAGTAAGACTTAAACAGTTTTAAAGATGGAAACTTCTCACCAGAGGCAACAGTGAAAGGATTTGTGTCTTCCTGCTATAACACCTTATGTGTGTGAATTGGTGTTGCTGACACTAACTATAATGGTGTCTGGGGACACTGAAGCCGAATCAGAAATAGCTTAATTGTCCTAACAAACCTCAGTCAGTCAATCCGATTTTTGCTTCCAGACAAGTTAATGCTCTTCACAATGTATGAATTCAGCTTTGATTACATTCAATGTTGCTGAAAAAGTAATGCTCATCACAAACACTGAAACTCTCGATTAGGGTCCCCTTTAAGGGGTTTCTGAACGTGGCGTTGCAGAGTGTCAATGCTGTTCTTTAAGGGGGGCTGCAGACAGAATAATGAAAAGAAATAGCTAAACAGACACACTGCTACAAAAGTGAGAAAAGGATCAGCAATTTCAGTACATGATTCCTAATATGCTTTCAACATGGGAATAAAATGACTGCCTTTCATTCACTTTGAGTAAAGAACCTTCTGCAGGATATTTGGAATTATGTGGTTTAATAAACAGAGGCAGTAAAGCAAATTCCAGAAATCTTCTCATTGATTCAATATTTTATTTGTATTGTGATGCCCGGCTTGCCTGCAGCCAGCGTCACTCACAGGATCAATTTTTTAAAATGAATGCAAGCTTTGGTGCGTCTTTCTACAGTTTGACATCTTCTCTACTCACCATGTCAGGTCTCCTCAGTAAGAGAAGATGTCCTTTGATAAGTGCAGTCATTCCTCAAATTCGGTTCATCTTCTTCTGCAGAGAACCTGGCAAGATTCTGCTCCTTTCTCCACATGGAGTGACTGTAAACCCCATTAGCAGGAGCAACCCTGCACCATGAGCACCATCTGCTCTTGTATCTTGGGGTCATTTCTTAACTGCTTGCCTCCACACTATCACACTAGCTCAGCCATGATCTTGCCGTTCTACACTTTCATCTCATTTGTTCTTCCTCTTGATTCAATCTTCTGTCTTTCTTTCCTTCTTTCTTGGATCTCTCTCTCCCTCTATCCTGCCCAGGCTCCTTTTATGCCATGAACCCACAACTGGCATCACCACAGGCACTGTGTCTGAAAAACATTTCACCAACAGGGGGGTGATCATGAGGTAACACCACATCCAGAAACAAGTCAAGTAGGCCAATGTACAAAAACAAGGAAGATTTTATAATAAAATAAAGGATACTTTGGACACTGATTGATGAAGACAAAGTACAATAATTGCAACTGAAAATAAATGTAGAGCGTATTAGGGCCTAATTAAGGAGGCCTTTAATCTCTCTAATCTGTCATCTTTACAAGTCCTCCTGCTCTCTTCTACTGCCCTACCTCTTTATTCTTTGGCTTCTGTTCTTCATGTCAATCATATTCTTGCCAACCATAATCTACTTAGCTCCAAGTATACTTGTTGAATGAAAGTGGCTTTTAAGCCCCAGTGTGTTATGATGTATGACTGAGGTAATTTCCCTGGTCAGAAATGCCATTGGGATCTCAATGGGTCTGTCCACTTAGAACTCCCAAAAGTGACCCCATTTTCCTGTTGTCCTGAACCCAACTTCTCCTTTAAAGGGACAGGTCTACTCCAACTTTCTATAGTGGTAGGGACCATAGGTTTTGGGTCTTTCTGTTGGCTCATTCTGATCAGCTTTGTATTGCTGTCCGCAGGAGTACCGGTCTCTGGAGTTCCATTCCCTATGCGGGGGCAGAGTGCCCCATATTGGGAGATGCCTGCTTGTCACCAGCCATGTTATGTTGCCTGTCTTGGGTTTAGTGCAAATAAATACTAAGCTAAGTAAAACAAAATCATTTTGGTCATGTTGTTTTTAATTTTTTTTTTTTTTGGGAAACTTTGTCACTGTTGTAGTTTTGAGGAGTTTCTGTAAGTGGAACTACCTTTCCAAATGCTGAACCCAGTCCATTCATAGAAGTAACTCTCCCTGCTGGACAGAATACAAATAGAATACGGAGCATTTTTATCAGATTATGTCTGCTGCCACCTATCTCTTAAGACAGATCTGCAGTACTGATACATGAGTTGAAGTTCTAGACAGAAACAAACTGCACCTCAGCAGTGAAATGTGATTAGCGAAAAAATAAATATTTTGGAATGCTAATTAATTAGGATCAAAGGTAGTTTTGAGCAGAATACCTGTACCCTTCAACTTAATTTGCCACATGCCCACCTGATCCTATATCCTGAAACTTAAACATTTTTAATATTGTCAGGGAACTAGAAAGGCAGTAACATTTTTGCAGATGCCGTAGGGTTTCCATATATATAAGATGAAATGCCTGAACAGGTTTTAAAAGAAACAAAGTTATTAACAATTCACTCATTAAAGCCAGCAACATACATGAGTTTATAGAGCTGTCGACATGAAATACTGTGTATGAACATGTTGTGTTCTTGTAAAACAAGAATACTGTATGTTTAAATATTAAGGCAGCTGATATCTTACTACAGTCTGAAAATGCCTTTGTGTCAAATATCTCTGATATCAGTACTTCTTTATTCTATAATTTGCATAGCTCATTCTCATGGAAATGCACAAAGTAAACAGAAGTCATTTTAAGCATTACTTTAATTGAACAAATACACCAAATGCTTTAAAAAGCTACAAAAAGGTTAAGGGACATTTTGTTTTTAAAATAAAATATAAAAAGCTTTAGGGCAACACAATAATGCTGTGGTTCCCATTTCTGTGATCTGGATTCTGTTCCCAGCCTGTGCACAATCTGTGCTGTGTTAAAATCTTCATCTGATATCTGGGTATATACTGTAGTACATCTACTTCAGTTTCTTCCCACATCGTATAGATGTCTAAGTACATATTAGGTTGTGGAAATTAACTGAAATTAATCTGAACAGGTATTTTATTTTTTATGCCTGTGAGAGGTAGCCCAAACACCAACAGACAGACACCGGCAGTTCTACAAAACACACGTTTATTTACAACAAAGTCACCACACACACACAGTACCCCTGAACCAATCACCCTTACAAAGGCCTTTATACATCCCTGGGCCGCCTTTCTTCCTCACTTTTTTGCTTCGTCCTCTTCCACCCGACTCTGGCTTTTCGACTGTAGGAAGGCGGCCCGGATATGCTCCAGGTGCTCCCTGACGTCCTTCAAGTGCCGCATGAGCACTTGGAAGCACGCCGGGCATCCCTGGAAGTTCCTCCGCCAGCACTCCCAGGTGTGGCAGAAGTGCAGACATCCCGGGCTCTATGAAGCTTGTAGCAGCTCCCTGGCGGTGGCCACGGGGCACCAATGGGGTTGAGCCTCCATGCTCCGTTCCCGTGGTCCCCACACTAACCAAGGTGGTTACCCCGTCGTGACCCGGGGGATGTATAGTCCGCCTCCCAGTCCTTCCAGACGTCTTGGCTGGGTCTGACCCCCAGCCGCCTGCCACATGCCATATATTTATTTATTAATGTAGTAAACCCTCTTTTTTCAAAACCTAAGAGAGCAGCATAATGCAAAGCATCCCATTCAAAGGACACCGACTAGTACATTACATGTATTTTCATTAACTGATGGACCTAAGCCAAGTTTTATTATATTCTGTTTCATTTTGCCATAATGGATGGTCACCACTCCAGGAATGTTTCCACCTATGTGCCCAGTGCAGCCCAGATTGGCCTTAATCTCATACAACTCTAAATTATATGCATATGTTATGTTCCTGTAATACAAGAATATATTTAAATATCAAGGCTACTGACATCTTGACTTTAAAATACCACTTATGGTTTACAAAGCCATAAATAATCTCGCTTCATCCTATATTTCGGGAATGCCTCTCACCTTACACTCCAAATTGTAACCTTAGATCTTCAAATGAGTGTCTGCTTATAATTCCAAGAGCTAAACTTAAAAGAAGTGGTGAGGCGGCCTTCTGCTGTTATGGACCTAAAATCTGGAATAGCCTGCCAATAGAAATTCACCAGGCTAATATGATGGAACACTTTAAATAACTGCTAAAAATCCATTATTTTAATAGTTCTTTCTCATAGTTTCATTTAAGTGTAACTCTGATAAACTATATATGCATTTAATTATCATTTTTATCATGGCTCTGCGATCCATACTAATCCCTACTTTCTCTTCTGTTCTTTTTCCAGTTTTCTGTGGTGGTGATCTGCGCCACCATCACCAGATCAAAGCACCGTGCAGTCCTTACATTGATGGATCGAAAGCCAGATGTCCACATGACCATCATCATCTAATTCTTCCATGTGAAGCCTGAAAACCTTAAGAACTGATTGAGATCATTTATGTTAGGTAGAATGCCTAAAGGGGACTGGGTGGTCTTGCGGCCTCGGAACCCTTGCAGATTTTTTTTTTTTTTTTCTCCAGCCCTCTGGAGTTTTCTTTTTGTTTTTCTGTCCTCCTGATCATGGACCTTACTTTATTCTTTGTTACTTAGTATTGCCTAATCTTATTTTTATATTTCTTTCATCTAGTGAAGCACTTTGAGCTACATAATTTGTATGAAAATGTGCTATATAAATAAATGCTGTTGTTGTTATCTTATTATGGTGTGAAAATAATAGAAATGTGTTATGCATCATTCTGGACAACATTAAACAAATTACATTTTATTCAAGAACACACAATTAAAATGTCTACATGATATCAACATTCTTTCTGTGTAAAAACTGTTAATGTTTGATAGAATTGACCTAACTAAACGCTTTGAAATGGATTATTAGTCTGGTAGCACTGCACAGTCTTTGGAAATATTCAATAATGTTTTAGAAAAGTAATGAACTCCAGTGCTCTAGTCCAGTGACTCCCAATCTCAGTCCTGGGGACCCCCTGGGGCTGCTGGTTTTGTTCCAACCCACTTCTGTTTTCAATTGGAACCCTGGCCTAATTAAGTGAGCTGTTATTTCCAAGTTTCTGTGTTTTGAGGTCAATTAAAAAATGACAAATTACAAAAGTAAGTGTGTTAATACGTTTTAATAAAAAATAGGGAGTTATATGTGGATTTTTTATTTTTACTTTTTATTTATGTTCATCCTGATTTCCATTCTGCCTTTTCATTATTGAATAATTAGTAGGTCTGACCCTGAAGAAGATGCAGCCTTTCATCATTTAGTGTTGCTTGCCCAGGTGTCTGCTTGCTTGTTTGTAATTGTCACTATTAGGATACAATGAAGAGAGCAGACTACACAGAATAAGGGAAAAATAATAGCAAAACAACAAAAATAGTTAAACATTTAAAGCTATAGCAAAAAATAGAAATATTTCTAAAGGTCTTCAAATGTAAAAATCATACTGCTGTGCTTTTCTGAATGCAGAATAAGAGAAGAGAAAAAGACCAGCCAACAAAATTAGATCAGTTATTATCAATTATTATTACTTATTATGAATTTGGTTAGAACAAAAGCCTGCAGCCATAGGGGGTTCCCAGGACGGAGTTTGGGAACCACTGCTCTAGTCTAATGAGATTTTTTATTTTATTTGACTTACAGAGAAACATACATTCATTGTGGTTTTACTACTGAGCCTGACTTCAGATTTACAATTCAGTAAAGCCGATGTCACATTCTGCCATTTTTAGTCATGGGGCATGTCAGACTTAATTGCAGTTGCTGATCTCATCACTGGACCATGTCAGTTTGAAACAATTGAAAATCTCTGGGACAAGTCTAATTCATCAACTGCATGCTGACCTTCCAGTAGCCAATAGCATGCTGCATGACGGAGCCGATGCTGTATGAAGGGTTGATAGCTTAGGCAAGTTCCGACAACAATCTTTGCCCTTCTCTTTTCTATTTTTTATTCTGTCGTGGTATGTAAACCACAAAATGTCAGACAGATAAGCTTCTCTTCCAAAACATGTATATTTCTTACAATTTCAAATGCACTTTACTTTTGGATGAGCTTTCACTGGTTGTCAGTTCTCATCTGCACAAGCCCATCATGGACTAGTTGGAATGAGTTGCTGGACATGTCGCGTCACACCACTGACTTTACAGGAGCGCATCAGCAACTCCCTTTGACTTACTAAGATTATGTAAATGAAGGCTATAACTGAAGTTCGCTAGAATAGTCGCATTAATGTGACTTCACCTTAAGTTGTGTCCTTTCATATTCTATGGTGTACATCAACTGGCCGTGTTATTGCATTCATGGTGTATGGTGTGACCTGTAGGGGATGTACCTGCTCCCCAAACACCCAGAAATAACCAAACCACACAGTCAGAAGTTTTCATTCAAACAAAATATCTTCTACAGGTTTTTATCACCTGATAAATCAGTTTTATTCCTTTCCTTTAATTTTCCACCTTAATCTTCTCTGAGGAAGCCTTGTCCACCTCCTCCTGACTCTGACCGATGGATGTGGCAGATCGGCCTGCTTTTCAACACAAACCCTGGAGTACTTCTAGTGTAACAGGATTGCCACCTGGAGGCACTTCTGGGTCTGGTAGAACCTCTTCATAATTGGGGAGCCTGCTCTCAGCAGCTGCCTCTTGTGGCACCCAAGAACCCCAAACGAGCTGCCCAGCAAAACTACAACTCCCAGGCAGCTCTGCAGGTGTCTAAAAGGGAGGCTATACCAGAAGGACACTGCCACCTGATGTATTGGGGGAACACAAAGCCACATGAGGGAGTCACTCTCTGTCCTTCCTTCATAATGGCCTCCCAACCAGGAAAGGTACCACTAACCAAACCAGTCAGTATACCCGTCCATCCATGTCCTTCCTTTATCATTACTTCCTGGGCAGGTAAAGAACCATTAACCATGTCCGGGGTGTCAGTCAACCCATGTTTTCTATGACAACTCAGAAACAGTTGTTTAGGATATACACTGTAAATGGTGATAACCTAACAAGCTGATCAATACTGGTGTCTTTATTACAGGAGATATTAAAAAGCACTTACGCCTCCTATAGTGGACACAGTGCTGATGGGCGATCGTGCCATGGGGGCGGAACCGGTGGAGGTGTGTGTGATGAGGTGGCTAGTAAGTGCCAGCTGCCAGAGCACACCACTCCAAGTGCTGACGGCAATCTCACTGAAGTCCACAGGGGTGCAGACTGCGCAGGGTCCCTTTTTATCCAATAGGGAGGTCCAGACTGTCATTGCACCCCAGAATAAAAAGAGGAGGTCCTGGAAACAGAAGACCAGGTCTCCTGACAAGGTGCAGTGTGAGCCTGTGTGCCCACCTGCAGTAAAAAGCCGCTCTCTGCGGGTGTGGAGAGACGCCCCGAACCTGGCTGGAAACGAGGTGGAGCGGAGTTACCCAGCCTGTTTCCATGTCCAGAGGGCATGGGGACATGGAGGGAAGTGCATGTGCCTTACCTGCGGAAACCGAGGTCACGGGTGGAGATGGTGTTACCGGAGGACGCCTGGGAGTGGCGTCACGGCAGCATCTCCCCTCCCTTCTATACATCTTCTTTTTCAGGACGAAACCGTGACTGGAAGTATGCTGGCGCCCCATCCTGGTTTCCAAGCCATGGACTGCAGCACTTCCGCCACACCAGGAAGTGCTGCTGGAACAGGAACCAGACTTGCCCAGAGTGCTTCCGGGTGCAAGGGCAGCACTTTCGCCACACCAGGAAGTGCTGCCGGAAGATCATCAGGGAGCACCTGTGCCAAAAAAGGGGCTGCCTCACTCCATTCAGGGAGCCGGAGTCAGGTGGAAGAGGACGGAGCTTGCGACGGGAGGAGTAGAGGCGGCAGAAAGAAAGAAAGACAAAAGGACTATGAGCTATATTGGGGGTTTTGTGCACTGTGTGTGTTGTGTGAAATAAACGGGTGTGCATTTAGACATCTGGAGTCCATGTCTGTCTGTGTCGAGGCTGGGCTTTCACAGCTGATATGCAGAGTTGTCATAGGTACTAACATAATATTTTTCAAAGTTGTAGCATAGGCAGGTCGACTGACTAAGGATCACAAAGAAAGCCATAATGAGAATTAAACCACAACCCTCTGGTTTGTGTACCTTCAGTACAAGTTCAGTACCTTAGCCACTGCACCTCACTGCCTCTCTGCCTGGTTATAATATGGAAGTATACTTGAATGAATATTGAACATTAAATCTAGGCTTGTTAACTTTATACTGTAGATTGACAGTTTGGCTGCTCAGTGAACCTATTTGAGATGCCAGATGCTAAAAACTGTACTTTAGTTAACTAATGTGTGCTTTGTTTACTTGGCATAAATTTCTCATTGACTACTGAAATTTTGGTTCATTTTTAAACTGACTGATTTGCACAGTTATCTTCTCTGCATCTCCTTCCATGCTGAAAACACAAAAAAGTAAATTACTTTCATAGACACACCCAGACCAAGCCATTTCAGAGTCTTTGATCAGCGTAACTGCTGTTATGACTCAGAAGCAGATGAATCATTTGAATTGGGTGAGATTGTGTGAGAAAGGTAAAAAGGCAGAAAAGAAAACAAATTTCAGCCTTGTGGTTTTTACATAATCGATCTTGAGCACTCCAAGGTAGAGAGCTAAAACAATGCTTTATTGATTAAATTAAAAGTGAACAGTATCTATAGCCCATGGTGAAACCTTTTTGCATTTTAACTACCTTTGTTTTGAAGAGGAGTTGCTTTATCTAAAGCCTAGTTCAGAGATAGAACTTGTTTATGCTGGATCTAAGGTCTGCTTCTCTTATTATTTATTATTTATGTGCTGCTTAGTTCTGGTTCTTGCGTGCTTATTTATGGCTACAGTTAATACGCTAAAATAATTAAAAGTCAAGCTGAAATGGTTTCATTTACAGGAGAAATTACTATACTCTAAATGCATTGACAATGAGTGATAAGATCTGATACAGGATTATAGGAGTGTCTCAAAATTTATAAAAAACACAGAAGGAAAATCTTGTTGAGGAGTCAGATCTATGAGGATATTAATATTTTCTGTCATGAATACTTAATCTAAATTGAATATGATAAGTCATAAAAAAGCATGCTAATTTTCATTAAAAAGCCAAGCCTTAATTATAAAGCTTGCTCAAAATGGGTATTCAGAACTTCCTCTCAAATGTCGGAATTTTTAAAAGAAAACTTGACATGAAAGCTTGTGTAAATTTACACAAACTCTGACTAACAGGAATCCAACATTTCGGAGAAACTGAGAAATGACGACAACCTTGATCAAGCAGGAAAATGCAGACAGACCAGCTAAATGACGACTCATGCATAATAATTCATATTACAAGTCGTCATTATAATCTGTGTTAACATGACAAACATATAAAACCTCAAAGGTGATGAGTATAATGTATAGACTCTATTTCAGATCCCTTTTAAGAGAGTCAATGATGTGTATTTGCACTGAAGAGCTTTTTTTTTTGTTTTTCATCAGTTTATACCGTCTAGTTGTTGTCACTTCTCAGGGAACTGGCTCAGCCAAGCTTCCCTCCCTCTGCTGTGCTGGAAGCCATTAGTTGATTGAGAAGGTACTACATCCACTTTTCGTATAGTGTGGGTGCACAATCATAAAACACAACATTTTTGCCAACATAAAAAGGCAATTTGCAGCAGTGTCCATTTCTCCATCACTTTACTACACTCATTTTTCAATAAGGGCATCTATTAAGAATGAAACTGCTTTTGTTAATCTTAAGCTGTTACATTCCATTAACTCACAAGTCATATGTGATGCCAAGATAAGACTGGGTCAACCCATGATTTATTTATTTTGAGGCAAACTAGCTTTGACAGACATGATAATACTGTACGTGGTGAATGGCTTGTTGGTAAGGTAACTGGCTGAATCCACAAACTTTCAAATGGCCTATTAATTTTAACAGCAATCATATCATTACTTATGCCAGGTGATAGTGACTATCTGCTCAGACGCTGGCACCTTATCCCCAGAACGCAGAGGTGAGGTGCTACAATGCTGCTCATGGTCTTGCGTGCTCAGTTGTAGTGTACAGCCAGATGTTCTTCAATGCAGATAGATAGATAGATAGATAGATAGATAGATAGATAGATAGATAGATAGATAGATAGATAGATAGATAGATAGATAGATAGATAGATAGATAGATAGATAGATAGATAGATAGATAGATAGATAGATAGATAGATAGATAGATAGATAGATAGATAGATAGATACAGATGGCGAGATCTTGACACTCGACAGGAGTGAGGCTGCTCTGCTAGCCAATGAACATTTGCAGCATCGTGACTGCATATGACTGATTGATATGATTGATTAGTATCAAAGCACATTCTTTAACACACATTTACAAGATGATCGTCACTTACAAAGGCAAATTGCATAGAAATCTGCATACAACAGGTTTTATAAATTTTATTTTTTTAGCATACGCATTTTCCTGTTTTTTTGGCATGCGCATATTGTCATGCTCGAATTCCTTGCAGAGTTTTATAATTGAGGACAAAGAAGTCTGTAACTTGTCAATATAACTCTTTTTTAATTAGCATTACCATCAACTGATACGGTTGGTACAAGTGTGTCTTTGTGTTAAGCTAACTGCAAGCACAAAATTGGTTTGGTGTGTGTGAGTAAGCCAAGCAATGGCCTGGTTCTTGCCTTGCGCTCAATGTTCTTCCCCCAGCTGCAAACTTGAATTGGATTAAGCAGCTTTGAGATTATGATGGTGCTACATTAGTAAACTATATGAACTCAAATGCTGTGAACTGACTTTGTTTTCCTTTTTCATATATCCACAATGAGATTCAAGATAATCACCATGAGATCCAGTGATGAAACAAATGGTCTGATAACGGAGATGGTCAAGGTATTCTTAACATTATGTTGTAAAACTTATCACTTATACCAATTGAGGGGAAAGTATTGAGAGAAACAGTACTGTCAATATGTAACTCTATTCTATTCTATTCTGTTCTGTTCTCTATTAAGTCTTTCAAAGAGAGATATACATCCAAATAACTAGAATATGGCACACTTTCAGTACATGGTTAGATTGCTTCAAGTTTCAAGTTTTCATACCATATACTGTACTTTTTTAAGCCAATTTTTACTTCTTGTCCACAGCATACTCAGACTTTTGGATGTCACACAGGAATGGCATGTTCCTTCAATGTGAATGGTGCCCAGGAAGAAAATCCTAAATTAGCACATGAGAGAGAAAGAATGTGTAGAACAAAAAAGGACAAAAGCCCATGGTATTCTCTATAGGAACATAATGGAACTCAACCAGAAACTAGTCAATTCTTTCTGATGATAGAGGGCAGTCAGTTCAACACACGCCAAATGAGCAGGACTCCTCAACAAATGGAGAGGGTAAGGTGATAGAAGGTTGATGGATGAGCAGTGAAAGCCATTCAGGCCAGTAGTTCACAGAACACAATTAGCAGACTGAGTAGGTGGCAGCCTAATGACCATCTTGAAGGACTAGCCTCTCAGGACATATGTGTGGTACAACACCAGAATGGCCCATAGGGTGGTCTATACTTATGGCTCTAGGACTTTAGTGTCCCAGACTCAATGTCAGAAACTGTCCTGAAAGTGATGGGCTTCCATTGCTTAATGAATTTAGAGTGGGAGTCAGAAATGAGGAAAGGCCAAATAATTTAAGACTTAAAGGAGTCAAATGAAGTGATAGCTGTATTTAGAGACAAGAAAGCAGGTCAGATGCCCTATTGGATAGAGAGAAACCTTGGTACTAAGTTGAATATGTTTTAACAAATTAAGAGTGGAAGGTTTGCAGAGTTTAAAATAATTCCTGTTTGTTAGTCCTATAATTTTTCATTATTGATTTTGCTATAATGTCTTTGTTATTTTGTTACCAACATACAGTAAGTGGTTTTAGAATAGAAAATCAACTTACTGTTACTGTTGTTCTCCTAAAAGGTTAAGGTATTGTTCCAGCAGCATATCTATTTAAAATATTTATTTAAAAAAAACTTACTAAGGCACCTTCTTCAATCAGGATCAAACTGCTGCAATTATCAACAAAGATTTCAAAGGAGCTCTTAGCAGTGGATTAAGACGGCAATACGCTTTCATTGTATCTGTATGCATTTGATGTTCTGAGACCCATAATTACCATCTGAAGCTGAGCCACAGTCATTCTGTTGTAGGTATGTGAAAGGCTTAGTCATACAGTAGCAGCATGGAGCACATTGATATTTAACGAAAAAAAAAAGAACTGCCTCTGCCTTCAAAAATTACAAATGTTCATTCACTTTGGTATAATGGAGCTCAGAACTTAAAGAAAAAATCTGATGTGTCTATATTTTGTTGAACAAATTGAAGTTCTCTTTTCCTATTTGTGCTACAGTTAGGGCACAAACATGTTGAGAAAAAAAATAAAATCATAATCTTTATTGAGCAAAAAACTACTGGAGCAATTTTGCTCAAAATCAATAAGCTTCTAGGAAATTACAGTGCTAACATCTATCCTTAGTGGTTCATTTTTGAACTGTTGTGATCTACAGACTTACATTATAACAAATGGAAAGACACGCATGCAGACAGAAATCACTATAAAAGAAGTGAAATCGCATTCAGGGATGCCTGAAATGCATTAACCCACTGAAAGTTAAAAATGACAGTGTTGACCCCATGGTAACACTAGACAGCAAATGTTTTTAAGCATTTTGCTTCCTGAAAATTTGCTGATGATTATGATAGGCAACTTCAAGTTGAACACAAATATAAAATCAGATTGACAGCACCAAGTAGATATATGGAGAAACACGTAATTAACCTTTTATTGAATTTAACATGTTTAATCACTTAACGATGCTGCATTAGTTCAACTGAGCTATAATGGTTTCGCTGCTTATTTTCATTTATACTCAACATCTGATGCTTCACATTTCAGTGTCCAGCAATAGTCCTCCAGCACTGAAGGATTCCACTTTCACCATGTTCATCACTTGACCACATCAAAATTAGCAAGGAAGAAGTCCAAGTGTAAATGCAGAAAATGAAACTAGTGACGTCTTGCGTGCTTGAAGCATGTTGTTAACCAGATGGATGTAGTTTGGTGCTCTGTAGTTGCCAAAAAATTCTAAACAGAATCCTTTAATGGTCTTTCATGTGATTTCCTCCGGCCCCACTCGAAGAATTACGAACTGCTTGATGCTGATGATGAGTTAGATTTGTAGACCAACAAAAATGCCTTCCTTAGTCCTGGTCTCAGTTTTTTGTGGAACCATCTGTCTCAAATATCGAAATCCTTCACCCTCCTTGTTCATCACTTTCACAGAATTTTTCAACAGCCCAAATTTTATATGAAGAGGAGGCAAAATTATGTTTCTTGGTGGTTTACATGCCACACTTTTCTGCCTTCAAACCAAGGATTTACCGAGCAGCCAGTTGTTTTTAATATAATGAGACCCTTTAGCTCAACTGTTCAATGCAAATGAAACAACGGTACATGGTACAGTATATCCCAACTGCACTCCTAGTAGCAATGCCACTACTTTTACATTATCAAAGACATTCTAGTTGTAGTTGTTGTACTGTGTTACAGGGCCATCTTAATGTATGGGCACAATGGGCACTGGCTGAGGGCAACGGGAGCCTATGTATGTTTCTGTTTTGCTATCAAAACAGGGGCTCCAGCACACTACTTTACCCGGGGACCTGTGATGGTGTTAAGATAGCCCTGAGTCTGTGTATGTACACTTAACAATATTAGAGGACATTACAAAAATAGGCAATTGCAATAAAATGGTTTCTGAAAGGAAATTTTGATTATTTTTGTGATCAGCAGATCAACATCCATACAATAACACCCAGAAATGTTCAGAAACCAAAATCTTCCATGTTAAGAGTCATCAGGAGGTACCTAAAATTCAGCTGGAGGATCAAGTGATTTTCCTTGTTCTTACCTCTCAAACTATGTTTGAAGAATAAGAGTAAAAATTAGATTTAAGAATTAAACATCAGTTTCAGAATTTGATTCTAATTTAATGACTAGGCCAGATGAACTTCTTTAAAACCTGTAAAGCACACACTGCACTTCAACTACTGGTATGGCAGGTTACAGGCAAGTTTGCTTAATTAAAGCAGAAAATGGAAAGCACTTTCTTTATCACTTCTAGCAGGCTATTGTCACATTGCATCTTGACATTCAGACTTCATGAGATACCAGCAGCTTTTCAGCATTTAGTGGACAGACTCATATATTTCTAAGTCTTACAGTGGTGCATATACTGACATTGCTGTTTACTTGCTCACATCGGGAAACACCTAGAGAACTTGGAGGAAATATTGTCATCCCTTAAGGAAACGTGCCTTCACACAAACCCTTCAAAATGTAAAAGCCAGTGATGTAGGGCATTTAAATAGCTACAATCCTTACTGAACTGATGAGTCAGAAGGCACTGTGAACTTTGGTCTGCATTCTTCAGGCTAAGGAATCCTTCAAAGACCTTCAGACAGCTTTATGTTTAGCACCTATTTTGAGGAAACCAGATACCACTAACCCCTTTATCCTTTTATTTATCCTTCAGATAGACATTTGAAGACAGGACCGTAATCAGTAGTGTCTTAGTAGCCTGGATCATCCAGTGCTGTATCATTCATAAGCTGATAACACAGTAATAAGATATGCCATTGTGGAAAAGAAGACCTTCGCTCTGAAGTGGGAAGTGATGCAGGCTAGATAGTATTTGCTATGTAGGAAGTTCACTTTGTTGACAGATGTCATAGTCAAATCAAATCAAGTTTATTGTCATACAGTATGTACTTTGTACAATGAGATTCATACTTGCATTTCTCCTCAGACTACTGAGAAAAATACAACACAGATATTTAGCCTGCAACATACAGTGCACTCAGAAAATATCCATCCCCTTCACTTTCTTCACATTATGTTATGTTGCAGCCTCTTGCCAAAATCATTTAAAATCATATTTTCCCTCATCAAGCTACACCCAATATCCCAGAATGAGAAAGGAAAAAATATAATATTAGAAATTTTTGCAAATTTATTAAAAATTAAAAACAGAAATATCTCTTTGCAAGACTCCACCGTAAAGTGGTACAGTTACATGACTCAATATCACCCAGCAGCTCTAGTATTACTCTGTTCTGGGGCATCCTTTCACTATTATATATATTGTAAATAATTGTACATGTATACAGTATATACACACACCCCAGAATGACTACAAAGAAAGAAACATCTGACACAGTCACAGTGAGGCATTATGCAGGCATATTTCTGTTGGTATAAAGAAGCCCCAGTGGTGTTTCTTGACACACTTCTGCTGAATAATTTGTTGACTGAAAGTACTCGATGTTAGTATGCCAGAGAGAGGATGTGCAGCATTGTTCATAATAGCACTCAGTTGTATTTTAATTATCATCTTCTCTACTACCTAGAGGGGGTTTACTCTGTGTCCCATAACTGAAGTTGCCCTTTTAATTAGGTTGTGGATTCAGTGGGCCGGTCTTGAAGTGATGTTACCAGCCCAGCACATCACAGCACAGAAAATCAGACCGGCCATCGGAGTTGTAGAAGATATGGTACAAGGATGTCACTTCAAACATTAAAGGAATGCAGTCTCCTAAGGATAAAGAGCCTGCTCTGCTCTTTCTTATATAGTTCCTCTGTGTTCTGAGACCAGTCCAACCTGTGACCCCCCCAAGTACCTGTAGAATTTGTCCACCTCTACATCCTCTACATCTACTCCTTGAATAGTGACCAGGCACAGAGGATCTTTGGTATGGCGAATGTCAATTGCCAATTCCTTGGCTTTGCTGATGTTAAGTTGCAGACAATTCTTTCTGCACCAAGAAACAAAATTCTCCAAATGACTCCAATACTCTGTCTCATCTGCTTTATCAGTACACCCCATAAGTGCAGAATTATCAGAAACTTTCTGTAAGAGACATGTCCTGCTGTTATATTTATATTTGTCAGAGGTATAGAAAGTGAAGAGAAAAGGAGAGAGGACTATTACTTGTGGTGCTCTAAGGTTGCTCACATCCATATCAGAAACACATTCCTTAAGTCATAATGATTAACAGCAGCCTGCCAGACAAATAGTCCATTATCCAGGACACCATAGGCTCATCCACATGCACATCTCTGTACCAAAAGCTTACACCAAAACATAGATGGCTGGATAGTACTGAAGTACACTTGGTATACTAAATAAAGTGGCCACTGAACGTGTGTATGTGTATGTAAAATACTTTTACTATATACAGTACACATATATGCTATGTTTATATTGCTTATGAAGGACTTCGACATCAGCAAGGCAAAAGAGCTGGTGGTGGACTTCCAGCATGCCAAAGAGCCTCAGACCTTTTACTATTCGGAGGAGCGACATGGAAGTAGGTCAGAGCTACAAGTAAATGGGGATTCACATAAGTAGCAAACTGGACTGGTCTGACAACACAGTGGCGCTGTACAAGGCCAGAACAGACTGTACTTTCTAAGGAGATTGATGTTTTTTGATGTATGCGGCAAACAGCTGGAAAAGTTCTACTAGTTTGTAGTAACCAGTATAATGTGTTACACTATAGTCTCCTGGGGATACAACTTGAGTTCAAACGATAAACAATGTCTGAAACAAACTTATTTGTACACCTTGTTCCATCACACGGCTAACCTTGGACACACTGGAAGCTGTTGTGGAAAAGAGGATGATGGCAAAATTGGATGCCATCATGAAAAATCTCATCCATCCCCTACAGGAAGCGCTGTCTTGGATCATTTTAGCCATAGGCTCATTCCACCTCGGTGTGTTAAACAGCACCTCTGGGGGTCTTTTCTGCCCACTGCTGTCTTACAATTCAATGCTTCCTCCCGACATCCCAAACTAAATGCAATTTTGTAATAATACACATTTATTTTTTATGTATTGATTAATTGGTTGTATTATCTGTCCTGTGATCTCTGTATCCTTCTTTTAATGTTTCTGCTGCTGTGTTCATGTAAATTTTACCTTGTGAATTAATAAAGTTTATCTAATCTAATCTGTATTTGCAAATACTGTATATATACTTGGGGTTTTAATGTGTACTGATTACAATTTTGTAAGTTATTTAGTAAATATTACACTCCTGTCTGCCTCTGTTATTTTTTATGTAAACCTTTCTGGTGAAATAAGAAAGGGTTAATCTTTATAATGAGTGGTCTGTTAGTTCTCATGAGCAGTGTGTGGTCCAGTAGCTTGTCTGATTTACAGCGGGGCCCCCTTATAGAATGGGAAATCAGAGAACAGAAGGCAAGGTGAGAGTGGTGTCATGACCTGGATAAAAGCCTGCTGAAGACCACCTGGTGACAGCCACTTAAAATGCCCTTAATCATGTGAGTGTAATATAACATACTCTAGCTCAAAGGTTAAATCCTAGCCTTTGCCATTCATTTAATATTTTCTTATGCTTTTTAACTCTTTTAGGGCAGATGTCGACTTTTGTCGAAATTCAGGGGTAGAGGATGGTAATCAGCCATAAACAGCGACAAAACTCGCTGATGCGTTTTAGTTTGTCTCTTTTTTGCTAGGAGGAAAGTTAGCTTAGTTGATTTGACTTCGATTTCCTTTGCGTGAATGAGTAGCGAAGAGCAAACAACTTATAAAATGGCATCGACATCTAGCAAGAGACCAAAGTGAATGTGCGAAGCAAAATAATCCATTTTGTGTATTATTGCTGAATCGGACTCTGACTTGTTGATGCAGTTGATCTGGAGATGGAGATCGAAAATGAAAGTGAGGTACCAGCATCAGCTGATCGTAGTGCTGATCATGTTCACGTAGCTAATGTGCCCATTAACGGCAACTTTCACCTAGGAGTATACTGACACTTATGATGACAAGAGGTATGAATCAGAATGCATTGCACTGCAACTGCCACCATTGCACAAAGATAGCCAGGCAGCTGGCCCACCACGGCATTCCTTCTGGCCATTGAGCAGCTGCCAGAGACGACAAATAGGCGCCAATAGCAGCTACAGCACAAAGCAACAGACATTTGTTGACTTATGTATGAAACCATTGCTTTTTTTGGAAAAAATTCAGCCTTTAAAGAGTTAATAAGATGATGAAGGAAAACTAATGGTAATGAATTGTTTTTCTTCTGACTGATAATAATGTCAGATGATATAAAACAAATTGGCCCTGTAATGGGCCTAGCATCCAGTGATTTCAGTATACAGTGAAGGGGATGAAGTTGTTGTGTGAATATTATGTTTTGTGAATTTATCTGATGTGACCTAAACTCCATTCTTGACCAGAATAGATTCACATCAGTATCTTTCAGAGACTGTGGTCAGCAAATACATTTGAACATGACTTATGGTAGCACATTCAAGTATGACAGCAGAAGATGTGTTGAGTTGTGGTTTGCTACTTTATTTTAAAATGCCTGACCCTTGATGCAGTATAGGCACTTGTATTGTATTTCAAATTAAGGTCATAGCATGATTATGAGCAGCTGATCAAAGTATGGTGCTATCCTGTGCCTTTACAAGCATCAGCAATGCAAAATATATGAAGTGTGTGCTACAATACTACAGTCATCATTCTCAGTTATCACCCCTACAGTGTATGATGTAATTAGGACTTTCAGAGGAGCCTTAATCCCCTGGATTAGCATCCTATAATAACAGAGGGTAGAAGATAAAATAAACAAAATTACATATACAAGGCTACTTTTATTTCATGCATTGTAACAGAAGTAGCTCTTGTTCAACAAGTAAAACTGCCATCTGTCCATTTTCCAAACAGCCTACCTGCTCAGGGGTTGCAAGGAACTGATGCTGACACTTGCAGCATTGAATGGAATGTGGGAACTAACCCTAGATTGGGCATTAGTCCATTGAAGGGCACACTCACACACTCACTCAGACCAGGACAAGTTAGAAAACTGCCATTTATTCCTGCATGCAAATTTTTTGGGATGTGGGAAAAAAACGGACTACCTGAGGACAAGGAGAATATGCAAACTCCACAGAGAGAGTGGTTAGATTGGTACAAGTCAGTAAATAAAATAATTTAAAAAACTCTCAGTTAGCATTTTTTGTCCTACTTTGGGGTGATTATAAGAAATATAATGATTTACTTTGTGATGTAGCAGTACACAATAAATAAGAATAGTTGTGTCAGATGTTTGAAATATTAAAACATGTGCTTCAATTTAAACATTTAATGTATAAATATTCTCGAGTGCAATAGAAATTTGTACAACACTTTAGTTCAGGTACTGCAGAAATGCATCTATTACTCATCTAATCTTATGAAACAAGACCTTAACAAAGGCTTCTTTTGGTCTTCTTAACACTTATAAAACTCAGTAGATAGGTTATCCATCTCTGTGCCAGGTGGCATATTAACATGATGGTAAAATTACTTTTTAATATGAAGAATTCACAGGTCTTTTACTAAATACATAATATCAAGAGAAATGTGTCTCAGTTAAGCCACCTCAGATCACTCCAAAGCAAAGTTTTGTTAGTAGGTCACATTGCAGATGCTTTTATTGATGCTTTGTAAGTGTTAAGAAGACCCAAACAAGAGTCTGTTAAGGTCTTGTTACATAATAGTAAATGATTAAAAGATGCATTTTTGCAACACCTAAAGTGTTACCGAAATGTTTCATTTTACATCCTCTAATAGAGGTCCATAGTAAAGTAAAGTAAAGGATCAACAATCAAAAATAACATCATAGTGGTGATCACTGACTTCGAAATAGTCTAAAATTATACTCCACATACTTATTTTTGAGATTTGTCATTTTGTGAACTGCAATCTCAAAATGACATAAAATGACAATCTACATGCCTATATTACAGATTCCCTGTTTTTTAAAGTTTTTTGAAAAGGAATAACATTGAGCCCTCTATTGTTATTGTGTCGCCCACAACCTAAAGTCCTTCTGATCATTTTTGCTCAGGACACTTATTGGTTTACTCTTTATCATAATGGTGTAATTTTGGCAAAATATATGGTCCAATGATGGCCTAAAAATTATGCTTTGTTGGAGGGTCTAGGGGGGGCAGAAATAGAGGAAACCCCCCAAACTCCTGATGTCTTGCATGAACAGACATCAAGATGTGTTGAATAGTACTGTATATCATATTTGGGAATTGCCTTGTACTAGTAAGTCAAGAGGCCCTGAACAACAACAAAATAAATAAAATGATTTTGAAGAGTTAAAAAAATGTAATTCTAATAAACACATAAATAAACACATAAAACCTTGTCAGTTATATGCCCACAAAGGAATCTAAAAGAGACCGAAAGGAGGTTAAAGGACGTTTTTGCCATCCTTCTTACAAACTAAAAGGAGTTCTGTCTGAGAGAGTGGTACAGACATCCCAAGAGAAAAGAACAAGGCCACTAGCACTAAATGAAGAATTAAAGTGGTTGCTAATCCCACTAAAGCAGTGGTTCCCAAAGTGTTTTGGACCAAAGTCAAAGATATGGAGGACAACCATTGGTCAATAGCTGCTTATTACTGTAAATAAAATGTTACAATTATGACATCCTTTTTCTACAGGTACTCGTGAATTATACTGTAATAACCCAGGGTGCAAAGGAGAACAGATGGAGCACAGACTCAAATGGGGAGATAGCAGATCTGAACAGGGCTGTTTATTGGAAAGCACCTCATTAATTTAAGTTCCTGTACTGCTCCCTCTGTTATGACTATAGAAAGAGTCCCAAGAAAGACAACAAATCAGTGCGAGCACAACTCTATCAAATGTGCACTGCTCTCTTTCTGTGTTGTAAGCTAATTCTTATATTGCTACTCTATAAGCCACCATGTTGGATCCTTTTTGTTGTTTTCTCTCACAGGTCTCTACCACTCACCTGGTGTCTTCACTCAGAACTCAGGCTGGAGTGGCATACACTGTACCTATTTGAACTTCATGCTTACTGCATGCTTGACCCTGCCCACCTGGAAAGGAAAGTCTGCATCACAAGGCTAATATTTAAACCTTTTTGGGATTACTTTTCAAAGTCCTAGATGCTCATCCAGTGGTGTATATAAAAGATTTGAAGGTGGAGTTATACCAAACATACTTGGGGTTCACTGTGTGTCAACATCCATATGGAATTAAGGGATTCCTGCTGCCAGGGCTCTTGAGGTGGACATGAAGGTGGATTTAAAGATCGAGCCCCATGTAGTGAAAGAGTATGGTTGAGAGAGACTGTCAGTTTGAAGAAATGTAGAAAGAGAGAAAAAGAGGAGAAAATCACAACAAAAATACGGGATCAGAGAGGCAAGGAGTGGCATAGAAGCAAAAGATGTTACAGTCTGCAAGAAAGTCAGAAAGGTCACTCTGCGGTTGATGTCTTTCAAGTGGCCTCATAAACAAGAAAGTTCTTTTAAGGAAGATGATTAGGTCAGCCCATGGGTCACTTGGCACATCCTTATGGACCACCACTGGACCATGAACCATACTTTGGGAACTACAACAAAGGAGTCAGTTATAATAAATAAAGGAACTTATACTAAATACACAAAAAGTGTAGTCTGATCCTTACAGTATGGAATGCAGTTTCTTTGTTTTAGTAAGTATGTGAGTGTATAAACCACAAGTATCATGATCTGATGTTTAATTTAATTTCCTTCTGGCTGCTCTTTGGTCTTACCACTGAAACTGTAAGTGTAAACTGAGATTTTTGGAGACCAGTCCTGAGTTCATGAGCTAGATTAAGCAGGATTGGAAATGGAGGGGTACAAATGACTGCCATGTCCTGTTTCTAGATTATTTCATAAGTAAGCTGTAGGTCAAAACACACTTTTCAAGATTTTTTGCTTTCTACAGCATGTACTCATTATTGTTAGTACTGTTTATTTAATACATTTACTACTCAGAGAGTTAAAAATAGAAGTATAATCTAAAAATGTAATATTTATTTAGCTTGTTTAATCTACATTATTGTATTATACTTATTTATATGGCCTTTGCTTGCTTTAAAAGGCATAGAGCAATTAATGACACAGAAAATAACAATTAACAATTGTTAAGTGCTAAATTTAAACACACTGAACACTAAAAATGACATACACATGATAACCAATATGCCTAAAAGGGCTGCCATCTATAAATTAGTTTTAGGTAACCAAACCTCTGTTTAGTAATCCATCTGATGTTAATGCTTTGATATTTTACACTGTTGTAAAAGCAAAAGCTGTCTAGACGTGAAATCAGTCATGCTGACAACATCTGAAAATCAGGCACAACTAGGTGAAAATCATCACGGTTTACAGAATCAAATAATCTGATAATTTTAAACAAATATACTTGCTTTTTTAATGTTTGCCAATAGTTTTGTAATTGTATAGTATAGTAATCCACTTGCAGTAAACTCCACTAGATTTTTTTATTATATAAAGCAACAAGCAATGTGTGAAAAGTAAGGTTCCTTGATTGGTGGTTTTTCTGCTACCGCACCGCACCAGAGACTGGGGTTCCTTGTATCTCTAACTGGAATTTTCACATTCTCCATATGTATGAGTTTTGTTTAGGTACTCCAGCCAGTCAGGTTACTTGGCGACTCTAAATTAGCTTCATGTTAGTGCCAGTCTTTATGACAGTTTCGACCTTGCTGGTAATGCTAGTAGGATTTTACCTCAAATACTGTAAATGGTTATAACCTGAAGGGAGTGATAGATTCATTATTATATATCACATTTACTATAACAATAAAGGTGCATGCTACAGGCTTTGAGATGTCACAGTGCATATTACAGTATGTACCTACCAGCTTCTAGGTCTGGGTCCAGGTCCAGTAAGACCAAGATCTTTGTGAAGTTTGCATGTTCTTCCCATTTCTCACCTCAAAGATTCGCTGATGATTCTAAATTGCTTGTCCTGTGGTCAAAACTCCATTAAGTAAGCATCCACACTACCAACTAATTTGCATTAGAAATACACTTTTGCTGCCTTTCTGTTTCTTGCACTGTATGACACATATTGTAGGATTATGTCTCATATTATGTATTAATTTTATAATTTACACTAATTGTGAATATAGTAATTTAGTATTGTTTTAATTGTCTTTTATTCCATTTAGGTTGTGTGTCTTCTGCATTAAGAGCCAGATGTTGTGCAAAATTAGTAATAACTTTCCCATAGTGATTTAACTTATTATTAAAATGTTTTCTTTTCAGTTATTATTTGCTTAATGTAATTTCCTACATAGAAAAATATTGATATTTGTAGCATGTGAAATTGTCTTTGTACTGGGTGCTGCAGGCCAGTTTCTTGCTGGAGGGTCTAGCCATGTTTACCCTTGTATGTGTGTGCTCATGTGCAACATGCCCCATTCAGAACAGCAATGAGGGATGCTTTTTTCCTATGCATTTTCAATTTCAGATCAAGCTTTTCCCAGTCAAGGCTATTTGGCGGAAGCCAGTGAAGAGTCACCAGTAGTCCAGTACCGTATGCCAGCCACTACATACACTTCAGAAGAAACCATCCACTTGAAACTAAAAATGTTCAGTCCCAGCCAGTAATTGGTGCTGGTGAGGTCAGCAGGGGGTGCTTACCCTGTGGTCCCAATGTCCCAGTGCAGTGACGGGGACACTGTGCTGTAAAAGTGGCGCCGTCCTTCAGATGAGATGTAAAATTGAGGTCCTGACTCCTTGTGGTCATAAAAGATCCATGGACATCCTTCATAAAGAGCAAGGTGTATCCCGATGTCCAGGCTGAATTGTCCACCATGGCCTGGTCATTTTTGCCCCCTAATCATCCCCTGTCTCTTTTTCTCACCACTTCACCACCTAATATCTCATGTGTGGTGAGCCTACTGGCACAAAAATGGACTGCCGTCACATTATAAAGGTGGATGCTACACATTAGGGGTGGCTGAAGTAGCTCCCCACTCACTATGTAAAAAACTTTGAGTAGTGAAAAAAGTGATATGTAAATGTAAAGAGTTATTATTATCCATCCATCCATTTTCTAACACGCTGAATCCTAACACAGGGTCACGGGATTATTATTATTATTATTATTATTATTATGAACTCCCTTAAAGGCAATCACAGCAACCCAAGAAAAGAAAGCAGAGCAGTGCAAATAACGCATCATGCACAAGATACTACATTGATCAGATTGGGACTGAGCAGCATCTTAATGTTCACCCACTCCTAAGGTGGACCACTTGACAGTGCAGTATTTGAGAAAACCACCAAGAAAATTTATGTGTGATCCTTTCACTTTGTGGAAAAGGATCCAGCAGTATGATGCTCCATTTTCAAAGAAAAATGGAGTCCGGGAGTGGAAAAAACAGGTATGTGGAAAGTTGTTTATTTAATTGCTTGCTAACCTTGCACTGTCCAGGAAACACCTGGCCACATGGTTGTTAGGGCTTTAACCAGACAGCCCAAAGACATCTGTTCAAGTCATGCAGTGTGTGTATAATCAGGATGTTCTTTTTGTATTAGTGTGCTTCATCCTTTTTCACGTCAAAACTGTTCAACTCTAAATGTGGATTGTTCCCATTTCATCTTAGTTCATAGCCAAAATATTTTCCTGGTAAGCAGGTGACTGCCAGGCTCTCAGTCTACTCAACGTTTAATCTGTATTGTTGTATTTTGTCAGATGAAGACAACGTCAGAGGATATCACAATAATCAAGACAGACCAGGCACCAGCATTATATTGTTTGTTTCATTTTTTCATGATGTGAATGATGTGTGAACTTTTGCTAGTCATTAACAAACCAGGGACAAATATTATTAGTTAGGAAAATAAATGTTAATGTTAGAAAAGTTTGCAGACATCAAGAAATATTCTGTTATGGCCCCAGCAGAATTTTCATGCCAAAAAATGCTGTTGGTCTGCTGTGTCACCTCAAGGCAAAATGACAACAGAGTGAATTTAACTGAATTAATTTGAAATGAAATCTGCCAGGAATTTGACAGAACTGACTCCCTGTGACCATTTCTTGGAATAAACAAGTTCAGATTATGAATGGATGGATAAGAGAGTATGTGTGTGTGTGTGTGTGTGTGCGTACGTGTGTGTATGTGTGTGTATGCCATATAACTGAGTTGGTTTTTCATTGAAGCTTACTTCATCCTTTTCTTGTTATGCTGCTAATATAAGCTTTCCATTCCTGTCACTCTGTAGTCAGTAAACAAGGTGCAGCAAATGGATGGATGAAAACAGCATCTTAAAACATTCTTCTTTTGCTTTTAATTTCTAATAATTTGATATTTGCTATTTTTTTGATGTCACCTAATGCATCACATTTATCAAACTGTATATTTCTTTGTTGTAAAATGACACCTTACAGTGATTATAGGTGATGTACTGGGCTGGGCATCTTATTTCATGAATCTCTCCAATTCATCCACCCATCCATCCATTTTGTGAACCTGAGCAGGGTCGTGAAGCACCTGAAGCCCATCCCAGCAATGATCTAATGGTATGAACAATCCCTGGACAAGCTGGCCATCCTTCACTGGGTGAATGGACACATTAGAGCCAATTTTGCAATGTCAATTCATCTAACCTGCAGGTCTTTGGACTGTGGGAGGAAACCAGAGCACCTGGAGGAGAACACGGTTAGAACATAAAAACTCAATAAACCATCCAGTTTAAAATTGAAATGATTTTAATATAGTTTAAGGCTGTATAAAAACAGAACCTCTTCTTTTTAGCAATTACCCACTATTCTCTTCAGAACTTAAGCTCAGCAAATTAAGCTCTGTATTTTGTGATTTATACTGTTCTCGAACTGCAGCTCTCTGTAACCAAAAAGCACAGAGTGTCTCATTGTACCGCTGGGAAGGACTGCAGTCTGTTTACTTTGTTGTTGTTCAAAGTGATTAATTTGCACTGTTCAGTGCTGCACTGAAATGAAACAAAAAAAAGAGTCCTGTCACAGCATGCCAAGATCAGTTCAGTGCTTATACATTTGGTCGTCCTTGGTGATGGTCAGTTAGAAGGGCTTATATGATGAATTAAGGTTTGAGATAAGGCTTTATCAGGCAGTGTGGTGTAATGGATAGGAAAATGGAATTGAAACCACAAAGCTGCTGGTTCATTTCCCACCTCTGACTCACTGTGTGATCCTTTGCAAATCGTTTAACCTGCTTGTGCTTCAACTGTAAAAAATGTATTTAAATAGTTGTACTAAAGTGCCTTGGGGTGCTGTTTTATATTTCTACATTGGTATATATTGCATGATGCTTCCTTGTTTATGTTAACACTGATTTTTTTCTGTCATCATTTTTTTTGTGAAATTTGTACTTATTATATTATTGCATCCTAGGCTCATGAGTAGAAGCACGCTTCATACGAATAAATTGATTTAAACTGTATAGAAAGGAGCTGTGTGAAATAAAGGTTGTTTGTTTAATGATCACAACCCCTTCAAGAACCCACAAATCTGTTTAAAGACTTTGATTTACAGAATCATTTATATTATATCTCACCACACTCATGCCCACATCCTCTATCTAAAAATAATTCAGAGCCTAGCCTTAGTATATTAAGCACCAATTGCTTTAATATATCTCACTTAACATGAATTCATGACCATTACAAAATTACCAATTACAGCACACCTATTCCCACTATCTACTTCTGAGGTAGTCTCAGTCAGTATATTTTTTGTTGGATCAGATGTACAAATGATTCCAAACGAATGGTGAGAACAGGAAATACTCCATTCATCACCTTGTAGGAGGAAGCTCAAGTGCAACAGTTCTTTTCTTGACACCATCTTATTCTACTTCAATTCCTTCACCATCGCTACACTCCATCCATAGCATTTCCAAAATTTTATTTCCTTTAGCATCATTATTTCAGACCATTTCATTTCATCATGACCACTTAGACAGTGGCAGAGAGCACAGCAAAAAGACAATCCCCCATTGCAACTGTGAAAAAGCTCAGATATATTCGAGGTGTTAATTATGTCAGGCAGCTTCAGCTAATGCTACTAACCTCCTTGTGGGAACAATTACTAATGTGTTAAAATATAATTACATTGATAAAATATAGTTGTAACAACTACAAGTTAATCTGTGTAAGTCTGAATAATGCTGATCAAGTCTTCAGTTCATACATTCATTGGACTTTATAATTTCAAACAGGTTAATTTCAGGGCATTTTCATGCACAAACCCATACTGGCCAATTTTGAGTTGTCACTCAACCAGTAGGACCTAAGAACATCAGAACTCCGCTGAATGAAAGGAGACCATTCAGTCCATCAGGCTTGTTTGTTTAGCTAATAGCTATGCTGTCCCAATATCTCTTCCAGATTCTTCTTAAATGTTGACGAGGTTTCTGCTTCAACTTCATGGTTTGGTAGCTTTTTCCGGATTCCCACAACTCTTTGAATAAATAAGTGCTTCTGAACTTCAGTCCTAAATGCACTTCCCCTTAATATCCACTGATGTCCTCAAGTATGTGATTCACCGTTATGTTGGAAGAATTCTGTTGGATCTACTTTATGGATGACTTTGAGAATTTTGAAAATCTGGATTAGGTCCTCACACAGTCTCAGGTTTAATTCTCTGAGTCTGTCAGTGTACAACATATGTTTAAGTTCTGGGATGCACTTGGTTGCTCTCCTCTGCAAAGCGTTTAGTGCTGCTATATCTTATTAAGCAGTTCTTTACACCCATTCATTGCTTAATTCACTTCATGGTCATGGTCGGCTACAAGATAGGGACCAATACTGGATGGGGTGTCAGTCCATTACATTCTACATTCATTCACAGAAATACCGTATATACTCACGGATAAGTTCTCCCATGGATAAGTCGGGACTTGATTGAACAGTATAATTTCTGGTATTTTATAATGTTGGTCGTATAAGTGGAAGGTGGAAAACTCAGGCTGTTGGTACAAGGGATTATGATATGCTAACACCCATCTGAGAGAGTAACCATGGAGCACACTGCCTTTTTTTCTATGTGGGTGCGGCAATGCACTGTATCAGCGTGTGCTCCTAACCTCTCTCTCTCTCTGTTGTGCCTACGTGACCACAAGGTAATACCTGAACTATTCCAAAGCAATGTTTGCACCAATTTGTGTTTTTTGTATCTCACACCTTCATCCACCTTTATCGTAAGAGCATCCCTTATCTACGATGGAGTGTTTGATCAGAAGAAAATATGAAGCTGGTTTTAAATTAAATGTCGTCAAAGTACTTTGCGAAAGAAATTGGTAACTGTGCTGCTGCAACAAAATTCGATGCATGTGAGAAACTGATGTGAGATTGGAGGAGGCAAGAAGATGTAAAAAAAAATGAAGTGGCACATTTTTGAACGGGTGTATAAGTCAGGGTCAGATTTTATGATCGATTTTTCGGGTTTCAAGACCCGACTTATATGTGAGTATATATGGTACTTCTGGGCTGGTTTAGACTTACCAATTAACTCCACAAATTGTCAACTTTGCTTAATGAATTTCAGAGTCACAGAAGCCAAGACATTATCCTGGAAGCACATTGAGCAAGACAGGCACAATCTCTGGATGGGGTGCAAGCCTCCCAATTCTCTCAATTACCCTCATTAATACAAGGCCAAGTTAAACCAACACACTTCCCAAGTCCTCCCTGTGTGGAGAGTGCTTTGAGTACTGAGAAAAGCGCTATATAAATGTAAAGAATTATTATTATTTTTATTACATGTATTTGGGGAAACTATAGAATTTGGAGAAAAAGTGACAAGGGCACAGGCAGACAGTGTATACGCCTAAATTTAAATCTTATGTTTTTGGAATTGAATAAAAGAAAGAAAAAAGAAGAAATCTTACTTATCCAAGAAACAAAAGACACAAAAGTTTTTACTTAGTATAAGTGTAGTACTAGGGTGCTGTACCGTGTTAGCCATTATGAATGTAGAGAAAAGCCAAGCAAAATGACACCTTTTATTGGCTAACTAGAAAGATTACAATATGCAAGCTTTCGAGGCAACTCAGGCCCCTTCTTCAGGCAAGATGTAATCTATTTGCCTCGAAAGCTTGCATATTGTAATCTTTCTAGTTAGTCAATAAAAGGTGTCATTTTGCTTGGCTTTTCTCTACTTAGTATAAGGCAATATTAACAAGTACTATTAGTGGCAGGACACCAGTAATATGTTCTGATGAGAAGACAAATGATGCAAAGCAGTTTTTTTAAAATGTACAAGAAGCAACTGCAAAGTGTATTGTGTAAATTTATCAGAAGTGAGGCTGTTTTCTTTCCAGAATGAGATTTCATCAGCACACTTGTTTGTCATATGCTGTACAATCATGAAATGAATATTTAGTGAAAGCCCACATCTGTCATCTTTTCACGCATCAAATGGAAAATTCCCTTTACAGTATGAATCAGTTGTAACAACTTTTGTAAATGGCATTTGTAGAGCCATGTCTCCCCCTATGAAATTACAGGTCAGAAAATGTGTGCTCAGTGCATTCCTTCAAATGTCAGAATATTTTAAAGGTGGGACTTAGCAGACTCAGCTCTTCAGCTCTCAGATGCAGAACTTGTGAGATGAGCTCATCAATTGGCCTTGTAAATGTCTATCAGACATATACAAAGAAGAATTAATGAAGATTAAAAAAGGAAAAAAAAAGAAATATTAATATTAATAAATATTATTTTTTTAAATTGGTGCCTTCAGTCTTCAAAATCATATCACATCATTCTGTCAGTTTCTTAAAAGTAAATGCCAAAATAAAGGAAACACTAGAGTAAATGAGCTGGAAAGGTTTCTTTTTCTGATGGACATTTTTAGACCTGTCCATTCTCTGACTTCCAGCTGACCTATTTAAAAGGCTGCTGCAGTGTTGTGGCTCCTGCTCTTTCAGTAGAGAGATGAAGAAAGGCTTTGAGGCATCAAAGGTTTGATGTATCTCCCGCGTGGCATTCCCTGTTCTCCTTGTCACTGAAGACGACGGCTTTATTCTCACAGAGAAAATGTGAAATCTGTGACAATATGTTATAATCACATACATAATATACTGTATATACAATTTTCTTTTATGTGTCTTCAGACTTAACTGAAAAAAACAACATGATTTATGAATGTTGTGAATTTATATCATCCACTTTCAAAAAGAATACATACTCTTGTTATTATCCTTTTAATTTGAATTATTTTGTCAGCATAAAACTCCCTCAATAACTGAACAAAAATCTGAATCTAAAAATAATCCAATTATTAGCATTCAAATATGGTTTTTCATTCTGTAAACTCCCTAATGTATAGATAATTCTTTGGAAACTGAAAAATGGCAACATTAATTAAAAACATAAAGCTCCGTATCTAAATTCTTTTAAAGGCTTGTGGAAAACATATTTTAACTGATTACCTTTGACTGCTTGTATTATGCTGTCATTCCTTATGGTTTCATTACTTTTTATTTTTTCTACGTATTAACATGTCGTTCCTACCACTTAAAGGCTCTGAAGAGGTAAGAATGGCATCTTTACAGGGCCAGCTAATGCAGTCATTAACTCCTTCTCCTCTTTCATCTACAGGAATAATGAAGATGCACTACAGGACTCCAACATAATTACCGGCAGCCTCATCTCCCTGACAGGTATTTAAGAGATCATCAAACCGGAAGTCAGTGGTCGGTTTTGAACCCACGACTTAGACGATGGCTTATAATGAAAAGGGCAAAAGTGGAATTTTCATAAATGTAAGATTTATTATCACAAAAACACTCAGTGACACAAAAATAAGCTCCAAGGACCACAAAGGCAAAATGAGTTGCCTAAAATAAGCAATCCTGTTACTAACAATGTCCTAATATATAAATCAAAAGAATAGTGGAAAGAAACAGAGGAACAGGTTGAAATCCAACAATAAAACATAAGCAGAGCAAAAGACAGTAGAACTCACCAACACCATGAGCGCATTCAATGAACCACAAGGGATTGTGGGTTTTCCTTGACATTTATAGGGATGGAGGCAGTCAGTTAACATTGGGGGGCAGGTGGCTCCACCTCTTGGGGAACCACCCACACGACACATGGAACATAACAGAGCAAGCATAGACACATAGAAATTAAATAATACGCAAAACTAATAAGTAACCTAGTGTAGAGTAATGCAAATAATTAACACCAGGAACACTATTAACATAAAGAAAAGAAGCAAAAATGGACAAAATGAAGACATAAAGAAGGAATTTGAAGTCCAGCAGGGGAGGAACCCTGGCTGAAATATATAAAAAAATGGAGCTATATTTTCTAGGACCATACATACTGTTTATTATAATGGGAAAAACAGAGATAGTTTGTAGAATTTAAGTATAAAGCAAAATGTTTTTGAAGCAAGCATTTCTGACTGCTAATAAATTTAGATGTAATAGACACAGTTGTGCTAGATTTAAGAGAAAGTGTAGGCTGTATATTATAGCATAAAAAACCAAAACATTTACACTGGGAAACATCCTTTAGCCACCCGCCTCCAAAATGTGTGTAATGGTGTTGGGCACATAATAGGAATATCACATTGCAATAGCAAAGGACACTCACACAGGTGTATGTTTCACTTCTTCAAGGAAGAATTTCATGGCTGTAGGGTTTGTGTTGCGTGCAAAATTATAAACATTCATCATGCATATTTGTCAATCCTTACCAGTCCATTCATGCATTTTATAGATGGAAGAACTAGAGAAACGAACAGGAAAAATATTTGCTGTGGCTTTTCCTCCTCCCTACTGTCAGCAGTTTAAACATGCTCCTTACATTCCGAACAACAAAGGCAGAGAGCATGAAAGCCTTCTGACCGCGGGGGCCTGCTTTACTCAGCACAGCCCAACGGCACACACACTGAGAATTTTTGCTCTTTCCTTTACATGCTGTTCTACCAGGGGAATAAAACATCAGACTTAAATGTGAGGGGTAGTTCATTTCACTAACAGCACAGAATTAATGCCTGATGATATACAGCATTGCAATAACGAGGCATAGAGAAAACAGTATCTATACCCCAATGACAATATTAAAGATTAATGCTGTTTTGTCTGAAGGTTTCTCTCATGTAATGTGTAATTTCCTGTCACATTTAGTGCCAACAATGCTACCATGGGTTGGGTATGAGTCTGTGAGATAGTGTATAACTTGCAGAATCATCTATTAAAGGAAAATCAGGCAATAATTACTGCCTCCAGCTATACAGACCATGTAAATATCATTTGGAGGTTGTGCCACTGTGCATCCCATTAATCTGCTTTTAGTGCAGTCATATCTAGTCCCTTGTACTCATAGATAATACTACACTTGAACACACCGATACTCAGGATAATAATATGAGACACAACTAAGCTTAGCCCTGAAGTTATTCTGAGTCAAACTGCCTACTCATTTTAGGGCATTTATTTTTCTCATGTGGTAAATCCCCCTAGGCTTTTAATCAAACTACTGTTACCTCCAAAAGTCAGTTCTCCATTTCTAGAAGTCTGGCCTCTCAATGATGAACCCACACACCAAAACCTTCACTAAAATTAAGTTCCATGAATTCTACCAAGTGACAGCCTTTAACACTATACAGGTTGGGAAGCGCCATCCCATAATACTTACATCAAGGTATCTCTGCAAAACTTGCTGATAAACTAAATTCCTTCCAGGGAAAATAAAAATTTAATTGAATTGATATGAATGAATCTCCTGAAAATGGTAAATTGTCTTGTAAACAGTAAAGCCTACATAACATATGAATAAGTATGATTGGGTGAAATGTTTAGTTATCAAAGATAAGTCTCCTGAAGTATTTCATAACTGGTCATCACCACATTGTGATCACTAAAACTGTTATGAATGCAGTATGAAACAGTCTGACTGGGGCCAGACTTTCCAAGGCTTGAATGATGGTTCCATATAGATATCATTCATGGTCTTTCTCCAACTGGCAGCGTACTTTAACAACTAAAAAAGTATTACTAAAATAATGAATATTATTACATTAAGATTGCTTACTTTTGAGAAGTTTGCACAGCAGACTGTCATGGTCACAATAGGTCTTCTATTTCAATTTTCTGTGTCAGTTCATGCCCTATGGAAATTATCCAAATTGTCCTGCACTCTTAATGCTAGAGTCTGAGATGATGGACTTAAAGAATCTGATTTTGTGCCTTTGGAGTGCCTGCTCTTTTAACATTCTCCTTTCTTTGTATTTGCAGGTATATACTGCATTTTGCTGTTAATCGCAAACTCTCACAATGCTGTTTAGAAATGTTGTCTGTGCTATAGAGGGTGGGGGTGGAGGGGGGGACACTATGGCACTGACACACTCCTCTGCCATTTGGTAAGATTAGAGAGAGACCTGGTAAGATCATATGATTGGCCATCAAGTTCCTAGTAGGTCAAATAATAGTTTTAAGTGGTACGTATAGATGGGAAAGCCCTGAGTCTGACTAGCAATCTTACATTTCCCAGGACAGTTCAATATGTCAGCTCTTCATTAAGTGTTTGACCTATCCTTAAAAAAAAACTTTATTTATACCATATTTTAGACGTGACTAACTTCTCATTCAAGCAGCATATGCACTCTGCAGTGTATTGTAAACAATAGTATTTTTATATTTTACACTGCTTTGTGTGTTATTTTAAAATTGTTGTCCATCTTGGCATCCTGGGGCTGGTGTGTACACCCATCATTGAATTTGATTGCTGCTTCTTCTGCATGTTTTATCCTTGGCTTTTAAAATAGCTAGCTAAAGGGCTCTGCTTGCCTATAATCACATTTAGGCATACATTTGTTTAGTTGCCTAATGTTATATGAATCTAGATTTGTGGGAAAGTAGAAAGGATATGGCTAGAAACCATGACAATGCAAGTAGCCTAACCAATCACATCAAATTATTCCTAATTAAATTAAATGAAAACATATTTGTGAAAGGTACAACACAAATGTGATTGACCAGTAACGGTGCACTGCACGACTTGACTTGAGCATTCATAGTTTTCAGACTCTTTCTCTGTGCGTTTAGCATTCGTTTGCTCAGAGGTTGATGCTCTTGCTGCTTCCTGAGCAGCTCTTCTTTTCTCCACCCTAGCGGCCCGCTTCTTCTCTTCTTTTGTCGGAATCTTTTTGCATTAAAACTGATTAAGTCAGTGTTTGTGCTGCTGCAATTACTTAGTACGTTTTCCTTCATTTTTCACTTAAGCTGGCACTTAAGTCTTCAATCTGGATCAAGAATGATTTTAGATATGAAGAGGTAGGGAAGTGATGGCGAAGGTAGTAGGGATGAGAACAGCGCCCATACACATGCACCACACGGCCGCCCTAGTGGCCGCTGTCAAGAGTTGATTATACAATAAAATAAAATAAAAACAGGAATAACCTTGGAGGTCAATTACCACCCTGAAAGTGGATACTAGATGTCACGTAGTATATCTGTCCCAAATTTCAGGTCAATAGTTCAAACGGTTTGCGAGCTACAGGTGATTTAAAATCCTGGACAGACAAACGGACAACCACGGTAGTGTATTATATAAGAAGATTGTTTATTTACATGCAGCAAAATTCCCAACTAAATAATCCCCCCCCCCTTTTACTGAGTGCATAGCTGTCTATCTGGGTAGACCAGTGCCACCCTGGCCCCCACTTGGCACCTGCTCATGTCCTGGAATCCGTTGAGTAGCTTGTTTCTGGACTTTCCCTAACACTGTTAATGTTTTTTTGGAATATGGAGACTAAAGGTCCATTTATACTTGGGGGCATTCAGCAGCAGAAACAGTCACGCACAGAGGATGAGCACCCTGGTCTGTTTACAGTACACGTATTCAGTGCATGACATTGTGCAGTTGAAGGATCCCCGACTTTTCCCCCTTCATTTTTTTCTTTGCCTTTACATATCGATCTCACAGATATTTTCATTTCTGCCTACAACTTTCATCTTTTCCTAAGGTTTGGGTGATTTCTGGCCATGGATTTGTGCACATTTGGCTCTTTGTGCTTTTATTGCTGGATTGTATAAGTGTGGGTAGCAACAAATCATTCCCTCAAATGAGTCCACATTTTCTTGTCTAGTACTCATGCAATCAGTGCACACAGAACCATGCAGCCTTATAATACTCTGGAGGCACCCAGTCATTGATGCCGTGATTTCTGACAAAATTAATGTCCCAGGCACATTAATGGATGCTGCCTTTAGGTAAAAATTGGCCTTAAGCCTGCACAGATGATTTCTTCTCAAGTGTGCTGTATAGCTTAAGAATAACTTTTCTTGAGTTGTACTGAACACACTGGGGTATTTATTCACTCAGCACCTGCTTTTATCCAAAGGGATTTACAAAAGAGGTTAACAAAATCATACAAACGTCAGTCTGGGGTCTGTATTACAGCGGAGAAGTAGTGTGTTAAAGAGGTTATGAAAAAGTAAAGGAAACATTTTAAAAATAACGTAACATGATTGTCAATGTAATTGTGTTGTCATTGTTATGAGTGTTGCTGTCATATATATATACATATACACATATACACACACATATACACACATATACAGATATATTATATATACATATACACATATATTTTTTATATATATATATATATATATATATATATATATATATATATATATACACATACATACATACATACATACATACATACATACATATACACACATAGATGCACTTACAATAACATAGAAATCAATATAAACAACATTAACATCATTATCATATGAGAATATGAAGTAATATATAAGAAGCACATTTCATATAAATATAATTATTAAACAGTAAAATCTTCTTCTATAATTTGCTACCGTGGCTTTTCGTTGGTCTGTCCAGGATTTTAAATCACCTGTAGCTTGCAAACCGTTTTACCTATTGACTTGAAATGTGGTACACATATAATACGTCACGTCTGCTATCCGCTTTATGGGTGATGATTGTATTACTCTTTTTATGTTTATTTTATTTTAGAATCAACTCCTATCTGCGCACACCAGGGCGGCCGTGGGCAGATGCGTATGGTGTATTCACTCCATGTTATCGTGCATTGCGCTGTCACTGGTATTTTGATAAAAGAATTTGAACAATATATAAGAAGCATATAAATTATTAAACAGTAAAACATTAACATTTAAGAAGTAAAGTTACATTGAGTACTACTGCAGTGCCTTCGGGTATACCTCATTTTTTGTTTGCCCATTACATGCTTAAATGTATACATTTTTTGGTGTACCTACCCGAGAACACGCGACATATAACCGAGTGTGGGAGAAGCATGGATTTTAAACACGCGTTGAGTTCATCTGCTGGTCTCCCTCGTGGAATAACTGGTAATGTTTGACTAAAATGTACAGCGAGTAAAACGACATTACCTCCTTTTTTTTTTTTACGATCTCTGAGATCTTGCTTTTTTCGGTTCAAGGCTTCATAAGCTCTTTTATGTGCCATGGTGTACTTAATAAGTACTAATTATCCCAAACCATCATCTTTGAATGTTGCAAGACTTTCGCCTTGTATGTAGATTGGGGTAATTACATTCATTGCATTCCTAGTCTGAATCACAATCTGATTGTATGGGTGGTTACCTGGCACTGTAGGGTTGCCACCCGTCCTTTAAAATACGGAATCGTGCCGCGTTTGAGAATGAAATTGCGCATCCCGTTTTGAATCAATACTGGACGGGATTTATCCCGTATTTTTTTTATCATTTTTTTTTTAAAGCAGCGTGTCATGCAAATCATCCCACACGCATTTTATGAAGATGCCTCCTTTCCTACTTTTGATTGGGTAATACTTGATGTCATCGTTAGTTTGATTGGTCTTTTTAACTGTCCAGTGAGGAGGGCGTGTCTTTTAAGTAGAGTCTGCAAAGTATTGGCACTGAGATGTGGCGTCAGCGCCATAGTTGAAGCCCCTAACGTTGCGGTCAGCAAGTCGGCTAACATCCGCCATGTGCCGTCTTTCAGTTGCGAGAAGCAGATCATAGAATGGTTGAAACTGTTGCCCCTAACGTTGCGCCACGGCGTGTGGTTCGTTTATACCTCGTGTCTTCTCATTAAACTTTTATCTCGCGAATATGTTATTGCAATCCGCAGCGGGAGCGTTTCTATAAACTTAATTTAAAGTTACGTTTTACACCGTGCTTTGTTTCCCTTATGAACATGCTTGTATGCTTCACTCGCTCCGTTCTCAATTGTTTAATTAATTTTTTGCTCTTCGTTGTTTCCGGCTCTTCCTCCATTTCCCCCTACTTCGTTCTTTTATCTCGCGAATATGTTATTGCAATCCTTAACGGGAGCGTTTCAATAAACTGATTGAAAATAGTTTTGCATTTACCTTTTTAGTAAAAGGCGAGCTTTTAAGCCTGAGAAATCACCCCGTAAATGCACACGTTTAATTGCACATGTGTTAATATGTATGCTTACACAGTATTAAAAGACAGTCAAAAATTAACGTCATTTACCTTCGTTCCCGCGTGTGACTCGTGCTGTAAATCTCTTCCTTGTTTTTAGTTCACGTGATTACGTAGGAGGCGTGATGACGCGATACGTGACTCCGCCTCCTCCATTACAGTGTATGGACAAAAAATATGTTCCAGTTATGACCATTACGCTTTGAATTTCGAAATGAAACCTGCCTAACTTTTGTAAGTAAGCTGTAAGGAATGAGCCTGCCAAATTTCAGCCTTCCACCTACACGGGAAGTTGGAGAATTAGTGATGAGTCAGTCAGTCAGTCAGTCAGTGAGTGAGTCAGTCAGTGAGGGCTTTGCCTTTTATTATTATAGATAAGGTTACAAAATTGATCATCACAAGTGAAGAGCACAAAACCAAATGCAAGCAAGTTACAAGAGCCTGTGAAAGCCATTATCAAGTGGACAGATACTCGCAGAGCAAGAGAGTCTTTAAACACTTCTTAAATGCATTGAGGCAGTCAGCAGTTCAGACGGAGGTGGGCAGCTTGTTCCACCAGCTTGGTATGTAACGTAAAGTTAATTTAATCTTTCCAACTGCAGAAATTAAACTTGCAGTCTAGAGACTGAGAAACCGCTGGTATGGTCAGCAAGATTGTGAGTGCAACTTTATTACATTCTGACACTGATTATCTGGAGCTTTTCTCTTTATGTTCTCCTCCTCATCTATTCATTCACATTTTTTTTTGCCTGCTACAGTTTGAGGATGCAGGGAGCTAATGTAGAGCGATTAAATTGAAAAAGTCTCAAGATACTGCTGAAATCGAAAGACGACTAAATCTCTAATGCACCTTTTTTATCTTTAAGCAGTTGAACTACTTTATAACACTTGCTTTCACTTCAATATGCCCTTACCCTCAGTATTCATATTGGCTTCTCAGTCTGCCTGTATTTGACACACTTCCTGAAGTAATGCAAGACGTTTCTTTAGTTTTTTCTTTCTTGAATTATTGGCATAGTGCTTGTGGATCTCAGTTAATTCATTATAAACAATCAATGAATCAACTTATTATGACAACATTGCTCTATAATGAAATATTTAAATGGCTTCATAAACACCAAAGGCTTCTTTACCTTTAACCACATAAATACTTCTGACTCAAAGCCTGGGCATTTCTCTCTAAGAGCAAACATGTTCATATTGGCTGGTCTGAATACAACTGGAGCACAATAAAGGCAATGAACCAAGAATTTAGTACCTAGGAACAATCTTGTACTTGGAATAAGATAATTCTCCATGCATAAAGGGGTTTTATGCTACCTTGGACATTTCTCAAAGGCATTTTACTTTTAACACTGCTAAAAAATCTATCTATCTATCTATCTATCCTTCCATCCATTTTCCAACCCACTGAATCCGAATACAGGGTCATGGGGGTCTGCTGGAGCCAATCACAGCCAACACAGGGCACAAGGCAGGAACCAATCCCAGGCAGGGTGCCAACCCACCACAGTACCTATCTATCTATCTATCTATCTATCTATCTATCTATCTATCTATCTATCTATCTATCTATCTATCTATCTATCTATCTATCTATCTATCTATCTATCTATCGTGAAAGACGTCACCCTCGGACACACAAAAAGTTTTGGGGCAGCCACCCATATATTGTACCTAGCTGCAAAGGCTAATTGAAATTGCACAGATGTGCTGAGGACGAGTTCTCAACATGAACTGATGAGTAGTGGCAAAGATGGCGCTTTAAAGGCCATCAAAGGAAGTGATGTCATCTATGTCGGAATGTGACGTCTTTCTTGAGGCCGGAACCGGAAGTGACGTCTTACTGGGAGTCGAAACCGGATGTGACATCACTCTTGGAGCCGGTAGTGGAAGTGATGTCTTGTATGAGGAATCAGGCAGGTTTTCCCGTGTTTGGTCTGCAGAGAAAATAGAAAAAGGTTTAGTGCACCTCACCGCCCCCTGGCCCGGCGTGGAATTACCTTCTTTTGGTCCACTCAGCTTCCTCCTACTCACACTATCTATCTATCTACATCCATTTTCTCAACGCATTCATTCATGTTTACAGGGAAAATGAGCTTCTCTCAGCAGCATCAGACAAAATTTGCTTACCAGTTTTGGGCAGAGTGCCATTCCAACACAGGGTACTCTCGTATACATGATCACACTCATTAAGACTGGGAAGATTAATAGGTGCCATTGAAGAGGGGAAACTGGAGTACCTCAAAAACCCACAGAAACAAGGACAGGCCTTGCAATCTCTTTTTTGTACAAAACCATAGTAAATACAACAGACATGCTTAGAAAAAACATTATACAGCTGAATAGGCTGCATTTACTGTACACTTTTCCTGGGCAACAACATGTCCACATTTCTATAAGAGTAATAACGCTACATTTACAAATTAAATATTAAAAGAAATACATGGTGTAACCGTAAAGGAGCTTACTCTGGAGCTAATCTGCATAAACTTACATTGTTAATTTTCAAAATCATTTTTATACAGGACACTGGACAAAGGGCCAAATCAGTTTCATTAATAACTGTAGACTTGAAAAATGTATGTACTGGCTCAAATTTAATCAATAATATTTTATATTTAGGAATCATTTTGAGAATTATCTGTTAGGGCTGTCTCAGATACAAATGGAGGGGCAGTGGCATTGCATTATATCACTCATCTAAGCAAATTGTTTTGTATAATATATCATCTTGCAAAAGCAATCTTAAAAAATATGCTATCATATTAGCAAGAATTAATGTTTAAGAATAAAAGTTATAACAAATGCACACTTGTGACAGCCACAACTTTCACTTAACCAATAAAAATTCAATTATATCAGTCTTTAAAAATTAAAAGGTGCAAGTATAGATAATGTTTGGACAGACCCTTACCAGCCAGCCTAATGATTTCTGCTAGGCGCATCATTTTATTTTGTCAAACTTAAGGGGAAATTTACCCCTTTTGGCATAGAGGCTCATTTTAGCCTTCACTAGGTCTTGTGTCAGTCATTTTACTTCTGAACCTTGTACAAGCAAATAGACTGTGACAATTATAAACTAATATCTATGCACACATAAAAAATACTAAAATAAAGCATTTAAACTTGCCTTACATACCTTATAAAGACTTCCCACTTAGAGAATCCTGCTGTAATTCCCAGGAAAACGGGAATTGCCAAGCTCGCATATATAGCGTGTAAAAGTGTAAAAATAGATCAAGAAATAACAGAGTTATAGTTGAAAATAATTAAGGTGGCGCCATTGCTGCAGCTTGCACTTCATCAGACAACAGCTTTGAACAGCAACTTGAAATTGCAATGCGTCAGTCTGTTGCATCCGCATTATCTGTGCCAAGAAACTTGCCATCACAGAATGATGACAAGAAACTGGATGCATCAGTAAAAGCTGAAATGGCAGTGTTTCAGTGCAACGGCAAGCACGGGCGTTGTTTAGAACAAGTGTATCAGTATCTGATGATTGTGCCGCCTACTTCAGTGGAGGCAGAGCGTGCGCTCTTGCCTGGATGACCACACGCTGGACACGTTAATCATAATAACAATAATTCATTACATTTATATAGCGCTTTTCTCAGTACTCAAAGCACTATCCACACAGGGAGGAACCGAACCCTCAATCTTCCACAGTCTCCTTACTGCAAAGCAGCAGCACTACCACTGCGCCACCTGTGAGGACATTGTGCTTTCTACGCTCTTATTACCGCAACTAAAGATACATGTACTTATATGACAGCATGAACTGCTTGTAGATAAAGTTAGTCTTTTATTTGTGTCAACATATTGCAGTAGTTTTATTAAAAATAAGTGTTGGTCGTTCTAAAACCGTTCACATGTGAGATGCCCATGCACTGTGACATCCCTGGGAGCCCGGGATTCCCGGGAATGAAATGTGGGATTCCCAAATTCCCAGGAATGGATAAACCCGTCCAGGAATGGATTCCCTAATCCCATCTCCTTCTGGTGGTTTCCACAGTCCTTGTAAACTGAGTAACACAACAACTTTTTTTCTTATAAATCACTTCAGTAGTTAATTACTATTATATTTTCTTTTTTTATATTTGTGGTACAGTGGAACCTCGGTTCACGAACATCTCGGTACACGTACAACTCGGTTTAGGACCAAAAAGTTCACCAAACTTTTGCCTCGGTTCACGACCACACACTCGGTATACGAACAAGCCAGGTTCCCTTTCGGTTTGTTCATGTTCAGTCTATCCCTGTGCATTATCTGTGCAGCGAGCAAGAGAGAGAGCGAGAGAGCGTGACACACACACACACACACGCACGCGCGCACACGCACCCACACACACACACACACACACACAGAGGCAGCGCGAGAGACAGAGGCACACACACAGGCAGCGTGAGGCAGAGAGCCGCTCACACACACAGGACCGCTCTAGAGAGACACACTGTGAGCTGCGAAGCTGATCGCACCCCCAGAGAATACAGACGCCCCTGGGAAAACCCCTAAGAAACATGGACAGACTACCTTCACATTCCTCCTTTCCCTTCTGGCCGGCTCTGTCGCATAATATGCCTCTCGCGCGGTGCTCCGCCTTCTTAAAAAGCCTGCACGGGCTTCTTTCAGTTTGTTAAATTGGTTGCTTGCTACTCCTTCTTTCTCTCTCAGACAAACTCTGCTCCTGGCGGAGCTGTCATCTCTGATTTGTCATGGAGCACGTTTAAACTGTTGAAAAGAGACAAATGTTTGTTTGCAGTGCATTGAATAAAGTTCCTTTTTTTCTACAACCTCCTACGTCTCTGTGCAAATCTGTGACCCAAGCGTGACAACACACACAGGTGCTCCAGGCTCGCAAAAGAGAGACACACGCACACACACACAGGCGGGGGAGAGAGAGGCGCGCGCGCACACACACACACACACACACACAGGCGGGGGAGAGAGCGAGCGAGGGACGCATAAGGTAGAGAAGGCTTGTTTTTGTTTTCAGTTCAATTTACAGTGATCGGTTCGTAGCCTGCATTGTTGCAATGTTACTTTTCTTGGTGGTTTATTAAATTACAGATTTTTCAAATGTTCATTTTTTCCCTGTGCTTAAAACTCATTAAAAAAAGTGTTTTTAGGAGCGGTTCCTAGCACTATAGCGCGAACTATTGCAGTGTTAGTTTTCTCTGTTGTTCAAGGTTTTCTCAGTGTTATTCAATGTTTTTACATTTAGTTTACTATTACGCTGTGCATTCTATGGTATAATTAACTAAAGTTGTGCTTAAAAACTAAAAAATATATATATATACATACAGTTCATATGGTCTGGAACGGATTAATTGTATTTACATACAATCCTATGGGAGAAATTGCTTCGGTTCACGACCAACTCGGTTTACGACCAGAGTTTTGGAACGAATTATGGTCGTGAACCGAGGTTCCACTGTAATTAGAATTGATTTTGAAAGGGTTGCATTTCAGTACAAAATTCAAGAGCCAAACTAGCAATTCTGGGTATGGGAAAAGATACTACAAAATATGGTATATTTGATAACATTTAAATTCTTAACTTAAAATAGATAGATAGATAGATAGATAGATAGATAGATAGATAGATAGATAGATAGATAGATAGATAGATAGATAGATAGATAGATAGATAGATAGATAGATAGATAGATAGATAGATAGATAGATAGATAGATAGATAGTGAACACACTGCAGAACCCTTCAGCTCTTTACAACACTAGGACTCAGGGGTCCACATTGACTACTCACTTAAATTCCTCTTAAAATATTTCACACATTTCAAAGTAGCATTTTTTATGTTTTCATTTGATCCCATTTTTCTTAGTCACACTTGAATAGAATATCCCATACTTCCCTTCTGAACAGTCCAAAAGGTAGCAGAAAGACACAATCATTACTTTCAGCTACTGTATATCTGAGTTGTCTGTCCTTCACCTTTTATTCAAGAGTTCATTAATTACCCAATTAAAATGAAATATTTTTAAGCAAGATAAATCAAAATGTATGCCATACTTATTGGTCTGGTGTTGCAGCAGTACTTTTTTTCCTGTCATCTTTCTTTTTTCTACAAAATTGTGACCTTGGTCTTGACCATACTTACTGTCATGTATAACTCTCTATGGAACATCAATGGTAAGTCCTGGTTTTTTGTAGAAACTTGATTTTGCTATAGAGTAAAATTAAATGAAATTACTTTCGTATGAACTGATGTTTTTAACACTATTAGTTATTTTTACCATTTTGACACATGTCAGTCATGCCTTCCCATATACTGATCATTTTTATTGTTACTCCAGCAACATTAGTTGTGTTTTTTAATTTAGATACAGTATGGTCACCACCATTTTGTGTTGATCCTTGCATGGCTACAGCCAAATTGTTTAATTTTGCTATGTCTCTTGCCGCTGTAAGATGACACTATATAGCGCCCGACCCGACATAGACTGGACACGGGAGGCATGTGTAAAATAAACAGAATTTTATTTTTCTTCGCCTGTGGACTATGCCTTCCCCGTACCAACAGACACAACACAGTCCCAAGCATACAAGTGTGAAAGTACTAAAGCACTTTACTCTTCCTCTCGGCACCACCACTCCTCCTCAGCAATCTTTGTCCTCCTCCCACCCGACTCTGGCCGCTGAGTGGTGGTTGCTGGCTCTTTTTACAGTTCACCCAGAAGTGCTCCAGGTGCTTGATCACTGAGTTCCGGCCGCACTTCCGGGTGTGATGAATATGCTGCCCACATGGGCTCAGGAGTCCCAAACACAGCACCCCCTGGCGGTGCCTGCGGAACCCAACAGGGCTGCACCCAACTCCAATCCCCAGGGATCCCTTCGGGAACCCGAGGCACCTGTCCACCCCAGGGGGGCGTCCATCTAGCATCCAGGGGGAGGTATTGCAGTGTCCAGGGCTGCTCCCCCTGAATATAGTGTGCAGGGGCGTCCCAGCTGGGCATGGACGCCAGCCGCCTGCCACACTGCTCATGTGACACTAAAGCCATGTGATCAAGCTCTATAACAAAATGGCAGCACACAGCTTTTACCACCTTGGTTTCTTGGATTTCTTTGTTTTCTTTCCACTCTCTTCTGCTCTCTTCTGTGTTAGACAAAATTAAAAGGTGCTTGCAATATGTTTTAGTGTTAGGAATTTCATTTTGTTTCCCTGACTTTGCTCCTTACCTTTGCATTTTGGTTTTGGTGATTGATTCCTTTTGCCTTTCACTGCATTTTGAAAATTACCTGTCTCAACCAATGCCTCAACTTTCTACCCTAAAATCTTTTCCTCTCCTAGGGACTCATGTACAGTATATTAGTATATAGTACTTATTATGACTCATTAGTTATGAAAAAATCTGCATTTATAAAACATGAACTTACCTGAAGATTAACTTAATGTTACTGAAAGTTTTAACTATCCAAAAGATATACACAGACAATTTTGGGGTTGGAATTTTAATGACTCCAGGAGGCAGAGCAATGAACTGAATAGAAAATCTAATTTAATTGTGGAATTCGATGATGCGTCAGTCACATTCTGATGTTCTTGAATTACTGTATATACTCGCTGATAAGTTCTCCCACGGATAAGTTGGGACTTGATTTTACCGTATAATTTCTGGTATTTTATAATGTCGGTTATATAAGTCAAATGCAGAAAACTCATGCTATTGGTACAAGGGATTATGATATGCTAACGCCCACCTGAGAGAGTAACCACGGAGCACACTGCCTTTTTTTCTATGTGGGTGCGGCAATGCGTTGTATCAGCGTGTGCTCCTAAACTCTCTCTCTGTCTCTCTCTATTGTGCCTATGTGACCACACGGTAATACCCGAACTATTCTGAATCAACGTTTGCACTGATTTGTGTATTTTCTATCTCACACCCTCATACACCTTTATCGTAAGAGCATCCCTTATGTATGATTGATCATTCGATCAGAAGAAAATATGAAGCTGGTTTGAAATTAAACGTCATTGAAGTAGCAAAAGAAATTGGTAACTGCGCTGTTGCAACAAAATCCGATGCATCTGAGAAACTGATGCAAGATTGGAGGAGGCAAGAAGATGTAAAAAAAACAAAAAAATGAAGTGTTGCATTTTTGAACAGGCGTGTAAGTCAGGGTCTTATTTTATGATTGATTTTTCGGGTTTCAACACCCGACTTATACGTGAGCATATACGGTAACTATTTTACAGTTAAAGGACACGTTCTCTCAGTACAGCTGTCTTCAATGTTCGTAATAACATCTAATGCACACTCAGTGTTAATCGCCTTAGTGTGTAGCCTATCTATTTTGGCTATAAAAATGGTGTGAAGTGTGTGGACGACATAACTGGGAGTGCCAGTATTACTAAGAAGCCAACCATCACACACATTGTGACTCTAAAGTATGCTTCCCACACTACTAATTGATAAAATTGATTAAATAAATGAAACGTGGGTTGAGCCAGGCAACCTTTCAATAATGTCTGTCAGACACACTTGAGTATCACATATTAGTTGTATATTAATTGAATGAAAGTGCATTCTGTTTACAAAAGCAAATTCATCCATTAATGGTGCCTTTACCACAACGTGCATGCAACCAATTACAGTGTGTACATTAAGAAAATCAGTAATCACTACAAATTGCCTTTTGAGTTTGGCCTGTTCACCCTGACCGTAAGGAAACTGGATGTATCTGGCTAGCATCTTAATAATACCAACCCATATGGATGGTAGGACACGGCTCAGTGATGACTGTGAAATTACAAACCGCTAAAAAATGCCCATCACCAAATACCCTACAATTGGAAAACCTGTAATAGAACAGAGATCTTTCTGCCTGATAGTCTCTGTAATGTAGACTCCAATTCAGCACATAACTCCAAGAGGAAAGCTCCAGGACATCTAAATCACTTTACAAAGTCAGTGAACATCGTTAGCCAAAAAATCATTGCGTTCCCAGGACTCTTTTTTTCCCATTTTTTTTGGTGCCATGCACCCATGTACTTTGGGTAAAGTCATTTCACATAGGTGTGAACAGATTGTTGATGTACAGATTATAGAGAGTCAGGCTGACATCCTGTCTCATTATTCTTTTCTCTAGTCCTTTATCTTTCACAAATAATAGTTAATTCAATGTGGTGAGTCTCCCTTTGTGTGGGTTCCATAGACATTTCATTTTCATTTCATGCTTCAAAGACAGGCTGTCAGACTGATTGCCACCCATCAACTGCTCCCTCCTGTGTGAGCATTAATGTGGCTGTACTTCTACTAAATTGAGACCCAGGAGATACTTTTATTCACTCATGTATTCATCTATTTTCTAAAGTCACTTTTTCCACTCATGTTCACAGGGAGCTGGAGCCTAACCTGGCAATATCAAGTACAAAGAAGAAATCTACTGTAGATTATTTGCTGGTCCATTGTACGCACATTTTAATCCCTGAACTCATCCCTACCAGGTCAGTTTAGTGTCACTCATTCACATCTTTGGGATGTGGGTGAAAAAGGGAGCAGCAAATAAAAAATGACAAAGGGAGGATGTGCAAACACCAGACAATTCAATCCAGGTGTCTGGATCAGTGAGGAAGCAGTGCTAACTGTCACACAACAGAGTGTGCATTATTAGTAATTTATCAAAATTGAAGCTATTGAGATCATCATTTACTGTAGTTGGATAAACATACAATGGGGAAAATGGAGAGTATTCTTCATGTTTTTGAATAATGTCCCAAAATAGAAAATATCCTTTTACATTGAATATTCCAAATGTTACACACGAAAGGTTTTATTATGTTCCTTTTTCTGTTATAAATGTGTAAATGTGCTGCTGAAAATGGTGACCTTCTAATCGAAAAAAGTGACATTATTGATTACTTGAGCAAAGCAAAGTGGTTCGCAGATGAAGGAGTCTGCATAGTAAAACGTTCCAGTGGCACGTGGCACCCACACCACTGAGCTCGGCAGCTGCACGTGGACAGAAGAACAGAGCAAGCGAGACACAGACGTCATTGCTCAGCTAAACACGACAGCGGAGTAATGAGTTATGAGCAAATATTAAAGTGGGTAAACAGCTCACATCCTGATTAGATCCTTAGGCATTTAAACTGATCTCTGATTTTCTATTTTTCTTTTGTTGCTTAACATATTCTACATTTTTTCTCTCCTTTCTTCTCTACACCAGTTGCTTGGAAATGAAAGATGACCGTTTAATCGTGTTGTTGCCGTGTGAATCTCAAACACTCATTGTAAAATCTATAAACCCTATCTCCCTTTTAGCCTTTAGGAGTAATAAATTCTCATTGTCATTTTCAGTCATCCTTACTGTAATCCCATCTCCATTACATCAAGTTAGGCATGTGTTAGAGTGGCCATTTTATCGTGCTATGGGACTCATTATGGAATTCATTTATAGACAGATCGTGCCTAAGGCCATGTCTAGTATAACCTTGAAAATGTTTTTTTCAAAAATGATTCCACTTTCCAGAGTGAACAGTGCTGACACACAGAGATCTTGCAAGATGGTGCCATGCGAACTTCAAGGATTTGTTATGCTGTGGCACTTTTCAATTCACACAAACATAAACCTGCTGAATATAACAGGAAGTCCAGAACAGATGTGTCTTTTTACACTCATCCAACCCAGAGGTGAGGATTACACATTTTCTTTGCAAATAGTGCATGATTTTAAGAGGACAGAGCAATGGAAGTGCTGGATACATTTTAATATTGTATTACTTTTTGCATTATTTGTTCCATCTACATTTTGATTTCATTATTTCTAAGCCAGGCCAGTTGAATAATAAGTTCCAATTTCAAACTAGTCACTGTCATCGTATGGTTGCATGTTCTCTCTGTGTCTGCATGAATATTTCTAGGTAATTCAGTTTCCTCCCATGTTCAAAAGACAAGCAGATTTTGTATTGTTCCTGTGCAGGTTTGCATGAGTATTTGCTGGGGTACAATTACTTTCTGTATTGGGTTGTTTCGTGCTTTGTACTGCTGCAGCCAAGAAAGGCATACCTCCTTTTGATTTAGTAATAAAAAAGGCAGATTCTGAAAATGGATGGATGGATGGAGGGAAGCATGGATGGATGGATTGATGGAACTTCTAGATCTGTTAGCTACGGTATATTTTTGTAACTTACCATGTCAATGACATCCTGAGTAAAATATGTCTGATGCAAAAATTGTTCCCATCAGTTTTATGTTACTATTTTCATAATTATGTATTACAATGGAGCTAAAATATATTCTCTATTAGGGCATTGGGTCTGTTATCACAGTACATAATTTTAATGAATTCCTGGAATATTCTATGATGACATTTTATTATAAACTTGTTGGTTGATACAGCCTTATGTGTGCCTTTCATGCACCTTGTATGCACCACAATTGGGCATGCCAGTATATTATGTTCCATCTGTTCTGTTAAATCTGTCCTAGTAAACTGTAAGTGCTATGACTTAGAATTGGAAGCATTTAGGAACAGCAACATAGTGATAGACCATGCAAATTCACACAGCAGCGCCGCAAAGTGCTGAAGCACATAATGTGTAAAAATCTCCTATCCTCTGTTGCATCACTCACAACAAATTTACAAACTGCATTTAGAAGCAACATCAGCCCAAGAACTGTGCATTGGGGAGCTTCATGAAGTGAGTTTCCATGGCTGAGCAGTTGCACATAAGCCTAAGATCACTATGTGTAATGCCTAACATCAGCAAAAGTGGTATAAAGCACGCCATCATTGGACTCTGAAGCAATGGAAACCAGACCTCTGGGGTTATGAATTACGCTTCACTATCTGGCAGTCTGATGGTTGAATCTGAGTTCAGCTGATGCCAGGAGAATGCCGCCTTGCAGACTGGACAGTGCCCACTGTAAAGTTTGGTGGTGGAGTGATAATGGTCTGAGGCTGTTCTTCAGGGTTTGTGCTAGGTCCCATGGTTTCATTGAAGGGTACTTTTAAAGCTATAGTATAAAGACATTTTAAACAATTGTGCATTGTTACCATTGTGACAATAATTTGGGGATGATCCCTTTCAGTTCCAGTATGACCGTGCCCCCATACACAAGGCCGGGACGAAAAAGACATGCTTTGACAAGTTACATATGGATGAACTTGAGTGGTCTGCACAGAATCCTGACCTCAACCCTACTGAATATCTTTGGGATGATTTGAAACGCCAATTGCTAGCTAGGTCTTCAAAAATTGACTTTGGCTAAATGGGCTGAAATTCACAAAGATACACTTAAAAATCATGTGGAAAACCTTTCCAGAAAATCTTTCCAGAAGATTAAAGCCTGTTAAAGGGGTGCACAAAGGGGTGCTATAACTACATATTAATGTGCATGGTTTTGGGATGGGATGTCTAACAAGGTCAAATAACTGTTATGGTCAGATGTACACAAACTTTTGATTATATAATGTAACTTCAGTACACAGTTTAGATCAGGGGTCCTCAATCACAGTCCTGGAGGGCCGCAGTGGCTGCAGGTTTTTGCTCGGGTTCGCTTACTGGGTCCTCCCTGCATGGAGTTTGCATGTTCTCCCCGTGTCTGCGTGGGTTTCCTCTGGGTACTCCGGTTTCCTCCCACAGTCCAAAGACATGTAGGTTAGGTGCATTGGCAATCCTAAATTGTCCCTAGTGTGTGCTTGGTGTGTGTGTGTGTCCTGCGGTGGGCTGGCGCCCTGCCCGGGATTTGTTTCCTGCCTTGCGCCCTGTGTTGGCTGGGATTGGCTCCAGCAGACCCCCGTGACCCTGTAGTTAGGATACAGTGGGTTGGATAATGGATAGATGGATAGTCATTTGTACAGAAATATAACTATCACAATATTTTTGAACCATTATTAACTCTCCTCTATTCAGTTTCTTTTCTTGGTATCTAGATAGATAGATAGATAGATAGATAGATAGATAGATAGATAGATAGATAGATAGATAGATAGATAGATAGATAGATACTTTATTAATCCCAGGGGGAAATTCACATATTCCAGCAGCAAAAATATTAAATTAAAGAGTAATAAAAAAAAAAAAAAAAAAAAAAAAATGCAGATAAAAAAACAGACAATAACTTGAATAATGTTCAACATTTACCCCCTCTGGTGGAATTGAAGAGTCGCATAGTTTGGGGGAGGAATGATCTTCTCAGTCTGTCAGTGGAGCAGGACAGTGACAGCAGTCTGTCACTGAAACTGCTCCTCTGTCTGGAGATGACACTGTTTAATGGATGTAGTGGATTCTCCATAATTGATAGGAGCCTGCTGAGTGCCCGTTGCTCTGCTACGGATGTCAGACCGTCCAGCTCTATGCCAACAATAGAGCCTGCCTTCCTCACCAGTTTGTCCAGGCGTGAGGCATCCTTCTTCTTAATGCTGCCTCCCCAGCACACCACTGCGTAGAAGAGGGCACTCGCCACAACCATCTGATAGAACATCTGCAGCATCTTACTGCAGATGTTGAAGGATGCCAGTCTTCTAAGGAAGTACAGGCGGCTCTGTCCTTTCTTGCACAGAGAATCAGTATTGGCAGTCCAGTCTAATTTATCGTCCAGCTGCACTCCTAGGTATTTATAAGTCTGCACCCTCTGCACACAGTCACCTCTGATGATCACGGGGTCCATGAGGGGCCTGGGTCTCCTAAAATCCACCACCAGTTCCTTGGTTTTGCTGGTGTTCAGTTGTAGGTGATTTAAGTCGCACCATTTAACAAAGTCTTTGATGAGGTTTCTATACTCCTCCTCCTGCCCACTCCTGATGCAGCCCACGATAGCAGTGTCGTCAGCAAACTTTTGCACGTGGCAGGACTCTGAGTTATATTGGAAGTCCGATGTATATAGGCTGAATAGGACCGGAGAAAGTACAGTCCCCTGCGGCGCTCCTGTGTTGCTGACCACAATGTCAGATCTGCAATTCCCGAGACGCACATACTGAGGTCTGTTTGTAAGATAGTCCACGCACCATGCCACCAGGTATGACTCTACTCCCATCTCTGTCAAATGTGTGCTGCCCTCCTGTATATGGAAAGATCATCTCTGATAAAACGGCATTGGAATCATCAGATGAAAAGATTCTCTCATCAGATTGGACAGCTAGCACAGACTCTGCTATAGGAAACCCAGAAGCCTGTAGGCTGCCAGTTGGCCAAGGAGTCCAGCATATTGACTTTGTTTTTGACTTTCTCTTTTACAGTTTTAATTTCCGCCATTGTCAACTTGCCATAGTTCATCAATTAATTAATTAATGGACAGATATTGTTGGTTTCTATTTATGTTTAGCACTTTGAGATTGCTAAAATATAAAGTGAAATATAAATAAAATTTATTATTATTATTATGTTTAATTAGATTCTACCTTGCTCTCTATGTGTTTTAACAAAATCTGCATTTATATGTGTACCAGTTCTGTATTAAGTAATTAGTATAATCTATACTTATATTTTAACCTGAGAATTGTTCACAGTGCTCTGTGCCTAAAGTCAGTGAATAGTGATATACAAAAAATAAGTTTTGTATTGCATTGTAATCATAGGACAGGGCCGGATTAAGAGCTTTGGGGGCCCGTAGCACATTTCAAATTTGGGGGCCCTTTTGGTCTGCATCATCTGAAGTTTAGATTCTGAACAGTTTAAACCGGACTAAATAATTATTTTACTCTCGATTATAATAAGAATCTTATAATATTTATGTGAATTTTATGTGTTGGGCCCCTAAAGTTTTGTTGTGTAAGAAATTTACAGTTTAAAAACGTAAAGATAATATTTTTAAAGACCAGTTTTTCAATGCTACACTTTTTCATTAAATATTGGGTCCACCATTTGGGGGCCCCCGAAATTGCGGGGCCCGTAGCATATGCTACATGTGCCTATTGGTTAATCCGGCACTATCATAGGATGTACTACTTCCAGACTATTTAAGACTGTCAATCACATGTTTGAGATTTCCAGTAAGAGATAAACAGACTATGCCAAAAATCTGATGCAAAGTACACACCAAATTCAAAATAGAGTTTATACTTCTGTAAATAAATGTAACAACTGAACCACAGAACCTCCCCAAATTTAGATATAACACTGTGACACCTGCTTAATTCAAATCATAGCCCATCCTAGTATCAATTGGCACAAGGCAGAAAGCAGCCCTGGATAGGCGTCAGTTCATCACTGAGTCCTATCACATACATAATCCTCACAGGACCTGTTTGGAATTATCACTTAATCTAAAATACAAATCTTTAGGGACATTGGGAAAAAGCAGAATACCCACAGGAAAATGCAGTAAGAGCACAGGGAGAATGCACAAATTCCATAAGGACATCTGAGTGCAGGATTCAAAATCATTATTCTGGATCCATGGGGTAGATACCTATTGTGTGACTGTCATGCACTCTTAAATTAAAATGTAGAATGAATTTTGAGTGAACGAAGAAACGGTTGTCAACAAGAACTTTCTACCTCCTAATGTGCTCTGTTAATGTGATGCAGTAATTTTAAGAAAGCAGTTTGAAATGAGAGTATATTTTAAGTGATCCAGGATAATTGGAGCTTCCCCAGAATTCACTAGTTCCACCAGTGTTTGCTGAAAACTTTTATTTAAAAATTAGAAACAACATCCAATATAATAATGCATACTTCAGGATCTCCTGAACCTGGCAGTACTGGGCACAAAGCAATAAATCAGCCCTGGACAGAGAAGCACACCACCAATACACACTGAAATCAAGCTAATTTAGTGTCACCGATTTACATGACTTGCATGTTTTTAAGGTAAAGGATAACATTTAGAAGCATCAAGAGGAAAAACCCAGACAGACAAAGCAGCACAGATACTTCATGCAGACAGCAGCCAGGCTGGGATTAGAAGCCGGAACACTGTAAAGGAATGGCACTAACTACTGCTTTGTATAAATAAACATGACAAGTTGACAGAATAAAGCCCTGTGAATTGCAGTTTTTGAGAAATTCTTTTATTGTGTCAATAAGTAAAATATCAAGTACACTTTGAAGTTTTAGTTTAAGGACAGAAATCAAGTGAGATGTCTATATTGAAAATAAATTCAATTGGAGGACCAAACAAACATTTGATCAAGATGACTGACTGCATTTTTCATTTACTTAGTGTTTTTTTCTATTGAATTTCACCCCACCACACTTTACAAGTGCTGTATATGCATTGGCTTATTTTGTTTTTTGAAAATGGTGTACAGATGGGTTTGCTAAGACTCACACAGTGAGGCAGAGGCAAGAACTGAAATAGTAGCCTTGGGGTTTCTATGCTATGACCGCTGGGTCATTTGGTCTCTTTGCATTGAATGTAAGTGCGCCTTATGATGCAAATGTAGTGGCACTCATGCAGCACAAGATATCAAACAGGAACGTGAATTTCACCCAGTGTCCTAGCTAATGCAATTAACACATAACAATCCAACTAACACATTTGTTTGTGTGTAAAATAACAGTTTTTACTTTGTGTACCCCGGTTAATATATATAACCTAGTATACAATATAATATACAAAGTATTCTCCAACCCATCTAATTCACGGTGGTCTGGTACTTATAATAATAATAATAATAATAAACATTTATACAACACTTTTCTCACTACTCTAAGCTCTTTGCAAACTCTGCAGCATTGTGGCACAGTTGTTATTGCTTTGGGCTTTAAATCCTAAGTTTGTGGGTTCAAATCCTGCTACTGACACTCTATGACCATGAGCAAGTGTTTCTGTGCTCCAGTTGAAAAAACAACAATAACAATTTATTTCTTGTATAGCCCAAAATCACACAGGGATTGCTTCAGTGGGCTTTAACAGGCCCTGTTATTTAACAGCCTCCTTGTCTTGACTCCTAAAAAAATAAAAGAAAAAAAAATGGAAGAAATCTTGTGAAAGGCAAGTCGCAGAGAGACCCCCTTCCAGGCAGGTTAGGTGTGCAATGAGTGCCAAAAAATGGAATAAACATAACACACAAAACAGAACACAAGTAATCCTCTAGATGGCCAATCTCTCGTTGCCACCTCAGGAATACAATACAATAAATATTACAATAGTAATAGTACAAGCTACAAAACAAAATGCAAGAAAAGATTATACCACTAAATACAGAACTGTCACATATGAGGATACAGATTTGTACAAATATATCAAAAACAAAGAATAAACTAATTAACATAAATAAAAAACAACATCATCATGTCGTCCGTCCGCTAATTGTAGAACCACTGCCAGATTGTAGAAAAGGAGGAGTCAGACAAGCCAGACACGTCAAAGTCTTGGAGACCTCAGCCAACAAGCTGCCTCCCCCATTGGCCATTCAACAGCTGAATCAGTGCTGGGACAGCCAATCTGATGAAGGGACCCATCTAAAAAATAAAAATAAATTCAACCAATTGTATTTCAAATGATGTAAATTGCTTTGCGTAAAGGCATTAATCAAATAATTAGTAATAATAATAATAATAACAACCATTGATGAAGCATTAGTCCATCAAAGAGCTCTATCACACACACTTACAAAAAAGACCACTGCAGAATTGCCAGTTAACCTTACACTCCAGCCTCAGACATGTAGGGGGAACACCAGAGTTTAGAAGAAAAACCTTAGCAGACAAAGGAAAAATGTGAAAAATCCACAAAGAAGGCAACCAGGAACTGAACCAAGAACACTGGATCTGTGAGAGAGTGGAGATAAACACAACATTTCCTTTTATCAGATTTCTCCCTTTACACAAGTTAACTCAGTTATGGAATGAGGATGAATCACTCTTATTATCTTTAATAAACTGAAAGGACAAACTGTTAGCACTTATTCAGGACTAGATAGATAGATAGATAGATAGATAGATAGATAGATAGATAGATAGATAGATAGATAGATAGATAGATAGATAGATAGATAGATAGATAGATAGATAGATAGATAGAACTGTACTTGTCCCAAAAGGAAATTTAACTTTTTACTGTAGCTCAAGAAATATAAAAAACAACAACAAAACCCCTCAAATTATACACAACAATTAAAATGACTTTGGGTATGAAAGAATACAATTTCTGATTTTGCAAACTGTATGAAAGCAGTCACAATGAGGCATAAAAAGATAAAGAGAATTGTAAAAAAATAGAAAAGCTAATGTGGCAAACGTTTTTGATGTGGACTCGGCCAGTTATAATCACATCATGGACGTTAGTAGTGTTTTCTTCACCCAAGTAACTCCTTGGTTTGTGTTAGTGCTCGAGTATCATTCAGTATTCAGAGCTGACTTGGCACAACGTTTTTCATCTGCTGTTCTTTTTTTCAAAAAAAGAATATTGTGCTTAATACTACAGGAAAAGGCTTGTCAGTCAACTTAATCCTGAATTGGATTAAGTGAGTTGGATAACGGAAGAATGGATTGATTGACATATCACTTTTGTATTCTAACCTCCAGTCCTAATCATCATTTTATAATAGAGGACTCCCTTTCTAACAAATTTTAAATGACTGAATGCTGTTTTCCTTCTTTTGTTTTCAAATACCAGCAACGGCAAATTAAAGCACTCCTGCCTATGCTTGCATTCTTATACGCTTTCAGGGGTTTGTGGTTAAGAATGGTATGGAAGTGTAACCTCACTGCAACAAATACAACTACTGAAATGATGTTAAACATAATTTTATTATGAGTCAAAACAAAGATGATGATGTGCGTGTCAGATTGTGACATGGACAGAGAGGGGATTGTCAAAACCCCACCCTTCCTGTGGCAGCAGCTAGCAAATACGAATATGGTGAGTAGTGTGAGTGAGACAGAAAGAGAGGCACAAAGTGATTTGCATCTCAATAAAGTAAGATGAAGTAAATAAAACACATGAAACCTTTCGGTTCTCTTATTTAACTTGATTGTAACAAAAGGAAAAAGTCTAACAAACAACTCACAACCATTGGCCATTTTCCTAAATACTAAAAGTGCTTTCAATCCATCATAACAGTATGTATAATCATAAGGTGTTCTAACAAGATTAAAATGCAAAACTTTCATAAAAATCCAGCATAGCAGAACAGTGATTAGTATGGGAAAGTTGTTATACAAAAAAATGTATGATTATTATTCATAGAGCCAGTGTCCTGGATTCATATTCTGTGGCCAATTGTTGTTTGTGTTTAGTTGCACAATTTCCATGTTAATGTGGGCTTTCCTCTGGGTACTCCAGTTTCCCCCTGTACCCTCAAAGGCATGCAGGTTAGGTTAAGTGGTGACTATGAATTAGCTGTATGTGCTTAAGTGGAGCCTAAGATGGACATATCACCTCTTCTGGCACCCTGTTTAATTCTCAACCTACTACCCAAAAACGTTGCTAGCACATTGGGCCCACTTGTCTGTTACTTAAAGCTATGCGCTAAAAGCCTTGGGGTGATTTTGGACTTGGGATTTTAAATTTGACAAACAGGTCAATGCTGTGGTAAATGTAGCTTTTTCTACCTCAGGGCAATTCATAAGTTCAAGCAGTTTTTGTCGTTTAATGACTTACAAAAGCTCATTCATGCTTTTGTCACATCTCGTCTGAATTATTGTAATGCCCTATATGTTGTAACAAAATTGACTCCAGACAGTCACAAAGGTTTGGGACAGCCTCCCGTATAATATGATCCTGGCTGCAAAAGGTTTAGAAAAAAAGGCTGAGTTGTTTACAAGACAGAGTCCAAAACAGAACTGATCAAGTGGAGGTAAAATGGTGGTTTTAAAGGTTGGGAGAGGAAATTAGGTCATCCAAGCCGGATACCAGAAATCACGTCTTCGGTGAACGGACGTGATGTCATCAGTAGTGCCGGAGCCAGAAGTGATGTCATCTGTGGCGCCGGAACCTAATGGGATTTCCCGAGAATGGTCTTTCAAGAGACTTAGAGAAACAGTCAGCACACTCTTCCACCCCCTGGTCTGGCATAGTATTACCGTTACTTCAGCCCTTTAGCTGCCTCCTAATCGCAGGTGTGTGACAATGTCTACAGCTGGTGTAGAATGTAGCTGGTAGAATTTTGACCAGCAGCAAATAAAGAAATCATATCGTTCCGGTGTTGACCTCTCTTCATTGGCTCCCTATTAGTTACAGAGTGAATTTTAAGATTTTAGTGTTCGTGTTTAAAGCTTTACGTGGGTCATCTTCATCGTACTTAGCTGATCTTCTCGATTTGTCAGCCAGGCAGCTGAAGTCTTCAAATCAGATATTGCTTACTGAGCTACATGCACAGTTGAAGCTGAGAGGCAATTGTGCATTTGCGGTGGCTGGTCCTACACCGTGGAACGGTTTGCCCCACGCAATAAGGTTGTTTCCCAGAATTCACAGTTTTTAATAAAAAAGTAAGCTTGAGTGTTTAAATCTTTCTGTTCATATTGTTTATACTTTATTCTTATTCATATATGTACATGTTATTTATGTTTTATATGTTGGTGTACTTGTATTTATGTATGTATAATGTTTTCTATCTCTCTGTCTATCTATACATACACACACATGCACATACACACAAACGCACATCTCTCTATTATAAAAAAAATATCCTAGGACGAGACGAGACTTTTTAGCCACTGACGAGACGTGACTTTTTCAGAGAGATACTTTCACATCCCACGAGACAAGACTTTGTGCCAAGAGATTTAACCACACCCGGGGCCAGAAATAAAAGACAAAGAGCAGATGACAAAGTAGAACGTTGTAAAGAATTCACAAACGTTGGCGCAATACACATGCAGAACAGGTTAGAGATAGTGACAGTACTAAACTTCGAAAGTCTCAAAAAAATGATAGTAAATATCGCATTAACGAAAACAAATGGAAATTATTACTCGGTGAAATAACAGAACAGCGAAAAGAGATTGAATATATTGTTCAGATTTAAACTTTAAGTCGGAGACTTGTAAATCGTCTAATTCGTGTTGCGTATCTGCAAGAATTAAAAGATTTGTTGTTTGGTGAAAGTGAAATCCACATACACGAGCGGCAGAGATGCAAAGTGGCTGGTGCACAGCGCAGGCCGGGGGGGTTGGCGAACGAAGTGAAGGTGCACCTAGTATACATATACATAATAATTCTTTATCTTCTTACTATTAACTTTTATGCAATGAAAAGCACTTTGGTCAACTTTTAGTTGTTTTAATGGACAAAAAAAAAGGAAAATCTACAGATACATACATCTGATGCTTTTTGTGCATTTGCCTAATAACAAAGACTGCATCAGTTGTTCCCTTCCAGAACATGACTCAAACTACATTTTTCATTTGATTCCTGGTTCTGTTCTCTTGCACTTTCTGAAGCAGTTTCTTTACTGCTCTAAAAGATTGATCACTCCAATGGACCACCCTTTCCCTTTATACCATAATGAACAAACTTCTTTTCAAACCTTCAGGAAACCTCACTTCACACAAAATCACATTGCACATGTCTGTCAAACATTCAACTCCAGAACCTTCCACTTGATTCAAAATCACTGACACCATGTCAGATGGGCGCAGGGCTTTACACATCTTCATCTTTTTCAGTGCTTTAGTTACCTCTCATTATAAAAACATACAGCTCAATCATTCTCTTTTCCAATATGGAACATCATCATTATCCCATTTACTGTCAGCATTCAGCAACTTCTCCGTGTACTTCTTCCAGGTATCCTTGATCCTACACATTATTATTAATCATTATGATCCCTTCTGAATTTTTCAGGCAATTACCACTTACTATATTCCATCTTTCTTTGCCACGTGCTTTGTGATCGGGAACAAACTCCTCTTTCCTTCCTCATTTGGCAGTTTACTTACAAACATCTTTCTTTTGGCTGCCTACTGCTCTTACAACTCCTTTACTAGCATTTCACATGTTTTCTTATAGATCAACCTGTCACCTCCTGTGCTTTGTTTTCTGCCATTCCTTGTAGGAGCTCCTCTTTTTCCCAATTTATAGTCTCTACCTCAGCATTCCGTCACTGTTTTCTTGTTTCGCATTAGTCCCTTTGCTGAGCTACAGTCTTGTTCTGTTGTTTTCAACTAGACATTGCTTATTGCTCTCACTTTCCTTAATTACTCTGATTAAAAGATCTTCTACAACCACATGAGTCTGCAATGTATAACTTTCCCCATGGATCATCCTCATATTTTCACCATGCCCTGATTGACATCCCTCACCAACAGGTATTTAATGATGTTTCTTATATCACCAGATTCACATGTCACCAAATTCTTTCCCTCCTATTTCAAACATTGTGCAGAAGACAACCATTACCATTGATTCACCAAAGTGCACAATCCCCTCATCCTCATCATTGTTGGTACCAAAATTAAAGCTCCTGTAACCTTCATTATTACCATCAGTACTGGCGCCAACATCCTCATTCAATTTGAAACCATGCAGTCACTGCCTTCAAAGCACCCCAGATGTCATCTACATCAATTTGTCCCAAAACTAATTTTTCTCTTGCTGAAACTATATTATATAGTCATTTACCAACAATCATCTTTAAAATTGTAGCACATTCACTCACCCTCTTCATCTTCACCCACTTTGTAAATTTTTCTGAACCCAGCAAACCAATCCCCGCATTGCCATTACTGCTTCCTTGGCAGAGAGACTTGTAAATTTCATTATTACCATGAAACATTCCCTTACATTTATTTTTACATCTTGTCTCCTGTGTGTAGCATTAATGCCTCTTTCAGTTCAGTACTTTCCCATTGCATTCTCAATATGCCAGGTTTCAGTTCTTATACTCAATCCTTCAGAGTCTTTCCTTCATCCCCCTTGCCATTAAACCAGCCTCTCGACAGTATGTCAGATCTAGGGCCACTGTAAATTGGGTTCAGCCAGGTTCCCCAACTTTCTTTTTGACATAGATAGGGCTGTGCAACAATGGGATACTATGTGCTGCACTTCGCCTATGCTTTGTAACTCTAATCTTTGTACATTGTCATGGGGGACGCTATTGTAAAAGAAATGTGTAAGGCCAGATTCCTTTGGTTGCCCTTTATAACATACAGGAGGGATAGTGACCTTATTCTAAGTCCAGGTCAGAGACAGATAAATATATATATATATATATATAGAAATACGAGGTGTGATCAAAAAGAACAGTAAATGCTGATGAAGAGCACCATCCAAGAGCAACACAAAACAATTCAATGCAGGTTCTGACATGTCCATCCTAGAGCCTAGTATGTGACAAGTTTCAACTTGTTTGATACTGTCAGTTGTTTGTGAACCACTGTTGAGTTCAAGTGTGTTTTTCAAGTTTGTTGTTAATAATGGTATGTGCAACACATTAACATGAAATTTTGTTTCAAATTGCAAAAAGCTCAGGAAACCCATCAGATGTTAAAATCAGTTTATGGTGACTCTGCACCAACAATTAAGTCTGTTTACAAGTGTTTTGATTGATTTTGTAATGGATCTGACTCGGTTGAAGACGAGAAAAGATCAGGACATCATTCAACCTCAATAACCAAGGAAAATGTTGAAACGGTTTCATTCTTCATTATGACAGCGCTCCTTGTCACACATCCCTTCTAATATGACAATTTCTGTCAATTAAAAACATTACGCTGTGTCCACATCCATCTTATTCGCTGGATCTGGCACGGTGTGACTTCTGGCTGTTCCCTAAATTGAAAATGACCATGAAAGGCAAACAATTTCAATCCATTGAGGACATCCAGGCAGCCGTGGCAGCCCAACTAAAGACACTCTCAAAAGAAAACTTTCAGAACTGCTTCACAAAGTGGCAGGAGCGTTGGGATAAGTGCAAATGAAAAGAAACACATCTTTACCAGAGCAAAGCTCACAACTGGACTGACTAACAGATTGAGACTGCTCTATAAATATGGTGGATAGAAGGAAGAGGTTGAGTCATGACAGGTGGAATAGGAACTGATGTGGCAGGAAGGGGAATTCTGGATAGTGGAAATGATGTCATCAGGGTTGGCCGTGATGTCAACAGTGGGTGGATCAATGGTGATGTCATTAAGAGTCAGGGTCTTTGGTTGGGCTGCAGAGGAATAAGAGGAGAGTGGTCCCCCCGGGTTTGGCTGACAAATAACACTATTTGAGCCTGTAAACTGTTCCCCATGTGCACATGTGTGACAATATATATGGTAGATAAAGATATATTCAGAGAAATATGCATAGAATATTAAAGTACTTTACTTGAGGATGGTTATTTAAATTCTAATTTGTGTAACCTCTACCCTGGCTTTTGCTTCAAAAATGCTACACTGCTTGTGAAGTACTTTACTTGTAAAAGGGAATTTAAAATACATTTTGTACAACCTCTGCCCTTACTTTTGATTAAATAAGAGAAGGCTACACTGCTTGCAAAGTATAGTAGTTGTAGAAATTATCATTTGTGTAACTTCTACCATGATTTTTGCTTAAGAAAGAAAAGGCTGCACTGCTTGTGTTCTTTGATACTTCGTTGTACTGCATTATGTTATTGTTGCTTGTAGTTCAATATATTTTTCATAATAAACTCAATTTCACGTTTTATTTATGTTATTGTATAAATTTCAATTTGGGAGCTCAACAGATTATACAAAAACTTTGTAAAAAACAACTGCAATGTAAACACTGAAAATAATATTGAAACAAACAAAGAAACATTATACAATATATACAAAATACATATCTGTATAGATGTATGCACATATGTAAATAATGTTTTTATGTTCCAGTTATCGTAGGTCAGCCACATTCTGAAAAACATCATTCATTTGTTAGCTGATGGCAATTTTGGTTGGATGTACAAGGCCTGACATGTCCACTCCAAGTCAGACAAAGTGCCACCACAGACAACAATTTTCAGTACCAGAGTCAAAAAATAGTAAAGGATAACTTGTTATAAGATTACAGCTGTTTCTCTTTAATTTCACCTCAGATTTTGTATTCATGCTCTGTCATGTTTATGTTTTCAAGGGAATATTTATAGAAGGACAGAGTCAACAAGCTTGTCCGTTACTCTCAATGGTTGGACAATTTCTGTTTTTGATTCCCCTTTATTCACATGCCTTTTTATTCACATGTCTAATCCTATGAATTGCTGTCCATTGACTTCTTGCACACACAGCACAGGTGAGCAGATTTCGTGTTAAAAAAAACAAAAAGCAATCAAAAGACAGTTACAAAAGTGAGTGCAATGGGAAATTTGCACTCATGTTCAACTCCCAGGATTCCCTTCAGTAATTGTTTTCCAAACTGAAATAACCAAAAGGAACTGTATTGTTCGTGTTTAAATGAAAGGCTGGGTTATTCATAAATTCCACAGCAAAGCAATGCTCTGTCTGCTTTGTTACAAGTTTCATTAACAACAACTTACATGTTCATAAATGTCTCATTTGATTATGAAAACCAAGTCAAAAATTACTGTTGCTGTTGAAACAGATAAGCTGACAAAGCCATACATTGTTCAACTGCATCTTTATTCGTAAAAGCCCACAGACTGATGCCAGCCTAATAAGCGATAGACAAAGGGCTGTCCTGTTGCATTCTCTGCTCTGTATTGTACTCTCCTTGGCTCCCAATAAATCAACTGCTGTCTGTGCATAGTGTTCAGGTCATTGTCTAGTATTAAACTGTCTCAAATTTACTGAAGAACATTCAAGATGTTCATGCCAGATTTCACTTTTTGATAACCAATAAATGTTTGTTTTATGAAGCACCAATAATAACAAAAGATACACTAAGGCATAATTGTAGTCTTGAAACTATACTTGACACTTATGATGCAAAAAAAAAAAAATCAACAACAAAATAAAAAAAAAAAATCAATATAAATATTGTTTTGCTTCCTAGCGTCATTGTGTCCTCCAAGTTTATAATTCCATTGAAAAAAGATATACAATTTTTTTTTTCTTTTTACATACTCTTAACATCAGTTTTGTGCATAAAGGACAAATGGTACAAGGCTGCCTTACCTTTAGGAGGAAGTAAAACTGTTTCATTAACAATTTTTACAGAAGAACACTGACTTTTAATATAACAAGCTCTGGTATGTGTTGAATAGGTACATTTGATTAAATGTAGGAGGTCATCTTTACTGGTGTCTCAAATTCTATTTTGTCTGTTATTGCCTATATTTTCCAGAAGAAGCTCCAGATTATAATGGAATTCTCCATAACACTATTGTTCCACCCTTACTGATATATCTAGTGACAGTAGTAAGCAAAGTTGAGGCCTTTCATAAGTTAAACTGAGAATGTATGGAATATTGCAAGTCCTGGAGTTGCACTCAACACTAAGGCAACAGAACTGGATCTGAATTAGAATGCCAAGAAACCAAGAGAGGCGTTTGGGGGTGGCAAGTGGGGCAACCGCCCCAGGCTCCGCGCCTAAGTGGGCCCTGCTTTTGAGGTCCGCATGTCCCGTTCGAGCGGATTTGTCAAGTTATATTCTCCAGTATTTATATATTTGAGATGCTTCTAAGAGGAACCCTTTTAAAATCCCTCTTCAAGGAAAAATTCCATACATGTACGTCTTTGAAAACATTCCATAGTCCGAATATTAATGCACAAAAACATGTATCGCTAATGATAACTGGCTGACTATGACATCCTGCATATCAAGAGTCAGAGTATACTTGCAATTTGGGTACTTTTCTAGAAGAGGACCTGCTAATTTCCGCATGACACAGCATCACATTTTGCATTCTCGTGGTATTGTCATGAATTATGAATTGAACTTTTTAAATAGATTATATCATTATATTTTGATAAAACCTGCATGTTATTTTGCAAAAATGTAGCTGAATACTGTAATGAGAAAATTTGGTGAATGTTAACATTATTTTGATTAAATTTGCGTGCAAGTTTATATAGTCCACACATACCAGTAACAGCGTTTGACATAACCAGCCCCGCATGGGGTTGGTCAGCCCTAGGGGCGCCTCTGCAAGAAACAGAATTAAAATCTATAAAATTCCACAGTGAAGACAGATTGTCTTAAATTGCTAGACATTATGAATTAAACATTATGAATCAAATAAAAGCCAGTTAAACAAATCAAATTCATTAAGCCATTATTTCTGTATTAGGGTTATGTTACATGCAGTATCATCTCATTTTCATTGATGGTAAAAGTTCAGAGGTTTACATCATTTTTGCCACAATACCACAAGGACAATGGAGGATTGACTGCTGCACACAATGAGGACAATTCTTGAGATACCCTCAAAAGTTATATCAGAGCTTCAAGTCCCTGCTCACTTTACAAGAAATGGGATAAAACTAATGAAAGAGAACCATGAGATAACCAATATATTGATACCAGACTGTAACTGCAATTTATGTAATTCCATCTGTCAGAAATCTTCACATTTCTGTGGCAAAGATGAGACCAAGCAAAATGGTCACAACAATGAAATCTTACATAAAATGTTTGAATAAAAATGCCTGAAGATATACTGCCACCCTGGAACCAAAGTTCAAACTTGAGTGGTGCATAGGCAGAGAAAGATGTAACATCTGGGAGAATACTGACAAATAAGGTGCTCTCTGTCTGCCCACCAAACTCATCTACTACAAAGGACCCCTGTGCACCACCAACAATGAGAACAAAACACTTTGCCTTCACGGTTTCCTGAGCCCCATCTGCTAGTTCTCTTACTTGGCCAAACTTGTGTACTTAGACCTAGTCATTTCTGCTTTGCATTGCTGAGCGTTTTAGGCCTGAGAATTTGAATTGTAGTGATAAGAAATTTGAGGATGTCACACTGATTCGATAATAATAAAAAAGTGCAACAATTGGGATAAATAAATCTGAATTTACCAAATAAAATTACACATTGTTGTGTTTTAAGGTTTGAGACATAAGATATTACAATATAGCAGCAAAGCAGTGTACATTTCCACGCTTTATATGGTATTTTTCATTTATAAATGTCAAATTGCACTGATCCTCAAAGGTCGTGCGAAGAGACAGTTTCCCCCCCAGAGATTAACAAAATATATATAACATTTTTTTAAAATACTTTAGTAATAATTTAGAAACAGTACAGTCTCATTAAGATTTCTACTTCTGTCTTGTTTCTATCATTTCTATCATTGTTCCATTAACTCCTAGTTCCTTGATTGTCAACTTAATATTCTCAGTTTTATTTAAAATATCCTACAACAGTTATCTTTCCTATATAAAACAGCACATGAAAGGTACCTTTAACATTCTATTTCTGTATTGAAAATATATATCACTGTGTGTAATCTCAGCAATTTGGTTAGGAGGGGAAAAAAGAACACACCGCATGGAATTTTATTTAGTAAAATTCAGTTTGCTGAAATTTCAATTCAGTTTCAACTCTGATTAATGTAGTTCTTAAACAACCCTACTTCCAACTTCAGTTCCTTAGCTGAATTGGAATTGAGTTAATTCATAACTTATATGTATAGAATATGTCATTTGAAACAGGACACAGTATAGCACCTGTGTTAATGGCATTGTTATCACTGAGGATGAATGTTTCTTTGAAAATGTCATGCTGAATAATTGCACACATCCTCAATTGTCCATTCCAAGTGTCACATATGCTTTGCAAGTCCTTTGCTGTTGCCTGGAGATGACAATTACTTAACCTTTATCCACTTGTTTGCTAATTGGATTCCTGTTTGTAAAGGCCTTTAATGTTCTTTCAGTTTTCTTATGGGTCAACATTGCGTTTACCCTGCTGGTTTTCTGGCTGATCAGAAATGTTAAATTACTATGCCATTTTCTTTGACCGTGTTGTCTGGTCTTTTGATTATCACTTGGTCACAACTCAGAATTTTCACCCCAAGCACATGTCAACTGTGACTTTGTGTCCTCCTGTTTTAAGATATACATTTAAAATAACGCTGCTGTTGTTCTGTACTGGTTGTCTCATTTCCTGAAAGTTTATGCCACTGTGCATAACATGAGGAGCCAGCCTGTGAGGTGGTCACCTCTGCACTTAACACACAGCAAAATAGTTTATAGAATCTAGTTGGTTGGGCCAGCTCCTTTTGAGGTTAAAAGAATGTGCCACACACCTTGATGCATAGCAGATTTGCATGGATGAATTAGTTAAACAGTGAAACTGATTGCAGCAATATTGTAGTTTTCAGTGAAGACAAATTTGGAATTATTTTAATCCTGTTTTTAGCCCAGTATTAAATTGTTCTAATATCACCAAAGTTACAGAAAACAGCTGTTGAAAAAGTTTTTTGTGTTTTGGAGAAAAATCATTCCTCATCTATTTATAGTTCAAGGTTACCAATGTGATGCTGCCAACACTCAAAATAAGCATTTTGTTGGAGAGTAATCCTCTTTGGAGATGACTACAGAAATTTTATTTTTGTTTATGAATAAGTCTGAGCATTTTTGAATCGTCTACTTTTAAGAAATCATTCCTAACTGCAGCTTTGGTCCGTTTTGTTCTGTTCTGGTCAGGTTTTTTGTTTTTCAGATTTTGCTTTTCAACTTATTGACCCTTTCTAGCATAGGAAATGTTATTGCTAGATATTTTGAAACCTTATATCTTTCTGCATTTTGACATAGTGCCCACCAAGCTTTTTAGCCGCAGATGAGGTACTGTATTTCTGTACATCTTTAAAGGTTTGTATTGTTAAAGCTTAGCCATGTGCTTTAGTTTGTTCTCCACATAGTAGCAGTCTTTAAGCTGGATTTTGTTTTGAGTTACCTCTGGGTCTTTTTTTGGGTATTTTAAGTCTTTTGATCTTCTGCTTTGACTACCTTAATTTTCTTGCTTCTTGCTCATTTTATTAACAGTAGGCTGATAAACGTTGTCAGTTGGGTGTTGGGGTTATAAGGGCAGCTGCCCCACAATCCTATAGCTTTGCTACAGAAAAGCCATGATAGTAAAAGTATATTGAAAAGTTCATACTAGCTATGTTTAACTGTTGCTACAGGCTATTAAAACTACATTCAGACTGAGGGCAAAAGTGACTTGTTTCCTATTCATGGCGCTTATTCTGTTTCTTGTTGGTTTAAATTAATTTTACAAGCAATTGATATGACTGTATACCAATATTTATCATGAATCATCAAAACTACTAGAAATTAATTTATCAGAAAGATGCAACCTAATAGACAACCATACTGTAAATACCAACAGACATAGAGACTACAAATTATTCTTACATGTAGGAACCTGTGGACACTAAAGAGGAGCTACTCAGCAAAACACAGAAAAATAAACACATTTTAGAAAAAAAATAGTAATTGGACTGTATTACCAGGGTTTTTTTATTTTTGCATTTCACATTTCTCTAAGTTGACTGAAAAAGAAATTACTATTTAACAGCAGTATAAACAAGAACTTGAAAGGAACACCTTTTGATTTCATCTGCCAGTCATACAGGTATATTACACCGATTGTGAAAACATTATTATAATCTTACCATGCTGCCCCATTAACAAATAAATTGAATGTAGGTTCATAAAATAAACTAAGCAGCCTACTATAATCATAAAATTCAATGACATTAAATGAATCTGGTGTCATTAAACATTTACCCATAATTCCTGTTTATTTTTCCATAATTCTTGTTTACTTAATCTCAGTCTATGTATGCAAACAATGCAATATCATCATCTAATCAAGTCATTGTTTTTCTAGTGAGAGATTGACTATGAAGAACATTTTCAGAGTGCAAGATACAAATGTGAAGAGTGTCATCAGTCAAGTCAAATGTGTTAAGCAATAGAAGACAACATTTGCAGTTTTACTGCAAGCTATAATGTAAGGCCATCTGCTTATACTTTGAATTAAATCAGCCTTAAGAAATGCATTCAAAGTCTAGAATTAGAGTATTGTTGCAACATTGATTGTTTAATGTTATGTTCCCATGGTGTGTCTCTTATGGTATGTTAATTTAAGGATTGTTATTATTATTATTATTACTATTATTATTGTTATTATTACTATTATTAACCTTATTCGCAGTTTTACCAGAAACTCACTGGGATTTTTAGGTCTTATTATCCAATAGTCATGGTCTGTATGAAGCAAAGTCTATATACCTGGGAGGCACTCGCTTGACCTAGAACTTCATTATTATATTTTTAAAGACCTAGTCGAGGAGTACCAAGTGTCCTGATTACAACCGGTATCAAACAAACCTGTGTGTTCCACATGCACAAAAATCTCATTTTCAAGGTTTTTGTATTTGTTGAGCTTTTCTATCTCATATGGAACAGCTACATTGATGAGCAGACACTGTCTCTTGCTTATGTCGTGGAAATTGATGTCTAGTCAGTTAACTCCAATAGTATAATCGGTGTTTACAACCATGTCATATATAATGGTGGTGATCTATGTTTCAACAAACTATTCAGTCTTGTTATCTATATACAGTAATCCCTCCTCCATCGCGGGGGTTGCGTTCCAGAGCCACCCGCGAAATAGGAAAATCCGCGAAGTAGAAACCATATGTTTATATGGTTATTTTTAGAATGTCATGCTTGGGTCACAGATTTGCGCAGAAACACAGGAGGTTGTAGAGAGACAGGAACATTATTCAAACACTGCAAACAAACATTTGTCTCTTTTTCAAAAGTTTAAACTGTGCTCCATGACAGGACAGAGATGACAGTTCAGTCTCACAATTAAAAGAATGCAAACATATCTTCCTTTTCAAAGGAGTGCAAAGCAAGCAGTCAAAAAAAAAATCAATAGAGCTTTTTGGCTTTTAAGTATGCGAAGCACCGCCGGTACAAAGCTGTTGAAGGCGGCAGCTCACACCCCCTCTGTCAGGAGCAGGAAGAGAGAGAGAGAGAGCCACAGAAAATCAATACGTGCCCTTTGAGCTTTTAAGTATGCGAAGCTCCGTGCAGCATGTCCTTCAGGAAGCAGCTGCAAACAGCCCCCCTGCTCACACCCCCCTACGTCAGCGCAAGAGAGAGAGAGAGAGAGAGGAAGAGAGAAAGTAAGTTGGGTAGTTTCTCAGCCATCTGCCAATAGCGTCCCTTGTATGAAATCAACTGGGCAAACCAACTGAGGAAGCATGTACCAGAAATTAAAAGACCCATTGTCCGCAGAAACCCGCGAAGCAGCGAAAAATCCGCGATATATATTTAAATATGCTTACATATAAAATCCGCGATGGAGTGAAGCCGCGAAAGGCGAAGCGCGATATAGCGAGGGATCACTGTATATAAAATCCCTATGTGCGTCCAGGTGTCCGTGTGTGGGTGTCTTCTGGTGAAGTGCGCATGCGCGGGGCACGGTGCAATGCGCGATAGTACTGTCAGAGAAAGTTAGAGGCGTTTTATGGAGATACAAACCAGTATTACTGCGAGAGGAAATTAAAGGTACACAATACAGTGACGCATATTACAGCCACATACAAGCCAGTATTACTGTCAGAGGAGATTAAAGGCATATTACCGACACGCACGCCTGTATTACTGCCAGAGAAAATTAAAGGTATATTACGGACGTACAAGACGGTATCCTTCAATAAGGGCGCGCACAGGCATCCTTCAATAAGGGCACGCACAAAAAGGCGAGCCTCAAAAGGGCGACCTCAATTGGGCGCAGCGAATAAAGGTGAGCGTAAATAAAGATCTGCACCTTTGTTGCTCTTCACATATTCCAGAGCCATTTGAACTAAATTATCTACGAACGCCTTTATTCGCCGCGCTCAATTGAGGTCGCACTTTTGAAGCGCGCCTTTTTGTGCGCGCCCTTATTGAATAGAGTCGTACAAGACAGTATTACTGTCACATAAAATTAAAGACACACAATACACGGCGGCAGCCCACCTAGAACGGTCAGCTCAGCAAGTAAACATCAACAAACGAAAGGCTGAAAGAAAGAAAAATACGACCAACAAAAAGAATGAGGTCAAAGTCCCTTGCCATTTAATATAGACTGTTCCTACTAATGTTTATGCATTACTGTTCTAGCGCCCGTTATTGTAACGGGCTAAATGACTAGTAATAATAATAATAATAATAATCATCACCTTGTCCATTCTGCTCAAGCTGTGTATTTCTTCTGTTGGCTCTGTGTAATTCTGTATTTTATTTGTGTGTGTATTTTGTAAGTTGTGCGTTTGGCATGGCAATGTCAATAGTATATGTAGTTTTATTTTGCTTGTCTACCAGTGTTATGTCCGGTCTGTTATACTGTATAGCTTTGTCTGTTGGTGTAGTTTTTCCCCAGTATAGTTTGTATGTGATATTTTCTACTACTGTGATGTGTATGTAGTTATAATATGGCTTGCACATGTCTACTAGATTCTGTAGTAGCGCCAGTTCTTGATGTATAATGTTAGCCATCTGATTATATCTGCATATGGTCTCTGTTTGTGTCAGTAGTTTACAACCTAATATGATAGAATGGATTTTTTATGGTTCCTTGTGGTAGCATCTGCATGTACTGTCGATAATGTTCTTATTAATGTATTTTCTGCAGTTTCTCATGTTTACAAATTGATCTTGTATGGCTGGCATAAACACTTCTGTCTCACCAAACACATTACCACAGCTTAGCCAGCTATGTGGAGCAACTTTTCATTATTATTAGTATTATTATTGCTGCTGTTGTTATTGTTGGGTTTTTATTTACATTGCAGCCTATTATTTGCCCAGTTTTTATAAGTTAACACCCATTTTACAGTTGTAACCGGCTCTACTAATTTTCTATGTCCAGTTTCTACATACAACTACTACTCTAAGTTCTGTAACACCAGGAGCCTCATGTAAAACGCCGTGCGTAGAACTCTATATCATGGCATAAGAACAAAAGTGGGAATGTGTGTACGCACAGAAAAATCCAGATGCAGGAATTTGTACATACGCAAACTTCCACGTTCTTCCGCTACATAAATCCCAATCAGCGTGAAAAGTAACGCACGTGGACGCGCCTGCTGCCCCACCCCAACTCCTCCCAGAATTATACCTCTTTGAATATGAAAATCAATATAAATAGCCCCTTATCTTCAGCGCTTCAGGAAGACAATGGTGAAAGCACAGGAAAAAAAAAAGAAACTTCAGGGAATGTGAAATGGAGGTCTTGCTAAGTAAAGTACAAGCTAGGAAAAATGTTTTATTTGGTAGCTTAGGAAGTGGAATTAGTAACAAAAGGAAACTGAATGTTCCTAACAACCTCACCTTACTGTCATCATGAAATCCTCACATATTTTATTTCCAAAATTGGAAAGGGAAGGAATATTGCCTCCTCAAATGAAAACAGTTGTGCAGGAAGTTTGATGTAACACCGAAATGCTTGTGATTCCAAATGTTAAAGCAGCTCTGTTTGGATTTTTATTAGGCAGGCACTGATCAGTATGAAGTTCCAATATAAAACTGAATGAATCCTGGTCTTTGGCTCCAAGAACAATTTTTACAAAGCTTTGGTATCAAAACAAATGGCAGAAATTGATGCACTAATCAATCAAGAATTAGATTTAAGATATGGTTTGCAACAAGAATTCAGTGCCACTCTAAACAGAAATCCACTTCCATATCAACAGAAAAGAACATTTGCTCAGAAATGAGAGTGGAGTTAACCAAAAAACAATATTAAGTGCAGGCGATCAAAACAAAAATGCAACCAAATAAAACACATTGAATGCCTTTAGGGATGTTGCAGTCGTAACTTAACAATATATTAATCAAACTGAGGGAAGAATAGAGCGGTGAAAAAGGAGCTGAGCCAAAAGGCAAAGCTCTCAATTTACTGGTCGATCTACGGTCCTACCCTCACCTATGGTCATGAGCTGTGGGTAGTGACCGAAAGAACGAGATCGCGAATACAAGAGGCTGAAATGAGTTTCCTCCACAGGGTGTCTGAGATTTCCCTTAAAGACAGGGTGAGAAGCTCAGTCATCTGGGAAGAGCTCAGAGTAGAGCCACTGCTCCTCCGCATCGAGAGGAATCAGATGAGGTGGCTCGGGCATCTGATCAGGATGCCTCCTGGACACCTCCCTGGTGAGCTGTTCTGGGCACGTCTAACCGGGAGGAGGACCCGGGGAAAACCCAGGACATGCTGGAGGGACTATGTCTCTTGGCTGGCCTGGGAACACCTTGGGATTCCCCCGGAAGAGCTAGAAGAAGTGGCTGGGGAGAGGGAAGTCTGGGCATCTCTACTCAAGCTGCTGCCCCTGCGACCCGATGTCAGATAAGCGGAAGAGGATGGATGGATGGAAGGAAAGCCATAGCCTATACTAATATTAAAGACACATTCAGCACCAGAACTGAGCATGACCAAGGCAGACAACAGATATATGAGTAGTATAAGCAATATAAACACCAGTGCAGGACATGAACACACAGAGCACAGCAAAGAGAGAAAGAATGAGTAACACTCCCTCAGTAAAGATGAATCAAGCATTATTTATTTTAGGTAGACCTTATAGCAACTGTGATATTCACTGTTAAACAACATAGATTTACTTTTTTTTATTTCCAATTACATACCTAGACTTGACTCAGCCTGCAAAGGCACACACAGAGACACAAAAACACTGTTGCAAAATTAAATAATGAAGAAGAATGTATTGAATAAAAAATGAAGGAAAAAACGATCAATCAAATAATGTGAAACCCAGAACCCACCCAAATAAACTCAGATGATGATAACTAATTAATTAAATACAGATATAAAAAAATCCCACAGGACAATATGCCCTTAATAGTACATAATAACAAACACAGTCCATAACACAGTCCAGTACCAGAATGCAGATGACGGGGATGAATAAAATATCTGCAGTAAACAGCTTTATAAAGGAAATGTAAAATTAGACTTCCATGAAAATATTGATGATCTGTAATGAAAGGAGCACACTCCATAGACAATGATTTCCAACCCAGACAAATCCTCATGAACAAGCAGATGTAGAACACAAATCCAAGAAAAACTGTGGGCATTAGTAATTCAAGTGGGGTAACAAAAAACATAAAAGATGCTTATCTTCCTTTTAAATCCAGTGCCCTAGCTTCTTTCTCCCAGCAGGAGACAGGAAAAACAACATGTAATGTTCCAATGACCAGTTGGAATATTTCCCAAGTTAAAAATTTATTTCAAGCTACATTTAGTTACTGTCAACTGAATCTCCTTTTGTGCACCTCACCACTAGGACCCCTGCTGCCTGCCTGATTAATAATCCAACACAACAGTTAAAGCTACCTTGTGGTGCAGTCATCCTGAGGCTGCTGGGAACTGAATTCCTGTCATGTAGTGCTAATACAGCCTTCTCATTAATGTGTACTTCTATACGTTGCTAATACTTATCAGCTGCTATATCATTAATGTGGCATTATTCAGCTGCTATATCAGACCCCTTTTTAGCCTCACCTATAATTAATATAGTGAATGTTTGATTTCAGCCATTTTCTAATATCCATAAAATAATTTTTTGAAAATAATGGTCTGCTTTGTAATTATGAATTGTCTACATCAATGACTTTGAACTTATGGACAATCTCCCATTCGTTGTGATTTACTGCACACAAAATGATGAAAAGGGCTGCAGGCCTAAAATGTCTAAAAAAATAGTCTCCTGATCTAGAATTCAAAGACAGACTTCACCATTGGCAGGCTGATCCCAATCTCAAACAGCAGGCTCCTAGGCCTGTACAGGCCCAAAATGGAGCTCTTGATAAACAGTTCTGAAATACTGAATTACAGAAGAATAAATATATACAAAAATGTCCTCGAAGGGAGAGGGAAAACCATATAATCTCTGGCTTGGATGGATACGACCAACAAAGAATCTTTATAAAATCAAGCTTTGATTTTATATGCATCAAGAAGAAAGCATAAAATTAACAAAGGACAAAAAGGATTTTCCTAAAAGGGCAATCCCAGGCAAATAAGTCAAAATCCAAAACAACAGCAAAACCCAAAGAAGAGTAGCAAAAATTCAATAAACCAGAAAATCCAACACAATACATACTAATAAGAACTTCATTGCAACAACTTCAATGAACTTCTGAGGGTCCCACTTCCCAGCCTTAAATATAATGGCTGAGGGTGGTCAATCAGCAGTGATATAATGGTGGCACCGCCTCTTTCTGTTTCACCTACAGAAAACAAGGAATTTATAAATTAAAAAAACACACATACACAATATAAACATCTTAAATAATAAATAAGTATAACCAAACTAACAAAACATACATACAAAATAAACATGTGACAAATAAAACTTCAAAATTCACAGAATTGACATTAAAAAGAAAATAAACCTAGGCCTTCAAACAAACATTGGTTGTAACATAACACCACCTAAGGTAATGTAGAGTTACTGCCAGCTCCAGCTACCCAATCTGAATTTGAAACATAACCATGCTCACCTGAAGTATGACTCACTTTCAATTTAAAAAACTGCCTATTTTATTCTTACCAAAAGAACATATATTTTAAAATAATAGAAATAATGCCATGGCCAATCATCCAAAAAATGAGCCAAAAAAAGACCACTTCAGCAGGAGCTCTGTCTCCTTTGAGGTTCAGATTTGGAATGAACACCTTCTTCCAGGACTGCTTGTTTTTATGACGTCCAGGGCAGAGCCTTCTCTGGGCATTGTGGGATGGGCTAGGCATGGTCCTGGGACGTCTTTCCCAAGCTGCGGTGGAGACAGAAGAAACGATTAGTGACTGTACACCCTCTTGTCCCAAGGTGCTATTGCTTACTTTGTCAAAGCCTGGAAGGTAGTTGTTATATGCACATGTGTGGCTATATACACATGTATATATGTGATGGGTGAGTCACTCCCTTGCACCTGAGAGAAGATGCTGAGTCCAAAGGCTTCAAGAAAACCAACTTAAAAATAGGAACAGCCAGGGTATTTATTCAAATGAGAGTTACCACTTCAATACACACAGACATAGCAAACAAGCAGTGGCACTTGTTATACTGGCTGGGTTATACTGCTCCTTACATCACCATCAGGCGACAGATGTGTTACACGGGGTGGTTGTGAACTTGCAGTTGCCTTGGTTTTACTGCAAACCAGCGGTCACCTCAGCGACGAACAAGCAACCCTCGACAGACGTGTCAACTACATTTCAGCATGCAGCACCATTGGAGAGGGTCTCAAAAGTGTTCAGAAATCTCATAATATACATACACATTCTTTTTATGCAAAGCAGCACTTTTTCACATAACAAAATCAACAATAGATGGACCTAGAATTCGATAGGGATGGTCTATGACTAGATCAACAATTGATTACACTGATAGGTAAACTGATGGAGAGATGGATGGAATGGCATAGCACCTGTATCATTGTATACTGCTAATTCTGCATTGCAATTTAAACTGCATCAGCTGAAATAATAATAATTATAGATAAATAGTGATCATTACTGAATAATGAGAACATATATAATGATTATAAAAAATGGATTTTTTGATGAATAATCCAAAGGCACACTTCACTATAAATACTATACTACAGTATATAAAGTTTTACAATATATTCAAAAAACTTAAGTGTGGTATGCATTTTGACACAAGATACATGCAAGCTTAAAAAACGTTATTAGGTTTCTTGATGATATTCAGTAAAGCGATCAAAACATAAAATATTGCTTACTACTTTTCAGGTTTAACTTAATGATACAAAAATCTAAAGGATGCAGCAGGCTTTTGCATATTTTAAAAAAATTCAAACATGACTCCAATTATGAAGAGAAATGTAACTGATATCAGTATGAAGGTACATGGTGGTCCTAAACTGTACTGTACACTGGCTGTGCCAGCTTAAGGAATATTGCAGGGATTACTTTCAACTCATTACATTTCATCTTTATGATGTTTCTAGTTAATTATTCATCCATCTTCATGTGTATATTAGAAATGCCAGGAAAAACAATAAAATGATATTGATTCAAAGAATACATTTGCTTGAATCTACAACATCAATCACAACTGGGTCATTATGTCTTGTTGTTATGTGCAGGTAACTGCAGAGCTCTAGAGTTTCATTAGACATGTGTAAGCCTTTGATTATGTTTGTGTCTTTTAAGAAACATTTTATAATTGAATTGATAGATTGTAAATATACAGAAAATCAGAAACAAGGCAGTCCACCTTTATTACTATTAAAAACCTAATACATAGTTCAGAATTTTTTCTTAAAAGATGCTAGCAGTTGCGTTTAAACAATATTACAGTAATCTTAATTTAAAGAATGATTGTCATTGTAGAAGAGCTTTGTGTGTGTCTAATTATTTTGAGTGCTTTGTTCCGCAAACTGGAAGGGGGGCTTGGAATTGCTTCAGATTTGATGAAAGTCAAGAAACAAGCATAGCAGTTACACTATTGAGCAACATCTTCATTAGGGAAAATAAAAATGATGAATAATTCCAAATGAGTAACTAATGTGATACAAGAATTCAAAATTAACTTGTGTGTATTTCAAATGATTTTTGTGGAATTAACTCTGAGTGAGACTATATGATCTTCTTGTTTCAACCGTAACAAAAAATTTCACATTAAACACGATGAAAACGGTGTCTTACAATCTGAGCTGGTGTTCTGTTGTGAAAAATACTTTATCGTCACTTTGCACATGAGATCTTAAACTTTGGAGTTTTTAATACTCAATTGGATTAATATGTAAAAAAATATATTTTATGTTAATGTATGCATGTTATGCACATGACAAAATTATTTTAAAAAATCCAACTTATTATTTACTTCATAGAAGGCAAATGATACCCAATGCTTTGGTAATTTGCAGTACATTATCTTTGTGAAGTGAGTGAGTCTGGCATTAATTTAGGTTTCTCAAATTCAACCCTGAACCAACACTGTGCTTGCTTGATATTTTTCCTCAACTCACTTATTCACCTCTTATCCATTCATTTTTCAAACTGCAATCCAAGAATAATGAACATGGTTGATTATTTTCTTGCTTCCACATTTAATATGGTGCAATGGTTAGTAGGAGGCTCCGGGAGACTGTCATTAAAAATGAAGGGAGGAATACACTTAATCTGCCAATCTATAAATTCTCTGTTAAACAAATGTAGCAAAGAACCTTAGCAAAGAGTTCTGTGTTCCACTTACAGGAACATATTCATTTATTTTCTTCTTTTATTTCTTTTACAATGTCGGATGCTGCAATTAAAGCGCCTGCTTGAAGATGAGCACACAAGTGTGAATGGATGTGAATTAACATCTCCTTTTAAGGGATCATTGTCATTTGTACTGGAGTCTCCTGTTTTTTAATTGCCGTTTTCAAGGGAAGCAATTTTGAAACAATTAAGAGAATAGACTGATAATAAGAAAGTAAATAAAAAAAAATGAAAATGTGAAGCTTGAAAGAAATCTCGTCTGCTGAAAGTTATGATAAAACCTGAAATTATTAACAGTACAAGTGTTATGATACTGTTGCTCGCAAAAGGAAAATTATCTATTAAGCACAATAGGTGCCTAGGCAATTAAAAAACCCACTTACCAAAACAAACTATTATATTTAAAAAAATCCAAGGGAACACTTTTTCTAAAAACATGAAAAACACTCAACAAAAAAAAATCTAACTTAGTAAGTGAAATTTGGAGTCTTTCAAGCTCCCAAGAAAAGTTTAACACCTAAATTCACAATGAAACAGAAAAGGGAAGGATTCCCTAACCCAAGCATGTCAAACACGCGGCCCCCAACAGAAATCTGTGCGGCCCGCATGACCGATCCTAGTTAACACTAAACTTGTACAAAATGATTACTATCGTTTGTGATTGAATCATTCTGCATCTTCTACATTACTTTTCTTACTTCTGCCTTCTGACAAAAGCACGTTTTCCCATGGCATTACGGTACCGGAAACGTCATCTGCTAGTATAGCCACGAGCCTTGTCCAAAGTTAATGAGCCGCGACGTCGCAACTGAAGTGCTAGGCTGCAGCAGGGGCAGCCTTAGGCATGTGCAAACTGTGCACCTACACAGGACAGCCACGCTAATATATATTGAATATAAAACAGAAAGAGAAAATAACGACACAGCTGATGGCAATGTGGCTGAAAAACATTGTGTTTCTTGTTAATTAGTACACTGTATTTACTAATGTCGCTCGAGTCGGAGCAGTAAGCTATATGTAGTATTATAACGTTCTGCCATAATGAGAATATCATGGGCCGCCACTTGGTTTTCAAGTTTCAGACTCGCGCATATAGAAGTGTGTCATGAGCACGAGGCATCAATGCAGTGTCCGCAACGGACATGGCCATCCGCCGTGCATAAGATACCATATTGACATTGGCGGGCGAAGGGACCACCGATTCTTTCTCTGCCCAGGGCCGCTATGAGCCCAGACCCGCCCCTGGCAGGCTACACTACTGGCTGGGCTGCTGAGACTGGCCACTGGGCAAAACTGACCATCACGAGTAGTAATAACTTGCATATTTTCACGTTTTTTTTTGCTCTAGTTTTATGTAATTTTGTGCTAGTATTGTAACGAACAGTTAGTGCAGACTACAGCTGAAGATCTGAAGTGGACGTGAGAAGTTGGCAAGTTGTTTATTAATACATTTTTGTGATTTTGAGTTTGTAAAATTAGTGTAGGTCAGGGGCTTTTTGCATATTTTACAATATAAACTTTGAAGTAAACTTAGTAAAGTAAAATTTGATTTTTGGAGGATTTGTTTCCCAACTTGAATTACTGGGCAATGAATTCAGTGAGCGTTTTTGTAATTTCAATTCACACGAACAGGACTTTGCGCTGTTTACGTTACCATACTCTTACAACGTTGAGAATGCACCTGAGAATATCCAAATGAAATTGATTGAACTGCAGTCAGATTCTATTCTGAAGGCAAAATACAACGAAGTTGGTGTGCCAGGCTTATATGCTTACCTGCCACCCTCGTATGTATAGATCCGTAAGTTGGCATCGAAAGTACTGTCTATGTTCGGAAGCATTTACCTTTATGAGCAATTGTTTTCGTTAATGAAAGCTACCAAAACCCCACATCGCTCAAGACTTACCGTCGAGCACCTTTCATCCCTCATAAAAGTTGCAGCTGCACAAGATTTCAAGCCTGATATTGACGAACTGGTTACTCAGAAGAGATGCCAAGTGTTGGGACAAAAGAAATAGATCTCAGATTGTAAGACTCCTATATAGGCAATGAATATAATATAATAAATATAATATAATGAATATAATATAATAATATAAGGACCTAGCTAAGAGACTAAGACTCTAATTGTACGCTGTTGTACGGAGATTGTATGGAAATAAATTGCTTTTCTTTAAACTTTAAAGTTTAAGTGTTACATTTTTTAAAGTTTTCAGTATGTTACAGTGCGGCCCGCTGACGCTCATATGGCAGTCGAAGCGGCCCACAAATGGTAGTGAGTTTGACATGCCTGCCCTAACCTAAACACATCCCAAAAACTTTCAAAATTCCAAATGCTAATACCTTGAATTACTAACAAAGGCTTACTCTTCAAAGAGGAGAATAACTCTCTAAGGCAAGAACTTTTCCAGTAATTCTCCACCAAGAAAGAAAGTTTTCAAAACAACACTTGCTTTAACTTCAAGACATTGACCATCTCAGAAAAGAGATGCTAAAGTAAAAAGGTGAGACCACAAAGAGTGCTCAAATAGGGCAATCTCAAGGTGACTGCCATAATCACAGTACACATCTGAGCCCTAACACTCCAAGGTATGATGCTCTGGATTTTGATCCTTTAATTTTTATTAATTTACCTTTTTTACAGCCTTTTCCTTGGCCTGCAAAAATAATAGAGATGTTACAGGGTGACTAAAAATTTTGTTAACACTAATGGTACTTCAATGTAAATACTTATATACAATTTTTGTGGACAATTTATGGGCCACATATGATACATGTGTTGAACATGACAGCAAACCGGTTGAGACATTTCTGTAAATCATCTTGCACATATGAAGTATGTTTTGTGAATAAATTGTTTCCGCCATTCAAATGTTAACGTAATTTTGACTCACCCTGTATATTGGGGGGTTTTACAGTGTAAAGAATTTAATGGTCTGGATTTTTGTTTTGATTTAAGATGTTTCTGAACATGTTAAATTTGAAATGCCCCTTTTTGAGATGCCAATTACTTTGCTGTATGTAAAGCACAGTTGCCAGCATGTTGCTGGCAAGAGGTCCGGAAGTGTGAGACACATGGCCTCAGTGGTATAAAGAGAGAGGTAAGGAGCATGCACTGATACTCAGGAACCCAGATTAGGACCCAGGTGCAGCCATGTGCCGGGTCACAGACACCTCAGCACCTCCTTAGTTCAGATGGAATAGAACCAGTGTGAGGTTTTTTATGGTGGCTGGAGTGCCAATTCTGCCACCAACCCCCAGGTTTTTTCCTGCAGGTTGGAGGGCCTACATACAGGGCTGGATGCAGATTAATATCACACCCAGGACAGAGCAATTGCAGGTTAAGGGCCATGCTCAAGGGTCCAATGAAGTAGAGTCACTTTTGGCACTTACAGGTTTCAAACTGGCAACCTTCCGATTACTAGTGCAAATACCTAGCTTCACAGCCAGGCCCAGGTGTCCTTTAGGGAGGTAGTGTGCACCCCCAAGGTGGCGCGGGAGGAGATTCCAGACCAGACAGGTAGAAATAGGTGGGTTACAGTCACAAGGCGTAAGGTAAAGGGTGCACACTGTCCGGGGGCATCTATCCCAGAATTAGAAGTGTCAAACCGTTATCATGTCCTTGCGGAGCTGGATGATATCTCTGATAATTCTGAGGTGGTAGGCAGGAGTGAGGAGCTCCAACGGGTCACCTCAAAACCAGTTCCCAAAAAGAGAGAGGTAGTAATAGTTGGGGACTCAGTGCTCAGTGCTTGAGAAAGAGAGTGGGGAGACCTCCCTGGATGGGTGGATAGGCTCTCGGCCAGAGCGAGGGTGGATCCAGTTATAATTGTCCATGTTGGAACAAACGACATACATAAGGGTAGTCAGTCAGTTCTGCGATCCAAATTCAAAGAGTTAGGTGCCAAGCTGAGCAGCAGAACCGACAAGGTAGTCTTCTCCAAAGTTCTGCCTGTGCCACGTATTAGTCCAGGTAAGATTTAGTAGATTAGAAGGCTTAATGCATGGCTCAAATCTTGGCGCAGGGTAGAAGGGTATAGGTTTATGGGGCATTGGAACTCCTTTTGGAACAGGTGGAACCTGTTCCGCCGTGACGAGTTACATCTGAACTGGAGGGGCACCAATGTATTGTGGAGGCGTATGTGTAGGCTAGTTGAGGATTGTTTAAACTAGGGAATGGGGGGCAGAGAGTTGAGGTCAGGCCAGGTTTAGATCTATACATGGAGGAACAAACAATGGTGAAGAAATAAAAATGCATAGTAATATAAATTCTAAGCAAACATTTAAATGTAGAAGGAGTAACACATTAAAAATAGCTTGCCTTAATGCTAGAAGTATCAAAAATAAGGTAAGCGAGTTGGAGTTGTATGTAGCAGAGCATAATTATGATATTATAGCAATAACGGAAACCTGGCTAAATAACAAAGATGGGAATGACTGTAACATAGAGGGATACACATTTTTTAGGAAGGATAGACAGAACAGAAACGGAGGTGGTGTTGCTGTTTTTGCCAAACAGAATTTAAATTTAAGTCCTCTTCAGTTGGATGATGAGCCCCCACCTTAGTGAGGACATGTTGCTTCGCCTGGAAAATATAAGGGAAAGAGGTCTTATTTTAGGAGTGTGTTACAGACCACCCAATTAAGACAGTAATTTCAACACACATCTTTTTAGTAATATCAAAAAGGCAAGCTTACAGGGAGATATTATAGTCATAGGGGACTTTAATTATCCAAATATTAACTGGGATAACCCTGCAGATGGAGGAGTTTTTAGAAGTAACCAGTGACTGTTTTTTAACACAGCATGTTAAAGCACCAACACGGGGTGAAGCCTATCTGGATTTAGTATTTTGTAATAATCAAGATAGAATTGAGGGTGTAGAAGTGATTGAACCACTAGGGTCAAGTGACCATAATGTAATACAATTCTCAGTGTTTTGTAAGAGTAAAGATGCAAAGACTAAAATTGTTAAGTTGAACTTTGGTAGGGCTAATTTTGAGCAGATGCAACAATGTCTAAGTAGGATACACTGGGATAAGCTTTTAAGTGTGGAGACCAACGAGGAGCAGTGGAACAGGTTTAAAAATGTTTTACATTTAATGCAGGACAGATACATATCTACATTTGGAATTAATAGGAAATTTAAAAAAAACTCCACGGTGGATTAATAAAAATTTAAAAAAGAAGTTGCAAAGGAAAAAAACTGCTTTATAAGGCATATACTGTAAGACTAATGACTGCAAAGTGAATCGTAGAGCGTATGAGAACATGAGGGCAACCATTAAGAAGGATATCAGGGAGGCAAAAAGACAGTTGGAGAGGAATATAGCAGATAAGGTGAAAGAAAACCCTAAGAGATTCTTTCAGTATTTTAGTAGTAAAAGAAAAGTCAAAGAAGAAGTGAAATGTATCAGTAACAGTAAAGGGGAATTAAAAGATACAGACAATGAAATAGCGGATGCCCTAAACTTACATTTTTCTGAGGTGTTCACAAGTGAGTAAGTGGATAACCTCCCAGAGGTAAACACAACTACTAAGGAGGTACTGAGGGATTTGGAAATTGTAAAGGGAGAAGTGCTGCTCAGATTAAATAAGCTGAAATCAAACAAATCACCAGGACCAGATAATATTTATCCTCAAGTTCTTAAGGAGGCTAGTGAGTACACATATAAACCTTTGACACACATTTTTAGGAAGTCATTGCGCACTGGAGAGATTTCTGAAGGACTGGAAAATTGCAAATATCATCCCATTATATAAAAAAGGTGACAGAGCAGATCCAAGCAACTACAGTATAGGCCAGTAAGCTTAAAATGCATCACAGGAAAATTAATGGAAGGAATTATTAAGGATAAGATTGAGCAACACCAGGCAAGGACAGGAGTTATTCTGAACAGTCAGCATGGGTTCAGAAGAGAGAGGTCATGTTTTACTAACATGCTGGAATTCTATGAGGAGGCAACAAAAGGATATGATCAAAATGGAGCACATGATTTTATTTATCTTGACTTTCAGAAAGCATTTGATAAGGTGCCACATGAGAGGTTGGGCATCAATTTAAAAGAAGTGGGAGTTCAGGGTGATGTGTTTATATGGGTACAGAATTGGCTCTGACACAGGAAGCAGAGGGTGATGGTGCGAGGAACCTCATCAGAATTGGCCAATGTTAAGAGTGGTGTTCCACAGGGGTCAGTGCTAGGGTCGCTGCTATTTTTTATATATATATAAATGATTTAGAAAGAAATATAAGTAACAAGCTGGTTAAGTTTGCAGATGATACCAAGATAGGTGGAGTAGCAGATAATTTGGAATCTGTTATATCATTACAGAAGGACAGCATACAGGCTTGGGCAGATTTGTGGCAGATGAAATTTAATGTCAGTAAATATAAAGTATTACACATAGGAAGTAAAAATGTTAGATTTGAATACACAATGGGCGGTCGCAAAATCGAGAGTACACCTTATGAGAAGGATTTAAGAGTCATAGTGGAATTCCCGAAGCCATTGTTCAGTGTTCAGAAGCCATTAAGAAGGCTAACAGAATGTTAGGTTATATAACACGATGTGTGGAGTACAAGTCCAAGAAGGTTATGCTCAGCCTTTATAATGCACTGGTGAGGCCTCATCTTGAGTGCTGTGTGCAGTTTTGGTCTCCAGGCTACAAAAAGGACATAGCAGCGGTAGAAAAGGTCCAGAGAAGAGCGACTAGGCTGATTCCAGGGCTACAGGGGTTGAATTATGAGGAAAGATTAAAAGAGCTGAGCCTATACAGTTTAAGCAAAAGAAGATTAAGAGGTGACATGATTGAAGTGTTTAAAATTATGAAGGGAATCAGTACAGTGGATCGAGACTGTTATTTTAAAATGAGTTCATCAAGAACACGGGGGCATAGTTGGAAACTTGTTAAGGGTAAATTTCACACAAACATTAGGAAGTTTTTCTTTACACAAAGAACGATAGACACTTGGAATAAGCTACCAAGTAGTGTGGTAGACAGTAAGACATTAGGGACTTTCAAAACTCGACTTGATGTTTTTTTGGAAGAAATAAGTGGATAGGACTGGCGAGCTTTGTTGGGCTGAATGGCCTGTTCTCGTCTAGAGTGTTCTAATGTTCAAAGGAATTGAAATATTGAGTATTTCTTCATATTTGCAAATCTTCATAAAGTGGCCATTTCGTAAAGCAGGAGATGCCTGCACGCTCAAATAAAAACTGATAAAAATTAGTAACAAAAAGGAGTCAAAAGACACTGATAATATATTTTAAAAAGTCAGGAATGTAGTCCTAGTGCCACCTTGATAAGATCAGGCCGTGAGTAAAAAAAAAATAAAAAAATAAAAAAATAAAAAGTGAATTGAAGTGAACTAATGCTATAATCAAGTGCACACAAAATGGTGACAAGAGTGAAAAGCCTTCAAAAATACACACAAATCAGGCCAGGACCGTCACTGGTCTAACTAGAGATAGGGCTCACCCTAGGCAGCCAGACACCGAACTCCACAGACTGACTTTGGCTTGAAGAGGTCCAAGATGGGGAGCTGACCTTAAACATTCAAAAATATCCCCATTTTGGGACAAAAATCTGTGAAACGTCTGGTCAGAGAGACAAAACTAACACAAAATCTTTATAAATAAATACATTTATTTGAATAAACAAAATGAATCACAAAAATGGCAGAAAGGCAAAAATTAAGAACAGGACACATAGCAAACAAATCCAAAGATGAATTCCAATAATCAAAAGTCAAAAGCAGAAGCAGAAAATCTAGAAACCAGAAAATGAATACCAAAAATAATTCTCTCTTTCAATGTCAAAGAAGTACAGAAGGACCTACACTCCAACCTTAAATATAAAAGCTGAGGGGGCAGTGATCAACTAATACACACAAATTTAGAAATTGCATAAAGTAGAAAATTACATCTATATCACAAACATACTCAACAACATAAAAGGCAAACAATATTTCTAAAATTACAAAACTATTAAACAAACAAAGAAAAAACTTGATCCAGGGCTACAGCTCTGGCTAAACCATAACTAATGTGACAGCAAAGAGAAGGGCAAATGGGTGTCTTTTACATCCCTCAGGTAACTGCAGCTCTAATATCTGCAGCTTTTGTACAACTGATCCTCTTCAAAGTCCCTTCTTTTGCCTAAGCAGAAAACAATTAGCAAATAATAGGAGGAAGGGTCAGGAAACAGCAGAAAGGGCAAAGCAAATGAAGCCACAAGATGAGACACATGCAAGGACCTGAAATTCTCCACCATTTTTCAATTAACATTCCAGACCAAGTAGGTTACTTAAGAAAATTTGTATGTAGCTCAAGGGTTTCTTTTATTCAAGAGAATTTGTTGATGCATCTCCATTCACAATCGTGATCTTTTGTTGTTATCACTGTCTTTTCTCTGTCTCCGAAACATAATGGCACAAGAGAAACACTGTTGAGCAAAGATTTGCTTTTTTCTCCTCTGTTCTTTGTCTTTAAGTTTTTCTCCTGCATGCTGCCTGTTGTAATGTTAAGCAAAAATAAACATTTTTTTCATGCTGCGTTTATTTTATGGATCCTGGTCAAAGTTGCCTGAAGCTTTCTAGTTTTTCTTTGAAGTATATTGTTTCCAGATTTTTTTAAAACCAATTTCCCTTTGAATGCAAGATTTTTAATATTTGAACATTGTTATATTAGTGCTGTCCAAATGTTTTTCTTTTTTGTTTTTAGAATAAATTTGCAATGTAATATTTACATAATTTGCTTCTTATGATGCACATTTGGATGCATTGCCTAAATAACGAGGTTGGAATTTATCTGAATTAATAACAAATACATAGTTTAGTTTATTACATTGATTAAGCATTTTACTACATATTGTACTGTATATATAATTTATAAGTCACACGTTAAATTTGATTTGTTTTGATCGTTAGTGAATCAATTTTTTATCTGTCTTTTTTAATATCTTGACTTCCTTTAACTGTTCAAAGTGGAAATTTGATAATGGTGAATGCCATAAACACACTCAAAATGAAAAAGAGGTAAAGTTACATTCACAAAAGTTAAAAAGAAAACTAAAAACATGACCTTTCAGCTGTTTAGCCTTTATCAGGTATCGCATACAGGAATTTCAACACCATTTAACTGTCATGGCTGTCCCGCACTGTGGTGCCCCTTTACAATCCAAAATAACAAACATAAAAAAGTAATGTGGTTGACGATATACAGCATATAACGCAAATGCATCTTTCCAGCTGCTTTGATATGTAAATGATACCATATAAATTGAATCTAAGCACACAGCTGTCTTGTCTGTGTTCCAAGAAGACAGCCTTCTCACCATTTTCTTGCACATTGTCTGGATCATTCAGCATGTCATTCCCATTTTTTTTTTTTGGAACAGATGATCATCTTCTTAGGTTTACTGATGCCAATCACTGTATAGCACCCCCACAGGTTTACATCACATTAAGATTTTTGGTGTGAGAGAAGGTCATTTCTCTACACACTTCTCTTTTCATTGTTGCCCACCTTACACGACAGCTTGACAATCTGCACAAAAATGGCACTTTATATTTATATATTTATCATATGTAACTGTGCATTATTTATATTTTGTGTACTATTTATGCATTATTGTTCTCATTTGATTTTATTTTTTTTTCCATTGTGTGTAATTACTTCTTTGACATCTTGTAAAGTACTTTGAGCTACATCATTTGAATGAAAATGAGATATACAGATAAATGTTGTTTGTGATTTAATCCCACAGGGAACCCCTTATTGACATAAATGGGTTCAGAGGGGATAAATGGGTAGGTGTGTGTGCAAGAGGTTCAAATTGCAGGATATGTCTGGAAGATGACCAATAAATCATCAAAAATATAAAAATAGGTAGGCAAATGATACCTATTGATTTAACTGTGCCCAGACAGTCTTTTTTTTTACCTGATGGAAAACATCTTGTCCTTTGGTCCAGAAATACATGTGCAACAGTGAGGCATAGAGAATATGTGACAGTTTAATCTTCATGTTCGACTCATAGTGTGATCCTGAACTGGTCTCATAACCTGTCCTACTCAAAATGTCAAAAATTTGGCTGTTTAACAATAATACAACACAGTTGTACACTGGCTCCCGGTTAAGTTTAGGGCAGATTTCAAAATCCTCCTTTTAACATATAAAGCCTTAAATGGCCAAGGTCCAACTTATCCAACTCTGAACTTATCATGACTTACAAACCAGAGCTCACATTAAGATATCAAGATGCCAGTCTGCTTATGATTCCAAGGATTAATAAAATAACAGTGGGAGGTTGAGCCTTTAGTTACAGGGCCCCTAAACTTTGGAATGGTCTGCCTGCTACTATAAGAGATGCCCCTTCGGTCTCAGCTTTTAAATCCCGGCTGAAGACTCACTACTTCAGTTTAGCATATCCTGACTAGAGCTGCTGATTAACTGTACAGACTGCATCTCTGTTGTTAGTCATTAGCACTAAAACATAAGTAATATGATAGTTATAATTTATTACTAACCCTCATCTATTCTGTTTCTCTTTTCGGTACTCAATTGTGGCATTTGGTGCCACTGCCAACCTGCCAAGCTGTTTTGCCTGCCTAAGGTAAAGTCATCTCTGATGGAGGATTGCAGTAATCGTCAAGTAGAGGGGTCCTTTCACCGGATTGTCTGTCCAAGCGATGTCTCAGCTGTGGAGTGGCCAATAGGGGGAGGCAGCTTAATGGCTGAGGTCTCCAGGACTCTAAACAAATCCAAATCATGTTATGTGATATCGTCTACTGTTAAATTCTGCTCTGTACTTGTAATATTTTTATTTTACTATTATATTATATTGTATTGGGGATTACTTGTGTTCTGTTCTGTGTATTACATGGTATTTACCCCCTTTTTGACACCCACTGCATGCCCAACCTACCTGGAAAGGGGTCTCTTTTTGAACTGCCTTTCCCAAGGTTTCTTCCATTTTTTCCCTACAAGGGTTTTTTTGGGAGTTTTTCCTTGTCTTCTTAGAGAGTCAAGGCTGGGGGGCTGTCAAAAGGCACTTCTTATGTGATTTTGGGCTATACAAAAATAAATTGTATTGTATTGTATTGTAGTTGTGTACTTAGAGTCACCGTGTTCACTATAGAAGAGCCACAATGTATCAGTTAAAGGTTGGGCATTTTTGGTTGTTCTTACAGCTGTTACATGAAATGTCATAATACCTTTCTGTCACTTACTCCACAGTTCCGAAGGCCCCACCTGTTGTTCAGTATAAGCAGGCAACAGATTGGAAGTCAACGTTCATTAGCGAACCCGCAACTGAGGGTGACGGAGCTCCTCTACAGAGACGTTGAAGCACATCCATAGTCGATCTGTTTCCAGCTAATGGCATAGTTAATTTTTTTCCAATCGTTGTTGTGACAAAATATTAAACAGGGTCATACAATGGAGGAACTGCAGCCCTTCACTGTTTTCTATTTCTTTTGTTACAACATATATAGCAGAAATTAAAAAAATTACAACTTTTTTCAGGATTGAAATGATTTAAAGTCAGGAGGAAGCAGCAGCTGAAACATGAAGAGCATGTCATTCACAAACAGGCTCTTTAGTTAATATATGATGCTCCATCTGACAGTATGCCGTATATATTAATTTTATCCTGCTTAACAAAGCACAGTTATGTAATCATATACTTGTATCAGCCAACAGAAGAGAACATTTTTTTTCCTTCTGTGTGGGAAAGGTGTTGTGTATGCTTGTTCTAAAGATAGCAACTTCCTTTACAAATTTGACTTCCGAATCTTGCAAAATGAAACATCATTTGAAGGGAGAGGTTTCCCAAATTTTCCTTTTCAAAATCTTTATATTAAGTATACAAGACCAAGGATCCACATTATGAAGGATCCATATTATAAATTATTACAACAGATGAGAAAATAATTAATATACAAGGTAAATCATGAAGAAAGACTGTAGATGTGCTGTGTGAGGTTCAATATTGACATAGCTGAAAAGCTGACCTTAAAGGCAAACTACAGGACGATCTTGGCTGGAAGTTGTCCTTACTGTAGTCATGGTGGTTTTTACGACTTTGGCCACAGTTTTCATTGTGGGCAATAAAGACAACTAGGCTGTAAACCTAAATTGTTTAAAAAGAATGTCAATACAGCAGCATGTGAAATACAAAGAAACCCGATCAGACTGGGAAAATGCAACTGGAGAGTGAACCTAGTCAGCTCTCATTTCACTAGTTAAAGGGTCTTCTTGTTCAGGATGTTATTCTGGGATTTTTGTACCCTTAACTGACTTGCGAATGTAAAAAGAATTTGCCAAATGTTCTTTGAAAAGACAAAGGGAAGTGTAATTCCTTGTAAAGGCGAATGAAAAATTGTTTTTGAAGACAAATGCCACAGTTTCTTTAATTATATCAATCCCACAAAGCTAGACATTAAATAATACATTTGATTTTTTGAAATTAAAAAAGGAAGATTTTAGAACAAGAAAGATGGATTGCAGTTATTCATAATGTATATTTAGACTGATCATCATATTATGTAATATCTACTGTTGAATTCTGCTCTGTACTTGTAATATTTCTGTTGCACTATTATACTGTATTGAGGATTACTTGTGTTCTGTTCTGTGTATTGTATTGTATTGACCTACTTTTTTTGACACCCACTGCATGCCCAACCTACCTGGAAGGGGGTCTCTCTTTAAACTGCCTTTCCCAAGGTTTCTTCCATTTTTTTTACTACAAGTGTTTTTTTGGGAGTCTTTCCTTTTCTTTTTAGAGAGTCAAAGCTGGGGTGCTATCAAAAGGCAGGGCCAGTTAAAGCCCATTGTGGCACTCCTTGTGTGATTTTGGGCTATACAAAAATAAATTGTATTGTATTGTATCATTCTTTATACATTTGTCTTCCTCACTGAACAGCTGAAATGTTTCAATTTTGTTTTGCTTCTGTGGTATTTTTTATGCCTTTGTATAAAGGTAATAGTTTCTAGATTAATGAAGAAACTTAATCTATCCATCTGTTTTGTGGGCCATGTATCTAGTTTAGGGTGGCAGCATTTGGTGTGTAAGTGCTGTGAAGGACAGGAGGGTATGCAGGTTGAACAGGAAAATTACTTCTTCCATATTAAGGGTGAACCAGAGGAAGCCAGAAGCTGGGAGCAATTCCATCCCCCATATGACAAGCGGCTGTGGTCTTCCCAAGGCATCCCAACTTGGAAACCTGCAGGAGTACATAGGAGTTGGAGTCTGAAAGTACAGGCTTGTCGGGGACCCTGGGTACCATTAGAGGGCTCCATTGGGGACAGATTTCTGCCACCTGTCATATGGGGGACAGAACTGCTACAGCTTCAGTTGGTCCATCCTTTAAATACCTCCGGCAAGGGAAGAAGTCATTTTCCTGTCCAGCTGATAGGTGCAAACATGGAAAGTAACACTGGATTTGCCAGTCCATTTCAGGGCACACTCATGCACACACCAACACCCACACACTTTGAATCAAATGTTTATGTATAGCAGATAAGAATTAGCATTTATTCAGCAGAAAATATACAGAAAAAAATTGGATAAAGTCATATTCATAAGCAAATCATCCCTGAACACTATAACGCTCAGTTCTAGAAAGTAAACTACATTGTCACCGTTATTTTATGAAACTATATCTGATGCACGGTCACAGGGAGATTCAGCGTATTTCAGCCGCATCTGGTTAGAACCAATCCTGGATGGAACATCAGTTGTCACAAGGCACCATCATCCCCACAGCACAGAACAGATGTCTTCAGAATAGTAGGGTGTTGTACCATGTTAGCTATTATGGTTGCAATGAGAAGTCAAGCAAAATGACACCTTCTATTGGCTAACTGAGCAGATTACAGTTTGCTGCTCTCTGCTTTCTCTTATTAATTAAACATATACTGAATTTTTGAAACACATTCCCTAAACTTGTGAATTGTAAAACAAATAACAGCCTACAGCAGGATAACCTGCTCTAAATGTAACTCATTGAATCCTAGGGAGAATCAATTCATTTAAAGTGGAAGGTAATACACATAACACGCTCCAGCTTCAGACAGCAGGCTGATCTATAAATTATTAGTCACTGTAATAAAATATGATAAAGGGCATCTCTCTCTCTCTCTCTATGATGTAGCATTTTAAACATATCAAGTCAGTCCCTATGCCTTTTGCAATGATCATTTATTTATATAAAATGACTGCTGTGCAGGGGCTTAGCTGTGAAATATACTTGAAAATTAAGTGGAAAACTACAAGTAGACTGATAGCTAATTGTTCTCCTAAGTCAGATACTGCTGAACGAGATGCTGAGTGGAGAAAATAAACCTGAAATTTTAGTTGGTAATAAAGTATAACTGACCTTTTCTTTGGAGGACGGCATGGTGGCATGGTGTTTAGCACTTGTGAACCATAAACAATACATCATTGCAGACCTCAAGTGTTACACAATACACCTGTGTAACTGACCTTAACCCTTGGCCATTTTTCTTATATCAGAGCCTCTAGTCACTACTCTAAAGAAACAGCCACAACATTTTAAGTCAATTTAGACCCAAAGGATTCCGTATTTTATTGTATTTAAAGTTATTGTCTTGATTTTACCATGTTGTTAATTCATTGTGCGTCTCTTAGTGAGGAGTGGAACAGGAAAAGTTTCAATTTGCATAAAGTTTCTCAAAGCTCATTTTGTAGGCAATTTCACAATTTCAAAATGTGAAACTAAACAGTTTTTTTGGTGGATTAAAGTTTTTTTGTTTGTTTTTAATGGAAAACAAGGAATACTGCTCCTTAATAATAATAATAATAATTCTTTGCATTTATGTAGCACTTTTCTCACTACTCAAAGCGCTCAGCAATTGCAGGTTAAGGACCTTGCTGAAGGGCCCAACAGAGCAGAGTCCCTATTGGCATTTACGGGATTCGAACCGGCAACCTTCCGATTGCCAGTACAGATCCCTAGCCTCAGAGCCACGACTCCGCCTTTAAAGCTTTGTTCACACTTCTGTGTTTACCAGTGTTTTTTATGCAGCTGTGTAAAGTATATAATCCATTGTAAGAGCCATTTTCCTAGTTATATAAGATTCATAAATATTTTACTAGACGACAAAGCATAATCTATGGTAGGTTCCTATAACCCCCATAAGTTGAGTAAAATTGGTATATTCTAGCTATTTCTATTTGCTCTGACTAAACCTTATTCTCAGTTAGTGACCAGCCTTGCCATGTGTAAGGTATAGAAGGCATATGGTTTTAAACCGTGCCTGTGCACATGCTCGTGCCAATAGGCCTACGGGCCTTTTGAGTGCATACAGTAACTCATAAAACAGCACTTATTCAAGTGCAGAACCGTACGCTTGTAGTGTACAGAAGAAGAAGCTTAGAATCTTTAAGTATATAAGAAGTTAAGAACCTTTAAGTATAGAAGAAGAAGTAAAGAACTTTTAATTACAGAAATAACTAAAGTTTCCCAAGAAACTTGCCTTTTATTCTACATGTGCAACTATTTTTCTTTTATTCTTGTGTGGATTATTTGCTGTTAACTTTCAGTAAATATTTTTAAAACGAACTTTAGGACTGAGACATTTCTTTCGACACGCGTTTTACCCGTGCTTGATCTCGCCTTATACTTAGGCGGCTACACCATACCGCACCCGTAAAATCAATTCTATTCATGCTTCTTGTTCACATTACCGCAGAGGCTTGCAGTATTTTTAAAATGTGACATGCTGCATATGTCAAAGACTTTTTAAAATACGCCATTCTGCACATTACTTTTTTCTTCTGTTGCCTAGCAACTGCCTTATCCTAGTTGAAGATATGCCCACCTCTGATGATTTTTTTTTTTTTTTACTAAACATCTTTACTTAAATACTAAATGGTAGACAGACACATGCAGAATGAATACATTTTCAGAGAGGACTAAAGACTTTTCTACTTGTGTGAATGACATGAATTTCGTTTGAAGTCAAGCAAAACAATTTTGCAAATTTCTTTCCGAGGCGAAACACTTAACGAGTTTTCACACTTTGAGTCTATTTGCATAGTCCAAATGTGGGAATGTTTCATTACTTTATTACAATTTCTAGTTAGGTCAGTTGTATTTCACACTGCAAACTTTCAAGAAAACTAAACTTAACCAGTAAACATCCTATGAGTACATCATGGACTTCTTTCAATTGGAAGAAACTTTTTTTTTCCATGAAAAAATACTATTGAGAATCGACAACAGTTGTGCTTGCACACCACTGCATTTTCCATAATTATTTGGTTTATTTACCAAAGACAGCTCTATAAACAAGATGCCTATTATTGAATAACTCAAAGTGTGAGCAATTACTCATGGTCCAAAAAAACAGGCAACTGGACAACAGAAGGCAGGCTCTCAGCTGAGGGCACACACTGATATGCTTCACTTTTATGACAGCAGATGTGTTAGGTGAGGTGCATTTCACTGTATGATGGTGGGTTTTTACTCCCCAGTAGCCACCATATGAACATAACCTCAGTTTAGGTTATCTCAAATCCCATGTCTACCATCTGGATTCCTACAACTATCTTATATATAAACGTCAATGCGTGAAAATGTTTGAGTCTGTCTGTCCATCCCAGAAGTGCGAGGCTACAGCATGACGCTGAAAGAAAGCAATTCTAACTATAAAGTGAAACTGCCGACAAAAGAGAAACTCGCTTAGCTGCTAATGCACAACCAATGCGATTGATTGATTGAAGTGCCAGAATCCATGGTTTCTAGTAGCCTGGGCTTTTTACAGCACGAGCTTACACAGCTAGTTTCTGAATAATGTTCATTTTGGAATGTATGATTAACATTTACTAAATATGACAAAGTTAGCGTATCCATATCACCTCCCAAAAAGCGATCATATTAAAAGGACGGCCCACCTGCCGGCATCAGGTTTTATCGTCAGTCTGACAAGCCACCTCTCTATGTGGTTTGAGCAACCTGATTGTAAGTGAATTAACACTCTTTTTTTTCTTTCTCAACTGCCTTATGATTGTCACGAGGGGCATGGATCAGGTGCCTGATCAGGTGCTAGGCTTGCTCTGATCAAACAGTAATTGTCCGACTTGTTTAATGCATAAATAACACATTTGTACCTATGTGTATATTTATTTTACCTTTTTATTGTTTTCATTGCTTCATGTTAAACCTCAACTTACCATGCTATGAATGAAATTAACTAATTACACATAGCAGACACTTAGCATGGCTACCACAGCACACAAACGTTCACCCATAATGCACAGCATTTCATGTAGTTAGATCAGGTCTGTATTGGGTCACATTCATATTTAATGTGAACCATTCCAGGGTTCACTTGGTACCTCTCCAAAGGGTATCAGTATGGTTATTTTGGTCCACACCAGAATGTGATTGGTGTGTTCACATCTACCTAAATGAACCAGACTTTCAAAGAAATCACACCAGAGTTAAAAAGAAAAAAAACATTAAGTGAACTAAGTGTGAAAATGCCTTTAGTTACACTGCAAATTCACTTTTGTCTGAAGCGTTTTGCTCATCACTAGTGCTTGATATCTTATTGAAATTAGTTAGTGAAGGGCTGTGTCAGTGTGCATCTGCAAAAGGAAAAAACAGATTATAAATAAATTATTCCCACACTGAAAACAGAACTTGCAAGCCACAACAGTTCAGAGTTACATACTTGAAGAAGGCCATGTAGCCAAAACACTGCATCTCTAAATCTTGATATACTAGGGGGCTCTGCCCCCTGCTCGCTTCGCTCGCCAACCCCTGGTGTTGGGAATGACAAAGAGCGTGATGTATGAATGAGATATAGAATAGTGTGAAGGTGTAGATGATGCAAATAGAAAGCAAACAATAAAGTGTGTGGCACAGTGTAAAGGTTTATTGGAAAATTTCTTTGTACATGCCGTTTAAGTGTAAAAGGTAATTCCAGGTCAGAACTTGTAATGTCAATGAAGATGGTTATTGTTGTGATCAGAGTCAAGTTTGTCAGAGCTTAGAAAGAGTTGTGTCTCTCCAGGAAATAATGCAATGACTTGGGTATTTATGTTTTCCACATTAATATTTTTTGGACATAATATAGTGCGTTGTGTTAAAAGGGGCATTTGGTCTAATGAGATTGCTTTTCCAAATCTGTCTGTAACTAAGTCGTCGCGGATAAAGGCTTGAGGAATTGTAATAATATGTGGGTGAAGTCCATCTGTATTGGTGAGTGTACCATCTCCCAGTTGTAATAAGCAATTGTTATGATCTGGTTCTGGACATCGTATCTTTTTTACTTACTGTATCTTTTGAAAGCAATGCCAATTGTCTGCGTATTTTAAGGTGCACTGAACAATAGCTGAGCGTATGGCATGTGGAAGAATAGCTAAGCACTGTCTAAAATCTCCTCCTAATAAAAGTACCTTTCCTCCAAAGCGAATATTATTATTCATAAACGTTTGTAGAAGTTTATGAATGGTGTTGAGTAAGTGACTGGATGCCATTGTACATTCATCAATAATTAACATTTTTGCAAGACGGATGTCACGTGCAGTGCCACCGTTAATGTTCATAGTGGATACCGATTTGTAGGATCTAATGCAGTTGATAAAGATTTCACTTTCAGGTACATCGTTAGTTAGAAGCTTCTGTAGATATTCAGGATATGAATGTAAAGGAGGCAGTCTAATTTGACCCTTTTGACAACAACGTGTAAATGTATTACTTGTATTGCCAGTTGTTTCTTCAGGGAAGTGAACTGAATGACAATGATTGCAAATGACATTCATTAATCCGAATGAATTTTCCTGGTGTATGTTTTGCCTGTGCCGTTTGAGAGGCGCGTTGTTGCATGTGTAGTATTTGGGACGTGTTGTTTTGGAGCTGTAATCGATTTGCCTGTGCTGTGTGAGACGCCCGTTGTAGCCTTCCTTGCCGTTAACGTATGTCTGAGACGGGAGGTGTTTCGTTTTGAATCCGTGCCTGTTGCGATGCAGCACTTTGATTGATAGATTGTGTCATGTGGATCTAGGATTTAGATTTGTGCATATTTGCGTTGTTGATTTGTTTCAGGGTGCACTGTTACAATGCGATGCAGTATTTGTGCACATATGCGAAAGCAGTATGGGCCATTGCCTTTTGGTGGCCTGATATTTACTCCGGTAGATGCAAAAGCAAATGAACTATTGTAGGATCTAATGCAGTTCATAAAGTTTTTACTTTCAGGTACATCGTTAGTTAGAAGCTTTAGTTGAGCTTTGCGTTTTTGGAGCCGAGACATTTTTTCTTCTAGAAATATGGATAAGTAATAAGGAGTATTGCACTCACTGTTAATATGGAGCCTTTTCTGCGGTTGAACGGTTAATAGTGCCTTATTGTAATGAGATCCACCTATGCTGCATAGTGTGAATTGTGTTTGGTCTCGTTATCCGAGCGGTATCGTTTTGTACCTGTGATCGTGAATTCATGACTTGTTTGTTCTTGAGCGTGAGAAATATGGATAAGTAATAAGGAGGATCGCACTCACTGTTAATATGGAGCCTTTTCTGCGGTTGAACGGTTAATAGTGCCTCATTGTAATGAGATCTACCTATGCTGCATATTGTGAACGTGTTGAGATGACGTATGTTTAATACGGACGGTTCATTTAGAAATGGGGCTTTGTGTGTCATTTGTTATTTATGTTACTGTGGTCGTGGGTCTGAATCGTCGTTTTTGTGTACGTTTCGTGTGCTATGTCCGTAGTCTGTCCCGTTTCGTGTCCAATGGGCTTTGTGTGGTGCTCGCGGCTTCTTTTTTTTGTGTGCTTGTGGCTTGTTGAATCCTCCTCTTTGTGTGCGTCCCGTTTCGTGTGCAATGGGATTAAATCCTCCTCTTTGTGTGTGTCCCGTCCGTTGCTTGTGTGTGTGTGTGTGAGGGGGGGGGGGGTTTGCGGGCTCTTTTTTTTGTGTGCCAGGGGCTTGTTGAATCGTCCTCTTTGTGTGTGTCCCGTTCGTTGCTTGTGTGTGTGTGTGTGTGGGGGGGGGGGGGGGGGGGGTGTTTTGCTCGTGCGGCGCTGTGTGCGTCGCCTGCGTTTGACTCCTTTTTTCTGTGCTCACTCCTTTTTTCTGTGGTCTTGTCCGCCTCTCGCGGCGCCTCATTTCTTGGTGCGCCTGCGCAGTACGTCTTTTTGCGGCTACGGACCATGGCCGGATGTCCCTGCGTCCATCCGGTTTAGCATTCTCGGTTAGTAATATGGATTTTATTCAGCATGAGAATAACCTTTACCTATTATTTCCAATAAGTATTATAACAAAACAAAAACATATTTTTATTCTGGCATTATAGTTTGATAGTTCTAAAAGCAATTTATTGTGGAACAATAAGGAATTATGACATTATTGCTAACAGTTAGTTTTTCCATCCATATTTTTTATCATCAAGACACGCCTCATTTAAACAAAAAAGTAAAATATAGGACATGAAACTTGTGAAATTGGAAACTTTTCAATATAAAGATTTTACAGGGCCAGTTCTGACTTGAGCCTGCTTACTAGGTAAACAGCACCTCAGACTGAAATTCTGAAAAAAAAGTTAAATACCATCATATGCAAGAAGCATTATTACGTATCAACAACACTTATTTATATAGCACATTTTCATACAAATTATGTAGCTCAATAGTGCTTTACAAGATGAAGAAAGAAAAAAGAAAATTATAAAACTAAGATTAGGCAATACTAAGTAACAAAGAATAAAGTAAGGTCCGATGGCCAGGGAGGACAGAAAAAAGAAACAAACAAAAAAAAACCTCCAAAGGGCTGGAAAAATCTGCAGGGGTTCCAAGGCCATGAGACCATCCAGCCCCCACTGGGCATTCTACCTAACATAAATGATCTCAATCAGTCCTCATGGTTTTCAGGCTTCATGTGGAAGAATTAGATGATGATGGTCATGTGGACCTCTGGCCTTCAATCCATCAATGTAGGGACTGCACGGTGCTTTGATCAGATGGTGGTGGCGCAGATTGCCACCACAGAAAACTGGAAAAAGAACAGCAGAGAAAGTAGGGGTTAGTACGGATTGCAGAAACATGATAAAAATGATAACTAAATGCATATACAGAATATCAGGTTTACACTAAAATGAAGCTATAAGAAAGCCATATTAAAATAATGGGGTTTTAGCAGTTTTTTTAAAATGCTCCACTGTATTAGCCCGGCAAATTTATATATATCTAAACCATTTTAAATTAAGGTGGCACAGCTGCCTAAGAGACCTGTGTGACAGTGCGGGTCCTGCTCCAATGCACCCTCTTCCCATATGGGAGCCTCTCGAACCCAACACCATCAATAACATAACCGAATGATCTGTGCAATGAGGACAAATCAGAGTAAGGGGATGTGCGAGTGCGGAAACACCCTCGCCGCATTGCGGAAGGCAGTGGGAGTTGAGGAGGCTTGGGAGGGAGGGCCCCAGAGTGAGTGCCCTGGTCTCTGGATACCCGAGTCTCGGTCTGGCAAGGCAGCTGCACATATTCAAAGGATGGAAGGCTGCCAGACCAGTGGAAGGTCAGCTGCACCTGCGGATAGGTCGACTCCCCTGTTGCAAGGCCTGTATGGGGAAATCAGAAGAGCCACCAGTTAAAATTGTTCCTTCCCCAAACTATGCGACTCTTCAATTCCACCCGGGGGGGTAAATGTTAACACTATTCAAAGTTATTGTTTGTTTTTACCTGCATTTTTATTACTCTTTAATTTAATATTGTTTTTTGTATCAGTATGCTGCTGCTAGAGTATGTGAATTTCATCCTTGGGATTAATAAAGTATCTATCTATCTATCTATCTATCTATCTATCTATCTATCTATCTATCTATCTATCTATCTATCTATCTATCTATCTATCTATCTAAAAGAAGGCACCGGGTTTTTAAAAAGGGACTGCTTCCAGCCTGTTGATTTTAACCTTGTTTTAATGGGAATATTTATTGGCAGTTTTAACCTAAACCTCCACCCATTTCACATGTTTTTATGGATTATTTATATATTGAAAATGTTTTAATGGAATGCACTATTTATTTGGACACTTTGTTTTTGTTTGATTTATTAAAAGCACTGAACACTTTTACACCATCCCCTTGCTCCAAGTGTGTTTTGTCCCCATCTGCCAGTTCATCCGGTTACGTTATTGATGGTATTGGGATCAAGAGGCTCCCAGAAGGGAAGAAGGAGCATTGGAGCAGGACCCACACCACCACAACCTGGCCTTGCACCCCAGGTCCTCCCTGCGTGGTTTTTGCATATTCTCCCTGTGTCTGCATGGGCTTCCTCCGACTGTCCAAAGACATGCAGGTTAGGTGAATTGGTGATGCTAAATTGGCTTAGTGGTGTGTGTGGGTATGTGTGTGTTTGCTTGTATGTGTGTTCGTATTGTGATGGTTTGTCACCCTGTACAGGGTTTGTTCTGAATGGCGTTCAGGTCAAACAGGTTAAGGAATTCAAATATCTCGGATCTGAGGTCTGGAATCGAAAAGTGGCACGCACCACTGAAAACATCCGCGGGATTGGCCAAGCCACCACGGAATTGCATCCCACAATTAGTGGTGAAAGAAAAACATATGCATCAAGACCAAAGTCCACCTCTTCATAACATTGATCATGTCTGTTTTGCTCTGTGGATTAGAGATTTCAATGATGCTTCAATCTGACCTCAATAAACTTGAAGTTTTGCAGATGTAGTGATTGTGTCAAATTCTGAGTGTCTCGCTCAATGACCGCATCCAAAATGGCACTGTTTAAATTCAGTATGATCAGTAACCCACGATTGAAGAAGAAACTCAGCAATGCAGGCTGTGATGGTTCAGACATGTACTGTATGCAGGATGGCTATGGTGGGAATGACCATCACAGAAGAAGGCAGCACCGAAAAAGTCCTGGATCGAACAAATCAAAGCTGACCTCAAAAATTGCCAAATCAACATCAGTGAAGCTAAAAACATTGAACTCGACTGACAGGAGTGGAAACGGATCATGAAAGAAATCGGGGACCCAGTGAAACCCACAGCAGCATACTGGTTCCGAGGTCACTCCTGTCCAGTTGTTCTGTAGGGAAGAAAGAAAAATGAAGAAAAAAAATAAAGAAAAAGCTGGGATAGGCTTCAGCCCCCCAACCCAAAAAACTGGTCTGAGTTAAGTGGGTTAGAAAATGACATGACATTTTAAATTAAATAACAGGAGGAAGAGCATGCCCTCTTGAGCTAGAACACACATAAACGTGCCTTTACAAGTGACTTAATTAACTTAAACTATAAAGCCTGCCTTCCTCATGTTTTAGGCTTGCTTCAGTGATGGGCCCCCATAACCTCATTGGTATAGTACTAGATCTATGTCTTCCTTCATGGCTGTCAATAAAAACTCAGAAGAGGTTCTCACTCTCACTTTCCCTCACCCAGACTCCCTGTTTGAGGATGGAAAGCCTCATTTACAGGCAAACCCAGGAGTACTTCCCCAGTTGTGATGGATGGCCGGCGGGAGTTTCCGGCCCTCACCCCCAGGCCGCCAGGAGGAGCTCTCCCGACAGCATGGACGGGCCCCGAATTCCAGCAGGGCCTCATGGACTATGTAGTTTATATGCACAGCCCTGCTGGATACCTTGGGGACCACCGGGAGTCGCTGTAGGGAGGCTCATGGACTCATATATGCCCTATAACCCGGAAGTGCGTCATAATCCCATGACAGGAAGTAACGACGTGCTCCCGGGTTGAAGATAAGGACTGTTTACCCTGACCCGAAAGGAATAAGGACTTGTGGGTAATGGAACAGAAACACCTCTGGGTCAGGGGGTATAAAGGACTCTGGGAAAGCCCAGACATTGAGCTGAGCTGGGAGGTAGGGTGGCTAAGTGTCTAGGAGAGGAGGAGTGAGTATTGAGAGAATAGTTGTATTTATATGAGTAGTGTAGAGTGGAGGGTGCTTGGTGCACTGCATTATAAGAAAATAAAGAAGTCTTGGACTTTCACCTGGTGTTTGGAGTGGTACCTGAGGGTTCAAGAGGTGAATCAGAACCTCAACTACTACACTTGCATTGTTTTTTGTGTTAGCACACTTCCAGCGATGCCACACCATCATGGGAGGTGAGCAGTAGATATTAAATACCTGTTGATTTAACTTAATAAGACAGCCATTTGGTTTCAAACCTCTGTAGGAAAAATGTAAAGGTTGCTGAGGTTCATCCCCAGGAACTGCAAACTAACAGACTGCCTCTGGCACGATGAATAAAGGAACCTGTTAAAACAGCGTGACATATTACCATGTCAAAAACCAACTAGCAAAAAATTCGCTTGGATTATTTCAAACTTTGTGACCCATGAGCTTTAAATCTACTTTTTTCTTCCCTGCAGAATTACTTATTTTTTTATTAACAGTATGATTTTTAAATAGCCAAGTAAGATCAGGTTTATTGTTGTGTAAGAGTCTTTTATTCATCCGTTTTTCATGCAGCTGTTTCAGTTAATTGATGGAGTTCATTTAGCTTAAGATCACTCCCTGGGTTCATGTAAGTTTCCTCCAGGTGCTATAGTGTTCTCACACAACACAAAGACATGCTCTTAGAAAGATTAGAGTTTTGAAATTGTTGCTGTGTGGGTGTGTGGTCTGTAAACAATTGGGGTCTTGTTCACAGAATACCAGCAAAATACAAAATTCCAGCTGGGACCTGTTCCATTAATGCTGTGTGTCTGTTAGGCATTTTCAATCTAGGGGCCTCAGGATCATAATTTGACCATTTCACGGTGCCAACAATGTATATTTTCTGCATTCTCCAAACTCTAAAGGAGTGAAATTTACTCCTTGCTGTAGTAAGTCTTTCCATTTAATTTCCCAAGTATTATTATTCTATGTGGATCTTTTCTCCATAAAACATAAATTTTTCAACAATTATGTTTTTGGAAATGAATACAAAGAATGTATTTAACACCTGTCTATGTAGTAGGTTTAATTATAGGAAGATGTTGAATGAATGCAAGTAATAACAGCAAAGACATACTTTACAATAATTACTAGATAAACAAAAAGGAGGTATTTTATGCTCAAACAAGCAAATTTTCTATACTGGAATATGGAACAGAGCCTACCTGTGTTATGATTTTTGGGGTTTTAAGACATGCAGAATATATTTTGGCACAAATTTTGTAATTTTCTTTTCATTTAAAAGTTACGTAATAATTTTAAATATATCATTTTGTTTTTGCACCACCATTTTCTATTCTATTGTGTTTTTCTGACTTAGCTGTGGTCATGCTGTTGTTGACATCAGCACACTGTTATTACTATGTCGTGTTTAGAAGTTACATAGTACAGTGTGACATCATCAGGTCACCACTATTTAAGATGGTGGCATGGTATAGTGAGGTCCACAGCTGGTTGATAAGTTTTAAATAAATAAATAACAGCAACTCTTGCATCTTCGGGTGGGTCGTGGTAGTTTGGTCTGAGCGGCTTCAGCGTGAGATGTGGGAGCAGACAGCCCTGCCCTTTGTGCACACTTGCAGGATTGTCCATGTCCCTCATTAGTTCTGGTGCTGTGATTGTCATAGCTGTACCTCACCCCACTTTATAAAGGGAACAGCAAGTGTTAGGAGAGGAGAAAGGAGACAGAAAGAATAATGGAGGTTAAAAAAAAGGAAGAGGAAAGAAAGTAAAGATGGGCAGAGAATGAGAGAGGCAGTGCATGAAGAGAAGCAGGCAGATGGGTTTGCAAAGGGTTGTTCCTGCTGAGCGACCAGGTAGCAGGAGCAGCCATAGAGCTTAGGGAGTGTTCTTGCTGGGTAGAGCCAGGATTTGGCAGCAATGGTAGTATAGCGTGTTCTCGCTGGGTGGAGCCAGAATTTTACAGGTTTAGTATCGGAGCAAGGTTCAGAGTGGGCGCCTCATGGCTGCAGTGAGGATCGGGGACTGGAAGGGCTCAGAGGGTGTCTCAGTTTCGGAAAGGAACGACGGAAGCAGGACCAAGACTCGTAAAAGGACAGATGAGGACATGAGCCAAATGAGGGTGGTCTATGTCTGTTGGTGTTGACATCTCCTTGGGCTACAAGACCTGGATGGGGTAAGCCAAGGACACGTTTAGTTTAAGAAGGGGCAACATGACTCAAAGGTTTTTAAATGAATGCCCGTAGGAGTTTTTAACCTTGTTGAAAAGAGCCATTTTGCGGCTTATTATCAGATTTTAACCGCCTCAAGGGACACTCTCATTTTATAGACATCTATTTAATGGACATTATGTCTTTGCACTGCACTTTGTTGAACATGTTCTTGTTTTGGAAAGTTTAATAAACACCAAGTGCTCTATTTAACAGTATTTTAGCAAAAATACACGTTTTGGATGTTGTGAGCATATAACTAGATGGTCTAACATGTGAATTATGTGACTCGAATAAAGTGAGATATTTTTCATGGATTTTTCGATATTTTCTGAAGTCAAACATTAGTCACCATAGACATTTTATCAGAAACTTTAGTGTTCTACATAAAAACGATTAAAGTGATTAAACTTTTTTTTCAACCATCACTACAAATTACAAGGGGTAAGTAACTTATAAAAGTATTTCTTTAAACACTTCAGTGAAATACTAAACAATACAATACAACTTATTTTTTGTATGTGCACTTCACTAAGTGCAGATGCAGAGTGCTGTGAACAATTCTCAGTTAAAATAATGGGGAAAAGCCAAGCAAAATGACACCTTTTATTGGCTAACTAGAAAGATTACAATATGCAAGCTTTCGAGGCAACTCAGACCCCTTCTTCAGGCAAGATGTAATCAGTTAAAATAATAATAATAATAATAATAATAATTCATTACATTTATATAGCGCTGTTCTCAGTACAAGAATACATTAAACTAATTACTAAATACAAAACTGATATACATTTAAATACAGATTTATTAAACCACACAGAGAACAAGGTAGAAACTAATTATGCATTAATGAAAACCAAAAATATCTTACTATTAAGTAATTGGTGAACTATGGCCAGTTGACAATGGTGAAGATTAAAATTGTAAAAGAGAAAGTCAAAAACAAATTCAACATCCTGGAGACCTTGGCCAACTTGCCACCTGCCTGCTCTTGTATTTTCTATAGTGGAGTGTGTGTTGGCCATCCACTCTGATGAATGGAAAGATTATCTTTCCATTCAATGATCCCAATGCTGTTTTACCTGAGATGACTTTTCCATATGTAGGAGGGTGGCCCGGCAGTATAGTATCGGCACAAAGTGCCACATCTAGGTACCAAGAAAAGAAACAGAATGGAGGCTGGTTAAAAATATTGTGATACTTCTATTTCTGTACTACGACTAACAAACAATGGTTATCTCATTTTGAACTTTGGTGGATAGAAATTTGTACAGAAACCAGGAAATCAATTATAATATAGTATAGACTGATGCTTATGTGAAGGATGTCATGTAAATTGCTTCACTTAAAAAAAATCCAATGATTCATATTTTGGATCCACTTAATTCAGTACTGGGTTTTGGGAAGATAAAACCCATCCCAGGAGCACTGAGAATCAACCAACAAGGCATGGTATGTAATGGACACCTCCCCTTATTTTCTCCAAACACTGGGATTTCTTCCACATACCAAAGACATACAAGTTAAGTTGAACGAAATCTCAGTTAGTACTTGGTGTGTGTGTGTCTGAGGGAGTGTGGCTTCAGAGAGTCCCTGCTTAATGCTGCTGGTATAATCTATAGTTCCCTGCGACCATGCAGTTAGATTAAACATGTTCAGTAAATGGATGATGGATGAGTACTAAAAAATTTCCAAAATCTGTATTTCCAAATTGATTCTTTCTGCGTGAAAAGGAAAAATTAATTGTTTTATGCTGTAGGCTGTGGCCTGTTAAGGTGTGTTACTGTCTTGTAGCGAATGCTATTCGGGTAGATTCTAACCCCCTTTGTCCTGAAATGGAATAAGATGATAAATTAGTAGATATACTGTATGGATGGATGGATTTTACTTATAATAAAAGAACATATAGAAAAAATGCCTTTTAAACACAGAGCGTATGGAGTCAGTAATTAAAGCACAAATGACATGCAGACTCTAAAAACAAAAACACTCTCACCTAGTAACACAGTCTGCCTTTTACTAGAAAACCAAACCAACAGAAGAAGACACCACATTAAATTATTCTAGTGAGCGAGGCACCTAGACTAATGGGACCTGCAGCTCCACGTGTCTTTGTCATTATGGCTAAGTCCTTTCTAATTGAGTATTACATCTAAATGTTGTTTTAACATCTTTGGAGAGTGACTCATAAACTAAAAAGTTTTTTTTTATTATGCCCAGGAACATAATGTGTTTGTTAGAATGTTATCCCTCTAATGACTCTGTTTACTCGATTTCACCAATAACATGTCATTGAAGATACCACAGACTTGGGAGGAGTCCTCCAAGGCAGACTGCTCCATGGATTTCATTCTGCTCTGCCACCCCATTACAAAAAAGCAGACATATTTACAATGACAGAATTAAGGAAATGCTCTCCACCTACAATGAAAGCCCACACTGGAAACCACTTACCCATTGCATATTGTGTTCTGTTACAAAAATAGATAAGTGACTAAAATTTACGAACTTTTGCATAACAAATAAACAAAACCTACTTTAGTAACTTCTTCACTTGATAAGGTGTTCAAGTCTGGAACTAATTCTGACCTTGTGCCTGATACTGTCTGGATAGGCTTCAGATACTCTGTACAGAATGAAACACAATAAGAAATGGGGTATATGCACTTATTCTGACCAGGACTCGTTAGGGTCACTGACTAGTCTTGAGTTAACTGAATTAAAGACTCCAATTGACCTATGGAAGGAAATCACAGGGAATCACACAAACAATATAGCAAATATCACACTGAAGACAGTACACATAGAAAACAAATGTTTCTGTGAGCCAGCTATATACAACGCTTCTTGCCAGGAATTGTTTAGTTTTGTTCTTTGTTATTTGACTGCAAAGACTGGGTTCACCATACCACCTGGGTTTCCCTGGACATGTCCTCTGCTTAGGTGTCTGTCTGGGTGGTTTTTACAAAACTGTTGTTTTGTCCAAGTTCTTCTCACTGCAGCCCATCATTCCAAATCTAGTTTACTTTTTTCATTTCATGTGTGTTTCTTTTAAGTTTTACCTACTGAATAATTCTTAACAAACATCATATAAACCCTCAAAGGTTATGCTTCAGATTGGAGGATCTCAAAAGGTGTACAGTAGCAGGTCAAAATATGTAATGATGATATTGACTAGTTGTGTTATGTCCTAGCTGAGATGGGGAGCCATAAACTGGTGATTGTAACTGTCTATGCTTATACTCCTTACTGTTCTTTGTATTTTCCAGATCCAGCTAGTTGACTTAAATTCCATGACTATGAGCTGTGAGGTGTCACTTACACCATGGCTGTGCTTGAGTCCTAATTTGGGATCCTGAGGTGGTTCATCGTGCTGTATCAGTGCATGCTCCCAACCTCCTCCTCCTCCTTCTCTTCCTATAAGCTGTTAGTCAGAATTGACGCCAAAGCAGTAAATAATCCCCTATTAGGGAAATTACTAAGTAAATTTCCTTGCCCGGTCATCCAACCCCATACACCCCTGGTCTAACATCGAGAGATGAGAGATTCGAGAGACACGAACACACAAAATACTTTGTACAAACAGTTAAGAGCTGTGTTTCTCTTCTTCTTCCTTTTCTTTCTCTCTCACTCTCTCTCCACCACACTCCTCTAATCGAGTGTTGCCCGTCTCTGCTCCCAGAGCCGACTTGCCTGGACAAGGCAGTATGGTCACTTTTATTGAGGACCCAGTTGCCAGGGCTTTGCCTGTTGGAAGCACTTCTGGGTAGTTCAGAAGTCCCAAATAGTCAGGAATGTAATTCCCTGCAATGCCCGCTTGAGTGCCCTCGCACCCCAGCAGGACTGCACTACCAGACTACAATTCCCTACTGGTGCCTGAATGTGCATCGATATCCAGGACTGCTGCCATCTAGCATCCTGGGGGAATAAACAACCCCTAGAGACCTTCTTTCACTGTCTTTCCCTTTTATCCTGCCCAGGGAAGGTATTGTAAGTACTCTTCATCCAGTTGGGATGTTTGTCCATTTGCCTGGGGCTTCCCATCCAGGCAAGGAAACATCTTCTCTCTTGGCCGTCCATCCACACACCTAATGCCTCCTGTTTGGGTGAGGAACCTTTCTCTCTCTCGGTTGGGTTGCCTGTCCATCCACCTGAGACCTCCTGTCTGGGCAAGGAACCTTCCCATCTCCTGGGCAGGTTGCTCCTCCATCTCATATAGTACTTACAACTCCATATAGATAAAATCCTATTTATATTTCTATGCCCTCTTTTTGAAAACTCTACCAAAGACTAGCCATATAGCAAGCAATAATTCAAAATCATGAAATATAAAGTAGTGACTATATAGAATCAAACAATTAAATGGATCTTTCCATCCATCCATGATCCAACCGCTATATCCTAACTACAGGGTCACGTCAGCCAATCCCAGCCAACACAGGGCGCAAGGCAGGAAACAAACCCCAGGCAGGGCGCTGGCCCACCGCAGCCAAATGGATCTTTTTATGTTTCAAATCTGCTTAATTCAGTTTAAGGTTGCAAGGGCCAGTCTTGGAAACATTTCTGTAGTCATAAAATAACCAAACATAAAAGACTGTAATCTATTAAGAATAAAAATTTTAATGGAGAAAAATCCATGTGGGCACAGAAAAAACATGCAAATTATCAATAGGCTGTGGTTTAAACTCAGAACAGTAGCTACCTATTTTAAACTGAATTGCTGTCCATGTTAAATTGGCCAGATCCAAAGTTGCCACCTTAAAAATATTTTTACGCCACCTAACAAAACTGAATTTTATTTTGAAATGCCCTTGCAATATGTGTATTATTAGCATTTGCTAATGGAATAATAATCTCTGTGGTAGCACTCAAGACATTATCCACTCCTCTTGTGAAACGAGCCTTGAAGTTATTTATTAGTATGCCATCTGTAATCTCACAAATTCTGCCAATAACACTTCGCATTGGCATGCAAAAGTACATTGTTAATTGTATCCCAGGATTAGATAATAGCACATTTTTTGCATTCCATTAACACAGTAGTATGCAGGCTGACAGTCTGCAACAGTGAAAATAGCCATAGACTAATAGCCATCTTTTAATATGTGTAGCTTAAGGAAACCACACCGTTATTTGGCCTATAGATGCAGTATGTTAGCCTTCTGAGAGGTCTGCTTTGAGTCTTTCACTGTCAGATGACATAAGTTACAAAAGACCATAACATTTAAAAAACTTAAGCAAATATTCCACCATACTTTATTTTACATATATTAATTATAAATCAGGCTACTGCATTAACAACCTATAAACATTTTATTCACTATGCTATTAACAGTAATACATGATTATTAGAACTATCTCTTAAAATATGTTACTGCTGTTTTTCATTGCATTATACCATGGTCAAGAAGATTACAAGATGTTGTATAATATGAAGACTGTTAGTAGCTGCTTAGAATAGAACTGAAGTGTCGCAAAATATACAGTAACACTGCTTTGCAAAGGCCATAGATTTAAGCCCTAAATCTTCTCCTGTGATGTCTTCTGTTCAAATCGAACAGGGCACTGAAAGTGAGAGAACTGGGGAGAGAACAGCCTGCAGACAATTACGTCTGTGAACTTCTTGCCTGAGGGCCTTGCAGATTAAAATGAATAGAGGGCCCATTTTGGGATAAGTGAAGATGAAATCCTTGAAATACTCCAAAAAAAGGTTTATAATAATAATTCTTTACATTTATATAGCACTTTTCTCAATACTCAAACCGCTCTCCACACAAGGAGGACCCAGGAAGCAAACCCACAATCTCCTTACTGCAAAGCAGCAGCACTACCACTGCGCCACCTGTGAGGATGCAAAATATATATTATATATAAATTATAGCAAAAAAAAGATGAAAAGGTAGACTGACTGATACCTACGTAGATTAAAAGGGTATTTTTCAAGCTGAAGTTATTTCTTCACAAACATGTTATACAGTATATGCATTTGCCATATGAAATTGAGTTGTAAAGTTAATCGCTTTCACTAAATTTAAATACAATATCTCATCTACACTGGCTCTTTACATTGTAGGCCATGGGGCACAGAGCAAAAGGTTACAAACTTACCAAATACATCCATTTTTCGAGCCAAAACAGTTGTCAAGTATTGATCTGCATCTTGAGATAACACACAGACATTATAAAATAGCTTATACATGTAATGTTTGAACAAAAACACCAATATTATGATATTCAGCCATTTTAAAAGGAGACCAGCTTGTGCATGATAGCTCAGCAACAGCCGTTCACCCCCATGGTGTGTGGTTTCCTCCCGACAGACCAAATCGCAGTAAAGTGTTCTTGCCACATGGTTAGTTTTGTTTTGATTTACTTCCTTATTTATGTGAGAATTCACACAAACAAATTGAAACTGTATCCTTACCATGAGAAAAATAGTACCAGCAATATGCGATAAAGTGATTATTTCCAAATGTCACAAACACGGAAGCATTAAAGGCGTGAATCAATATGTGACAACTGTCCTGGCTTGAAAAATTGATAAATTTGGTAAGTTTTTAAACTTTTCCTCTGTGTCCCATACCCTTTATTGTAAAGCGCCAAAGTGTGCAAGATGTTTTTTTTTAATTTATAGAACGTGATTAACTTTAGAAGACAATTTCACTTTACAAATGCATATATAGCATATTTGTGAAGAAATAAATTCAGCGTGAAAAATGCCAGACTTAGCCTTTAAATGAGAACAATCACAATTACTGTAATGTATACAGTTAGTGAAAGCTGTCAAGCCTGGAACAGAATAAGCTGTTAAGGGACCTGTGAAGGTAAATAATAACCTGAAGGTCAGATATGCCTTTGTGCTTTGCTTTGTTTCTAAAATGGTTGCCTCACAAGAAGCAATGGAGTGAAGCCAAGAAAAGAGCAATTTTTGAACAGAGAGATAGAATTTGCAATTTATTGAACTGGTCGAGCACAACATTCAAAAGAGACAAGCTTACAGTTTAACGGTAAGACTGGGTTATCCTTCACCCTCAATTTATATAACTCCTAGTGTAGAGTTTTATTTATCTACTTCATCTTTGTACACCAACAAGTGGATTATAACACCACCAGGATTATAGAACTTACTGAATGGCCTTCCGTTGCCATTAGTTGATCAATTTTATTTAAAATTTTACAACACAGAATATAAGTGGGCCACTGAATAGGAAGACTGCAATAGAAAAGGAAAAGGATTCTAGCTGTTGCAGGGGGCCTCTTCCTTATGCCTCACATCCACCATTTAAGGAGCTTAAGTCTGCACCCGGGTTTATTTTTCCATACTAACGTGACATTATCTGCTGTTTCTCCTGAGGTGATGTCACCTTCTGCTGATACCAAGAAAACAATGACTTCCCTTTCTGTCATTAGTTTTCCTTTATACATTCCTGTCTTATCATGTTGGTCTGCTCCTCTTAGCTTTAGTTGCACTACTGAAGTGCAGAGTATGTTTGAATTTTGCTTGTATATGCTTTCTCTCTGTAGTGTGCTGGTGGAGTCATTACTGTCAAGATTCCAAACCTGCATGTCACAGTTAAGTTGTGTCACAAGGATGCCGTATTTGTTCATTAGGCTGCTGCTGTATATCAGGCCCAGTTGAATGCTAGGAACATAATCTTAGTGACTTAACTGGCTATAAAAAGGTTTTCACCAGCAAACAGCGTAGTGAGTAAGACATTGGAATTTCAATCATAAGGCCGCTATCTCAGTTCCGACTACTGATTAACTATATGACCTTAGCAGTACTCCAGATAATGTAAATATAAATTAATGTACTGTACCATGATAGTGTAAAGCTGCTAAAGAATAAAGACATCAGCTAAAAAACAAAACAAACATGACACCAGAAAACTGTAAGATACCTCGGTCAGAAGAGTATTTCAAAGTTCATTATCCAGTGGATGACTTCCATCTATCAATCCATTTTCTAGACCTGCTTTGTCCTTTTCAGGATTGTGGGTCGCAGAGCCCATCCAGAATGCATTTAACACAGGCAGAGACCATCCCTGGATATATCGGTAGTCCATCACAGAGTATTGTACAACTGCACACACATAAGCCCACCTACATAGATGCTTTAAGGCTATAAACAATAGGAACTGATAATTGTCAAGAAACGTAATGAGTTGTTTTGCACAAAGCCCCTCATCTTTACTGATTAAACATTTGGCAACTGACAGTGACTCTTTATCATGAAATGCTGTCCACTAGGTTCTTACATTTCAGCCCCCTGAAATAATGCTGTAATATTTGAAAGCATGAAGGGAATGGGATTGATTATAAAACCATAGTGCTTACAAGTTTTATGTTAATTGCAGCCTTTTCTCTCTCTCTCTCGTGCTTAATTACACATTGTCAATTTCACTGGCTACTTGAAAAAAGGGAATTCTGTGAAATGCACAGATACTGTAGTTAGGAAAGGTATTAAACAGAATTTGTACCACTTCATTCCGCTACCATTTTACACCCTTCCACATCAGCAAAGTAAATTGCTAAAAAATAACTCTAACTTTTTATTATGGTAGGTAAGCCAAATAAGAACCAGTTTTCATTTATAATGTTAGTTTCATATTGTGACCAGGCTGCTTGTGTGGAAGAAAAAGAGGAAAGTTTTCTTTTCCTGCTTTCCTGAACATTCTTGTTTGGCTGCCAACTGTGATTGGTCACTTGACAATCTGGAGGATATGATTGATCTCCTGCCAGAGCTTCTTAACCACTATTTTAAATGGGCAGCAGCCAGTGTAGGTTTCCCTTCTTTCTGCTAGAGCTTGGTAGGACATGCCCCTGTCCCATGCCGCCTTTCTCCCTATTGCAATTGATGTTTTTCTGTTCAGAACTCTGTTTTTTGCATATTGTTACATTGGTTGTCTTTCCTTGGGTTTCAAGCTTATGGCATTCTAAAAGTTAAAAAATGGCTAACATGAAAGATTTTTCTCAAGAAACACATGAATCTCTTGTTGTTTTGCAAAATGAAGGTTATTCCATGTAAAAGATTTCCAAGAAACTGTAGATTTCATGCCAAAGGTGTCAAATACTGTCTTGACAATAGAAAGTCTACTATGTCAATTTACTTTCTTTATTGAAAAGAATAACAGGTTTCAGCTGTGCTCACACAATTACAAATGTTTCTGTAATTACCATTAACATTTAAAGGAATATTTCACCTCAAAATTATACTCTTTTATACTGTATGTTTCTTACTCCATGTAGTTTGTAGTAATGGACAAGAAATGTTTTTAATCCCATATTTTCATGTAGAACAGATATTACAAAATTTTTGATAGAACTGGGGCCCATGGTGACTAACACTGGACAACAGCAAACAATATCAAAACATCCCAGAAAAAAATATCACGTTGCTTATGTTGCATTATCCACGTTTAAATATTGTGTGACAGATAGGGGGCGCTATCGCTCCCTTGAACCCTCGGACCAGATGCCAGACACCAGACAAAAGTCCAAATAATGACTTTATTATAATTATACAGTGCACAAAGCACCACCACCTCCACTATTCCAATAAACAATACAATAACCAATAAATCAATAATTAATAATTCATTACATTTATATAGCACTTTTCTCAGTACTCAAAGCGCTATCCACACAGGGAGGAACCGGGAAGCGAACCCACAATCTTCCACAGTCTCCTTACTGCAAAGCAGCAGCACTACCACTGCGCCACCTGTGAGGACCACAATAATCCTCCACACCTCCCAGCAGCTCAGTCACACTTCCTCCCAACTCGGCTCAATCTGCTGGTGTTTCCCATTATCCTTTTAAAGTCCTTCACCCAGAAGTGCTTCTGATCCCTCAGTCCATGTGATTCTTAACACCTCCTGTGTCAGGTGAAAACTCCTTTTCTTCATCCCGGAAGTACGTCATTTCTTCTGTCCCTGTGACTAGGATGTACTTCCGGGTTATAGTGCAAATAGAAATCCTTATGCCTCCCTGCAGCGTCCTCTGGCGGCCCCCATGGTATCCAGCAGGGCTGTGAAGGAAAACTCCAATGTCCATGATGCCCTGCTGGAATTCGGGGCACCTCCATGTTGCCGGGAGGGCTCCATCTGGCGGCGTGTTGGTATTGGCTGGGATGAACAGCCGGCCATATCCCACAATTGTTAAATGAGTTACTTCAGGAAAACACTCTTTTGAAAATGGAATTTGCTCAAACATACCCAAGCATTTGAATTGTAGACCCACCTCCCCACCTCATTCATTGGTCAGGAGTCCAGCCTATCAACAACTTACTCATTGGATAGTGTTGTGGTTCTTGGTATATTAATAAAAAAAATTGCACTGGGTGACACTTCATGGAGATGGCTGCCTAAGCATTGGGCTCTTTTACCTCTACTAGAATCCTCCTTAAAATTCTACTCCTCACATTTACTGCTAAAAAGCTACCAGAACTTCCTACTTACCTGACAGTCTAAGGTAATATAAGGTATTCTCCAGGACACAGAACTTATTTAGCTGCCTTTAATTCAACTTAGAAAACTCAATGTTCTGATATTGATGTCCCTGCTGGGAAGCTAAGAAGAACCTTCAGAGATAGTACACAAACACCCTGAACGCAATCATGAAAACTAATATCACCAAACTTAGAATTGCTATTGCTGGTATTAAGGAAGAAAATGCGAAAATTACTAAGGAAGTTTGTTTTCTGCAGTCTCGCGTCTCTTGCTATGACTTAGGAATGCACGTTTTCTGGCTTGAACTTGCTGTCCTTAAATTGAAATAGGACTTAGAGAGGGTGCGGAGAGTGATAATTTCAAATCATTCCTATCTAGGATGTGGCCAAAATGGTTTTCAAACCTTTCTGATTTTTCTCCCAAGATATTGATGGCACAAAAGATATTCTCCGGCTGCACTAGCTCACCTTGGCCTCATCCTGTCACCACTTAGATGTTTATGGATTGACATCACATCCAGAAAGAAGCTTGTTTCGTTCAGATTGCTTAATATGAAGGGTCAAGACTTGTTTTTTCTTGACTTTATCCCTGCTGTGGCACAACAAAGACATTTACTTAGGAAGGCGAAAGAAGTTCTATCTATCTATCTATCTATCTATCTATCTATCTATCTATCTATCTATCTATCTATCTATCTATCTATCTATCTATCTATCTATCTATCTATCAAGCGCACCCCATAATTGATTCTCCAGAGGAGGTTCTCGCAGCTAGGTAGATTCATCACCAATGGCCCAATCCCACAATGATATACACCACTTTGTTCTCCACGTTTTTGTGCTAAGCCTTAGTGTGTTACTGTGTTTCTGATTGCAGATAAGTGTTTATGTACTGCTTGTACAGTAGTTCATTAGGATGATGTTTTTCATGCCATTCTTAGTTCTGTTTATTATATTCATCAGCATTGATTTTATCTGTTCTGAAATGGCAACTAATTTGCATATTACTACTGATTTTGGGGTATTGGCTGTCTTCCTTGCACAAATGAGGTGATGGCTTCTGGGGCACTACAGATTGGGGCACCTGGATTTCCAAAGTATCACCTTCAGTCATTAGGGTGTGGTCTCATATCTTTCTGCTTTGTGTTGTACTTTGTTACTTTTATCAAAAAAAGATTCGTTTTCCCATAGTTCTTGGCCAAGTATTAATTTTATGCTTAGCCGGATTGGGTACTTGGTAGGGCCGCCAATTCACTGCCATCCTATTACTGATTTCATTTTTTGATGGGGTGTTTGCTGTTTGGGGAGAAAAAGAGAGAGGGAGAGTGGATTTGGGGACAAGTCTGTGTTGGAATAAACATGTACTAAGTTCAAAATGTTTTGAAAACTGTTTTTTCTTTCTTTCTCTGCGTGCATACTGTATCTCCTGTTATTCTCTTCTTATCTTGAGCACTAATCATAACATTGTTTCTTGGAATGTCAGTGCCCTGAAATACTCCCCTCATCACATGAGTGTACTAGAAATTGCACTTATTGGCTGCTGATGTACCCTGCTGTCAAAACAATGCTATTGTGTCAGAGTCTTCACCAGCTTCCTCCTACAAAAGTGGTGTACTCATTCTTTTCAGGAGGAGTTTGTAGGTCAGAATAATCAAAATAGGTAATGGTGATACTGGCCAGTTCTATTATGTCCTAGCTGAGATGGGGCATCATAAAGTGGCAATGCTTATACTCCTTATTGTTCTTCATATTTTCCAGATTTAGCCTTCTTAAATTCCTTGACTTTGAATTGTTATTTGGAATTGATGCTACAGCAGTAATCAATGCCCTATTAGATAAATCTGCACCTCTGTTATTTCAGCGCACTCCCCGTTCCACCATTTCTTTATGTACATTTTGTGCTGACCTTAACTTGGTTGATGGAAAAGAGGAAAAAAGTTCTCTTTTTTTCCTCTTTCCATAAAACCCAATCTCACATACTAACCTAATGCACTCCAGCACCATCAGTTTTAAACACATCTTTAACTGCATTGTGTCTTTCAGATCATCAGGTCACTTTTATGCAGCTACACCAATTTCATTTCCTCTTACATGTTCCTCACTGACAATTCAACAAGTCTCTTTTAAATAACTAAGCTTTTTGTGAGCTGCTTTGGAAACATATAATTGAATTTCTGGGTTTTCACCAGGTGTCAGTAGATGATCTGGGACTTCACTATTATAATACTCGTTTTTCCAATCCCATGTTAAATGTCAGGTAATCTCTAATTTGCAATACAAAACATTCGTTATTGGAATTGAACCTACCCCCTGTTGGTTGATAAGGTTAATGAGCTAGGGATTTTTAAAGGTTAGAACTGAGCTCAATGCCCTGTTGACTCAGAGAGCAGGTTTTCCAATTTACCACACTAAGACTCATTATTATACATTGGGTGCCAGGCCAAGTAAATTTCTTGCACTAAGACTTAAAGTGTGACACATTTGCCATGATCCCTTCTATTAGGACTCAATTGAAGAGGCATCTATAGAATTGTATTACGTTTTGGGCAAGTGTTATAAGATGACAAAGAAAAAACAGGAAGTGACAATACCATGTTTTTGTTGTTTATTGTTTCGTTATGAGTTAATGTTTGAGTGCTGTCTCATTGAAAGTATTCAAATCATCAAGCCTTTATTACCTCTTTACCGCCTAAGTGACCTTGGAATAGCTGAAGAGCCAAAAGGAAAAACCTGTCAGAATACAAAAAACCTGTCCATATTGCCATTGTGCCATGGACTGTTGTTGTGATGATGATTATAATTATGTGCTTCATAAGTGCACAGCTGCTTGTATGTTGAAGTTAAACCAACATTAAAAGCCAAGCTATGGGTTTTTGTTCTTTAGTGTTGAAGCGTTTCATCTTTGCCATCTGTTTTAGGATTTTTGTGAGTGTTTTTGGGCTAGCATCTTTTGTAACCCATGCAAAATACAGAGAATATGGCAAGAAATATAGAGGGATATGTTTATCTTACTGCTGATTAATATGTATTGTCACAAAAAGCAGACACAAGAGTCATAAAAAGGTTTGGGGCAGCCACCTGTATAATATTCCCTGGCTGCAAATGGGTAAATTGCTAGCACAGATGTGCTCAGAACAGAACTGAACTGATTTTGTTAGTCAAGTATGGTGGCTTTAAAGGCCAGAAAAGGAAGTGAAGTCATTGAGGGCAGAAGCGGAAGGGTCCTTTTCAATAGGTTCAGACCCGGACGTGACATCATCAAAAGGTGTCTCTTCGGTCATGGGTTCTTCACTGGAAGTGACATCATCCAAGGGTCCAGAAACCGGAAGTGATGTTCATCAGGGCCAGGCGAAATATCCCGTGAACGGTCTGCAGGAAAGTGAGAAAAAAGGTCAGTGCACTCCACCATCCCATCCTTGAGCGCGCATTTCACTTGATTTGAGCCCGTGTATGCATCACGCAGTAAAAGCTTGATTCTGCTGCCTATCTGAGACTCTGTGTGCCTTCTTGAGAAAAATCAGGTTGCGGTGACCTCTGCCATGACATAAACAAGCATGGATAGGGTTCCAATCATTGCCCATTCATCCATTTTCTTAACCTGTTTGATGCAACTCTGGATTATGATGAGGATTATTTTAAAATGTTTATTTATTAGAAGTCCTCAAGACAAGATGGGGAAGTGAGCAAGAAATAAAAAAACAGCAACAATGAGAGAGTGGCCACTCCAGAAACCAGAAAAGGCAAGAAATTCATACTCTTCATGGACAGCACCATTATTGGAAGCAATGGCTAAGGGGTGCTGTTCCAGGGCAAACATTATTCCTTTCTGCTTTAGAAGTTCAGCAGATACTCTCTGTGGGCATTTGGCTGGCCATCTATTCCTGGAGTCTGCAGAATCATCCCAAAACAATTTTTTTGGTCAACCCTTTTGTGAAATTTCCTGCTTAGCTCAATTTTTTAGTGTACAGTGCACCGTTTTATAAACAGGTGATTTGTCATTTTACAATTTTAATCTGTGGGGAAACATTCCTCTCTTTTGAATGCTAGCTTTAATGAAAGGAACACCTGGTATTGATTTGACGTTTCTGAAAGCAGCCGGAAACCTGACCAGAGCACCAAGCCCTATAATCAAGCTTTTTGACAGATGGAGACAAGCACGGCTGTTAATGGACTTCTTTCTTTCCTTTAAACTACATTGGCAGGTGTTGAAGTGAGCCTTTAAAAACTACATAGTAATTTAAATGTAATCAGTAAGCATCATTTCTGATAATGAAAACATGGCTCGCAGTATGAAGCTTACCTTGAAAATGAATGTTACAGTATTTCGGTTAACCTGCTTTTGCTTTATACTTAACAAAAACAACACAGGTGGAAGAGGAGTAGATGGAAATACACAACTTTAACATTTTAAAGCTTGTAATAACTCAGTGATCAGTGACCTTTTCTTATGTCTGCCAGAGTAACAGGTAAAGACGAGCTGTGACATGTAGGAGATAAGGCTTGGGAAACAAGTGAACCTAACAGTAATCGACTTGTGTAAACACTAAGCACTCCAGTAAAGTCCATTTACTGTGCATTGAACCCTTTTTCAATATTTAATGTCATCTCATCATCTCATTTATTTAATCAGTGTGTAAAAACCTTGTGATAATCATGGATCCTGATGATGTTTCAATGTTGGCTGAACACTGAAATCCTTCTCTGGTACTATGTGTTGTATAGGTGTAACAAACATGGAAAAAGGGTTGTGAGGCCCCCAAAAAGAGCTATAAAGAAGGCCTGGACCTTCACCAGCCTGCCGATATAAAGCTACACTCCAGGCAGCCAGCCCACTCCTACTACCTGCAGGCTGCAGCCTAAGCTGACTCCAAAATGTGAAGCTGGCTTTGAAAATTTAAAATGTAAAGAAAGTCCCTAAAATATATCAAAAATGCCTTACAAAGGAGAGGAAAACCATAAACCTTTGGCTCGTACAGACAATCCACACCAAGGATCTTAATAAATTGATAATTTATTAACACAAAATTAGAAAATAGTCAAAAAATGTGCAATCTGAAGCTAATAAATCCCAACACTTAATTCAGAAACAAAAATCTTGGAAACAAAAGGAAATAATCCACAAACAGAACATAAAAATATATATACTTATTAAATACTTAGAGGGAACACAACGTCCAAATAATTGCAGAATCCCAAAATAAACAGGTGCTTGATGGTGAGTATGAGTAAAACAGAAAACAAAAAGTATGGTCTACTCAGGGTGGTTCAGTGCTCTGGAGAGTGGTCTGTATTCCCGGGGTGGTGTCAGGGACGGAGGTTCTCCATTTTGTGGTCTATTCTCTCTGGAATGAGATGGCCCCTGCCGGGAATGTCTTGACTTTATAGCGGCTGTACCGGAAGGGGAAAAGTCATTTGCCCTCATTGGGCTGTTTCTGATCTCTGTGAAAAAAAGAAGAGATGATACTATCAGTGGTGGTGCCTTCTCGTATCCCAGAGTGGTAGTGGTTGCCACTGATGAACCCAGAAGGCGAGTGGAAGTCATGTGTGTTACCTTCTAGCAACACTCAATGATTCAATGGGGTGGCCCTCTCTCTGACCTCAATATAAAGGCAGCGAGGGAATTCAGCAGCAGTAATGTCATGGTGGTCCCCTGGCCTGTGGTTTTACCCACAAAACACAAGGAATGGAGAACATTTAAAGAAAAAGGACATAAATATGAAACAATACATAAACATTATTAAATTAACAAAAGCACATCAAACAATGATAAAAGGAAAATAAACATAAACCAGGGAATAAACACTGGCTCTAATACTGACTATGGAGAATACTATCACTTAGGATATGCCAATCTTAAGTAGACAGGCCACATCATATATGAATATGCATTCTGCAAGAACAACCACTGTTTGTAATACATACTCATTTAGACATAGTGTGTGAAAAATTTCTGCAGCTCTGTTCTGACTGTTCCCTCTCACCCTCAGTACATTGACAAAGGTCTCCTCATGTTGGCCCCGCACTCTCCTGCTGACAACTGAAGTCCTCTCTATAGCACTGCCACATATTCACCCCAATATCTGGTCAGGTTGGGAAACATGCACTGGTACAGTACATTGCTGCACCCACCACACAATGAAACAGCTCAGGATCCTGGCAACTCCCCAGGCAGACATGCGGTCCAGTCCTACCCTCTGGAAATAACCCTCTATCTGCCGCAGCCAGGTGTTACAAGGGCGTCCCCTTGGCCTGGTCCAGCCATTTGGGTCCTCAACAATGAGGATCCTGTAAGCCGGATCACCCTCTGGGAATTGCGCCAAATGGCTGTAGTACCGTAACTGACACTCACACACAATGCAGGTAATGTGCCTCATTTGAGACTCCACGAGCAACCGCTCATGGAACACAAAGTTAAACCAGCGGTACCAAAGGATTCTCCGAAGAGACACAGTAGCAAAGGAGTCCAGTCTTTTTCTCAGGTCACTGGATAGCGTCCAAGCCTCATAACCATATAGCAAGACAGGAAGTACCAGGACTCTAAAAACTTGGACCTTCATCCTTTTGGATAGATATCGGGAGCGCCACACACCCCTTTTCAGCAACCTCATGATACCCCCCCCCCCCCCCCCCCCATTCTCTCCCAATCTGTCTACTGACTGCATAGGGAGAGTCACCAGAGACATGAATGTCACTGCCAAGGTCTTTCTCTCTGAATACAGACACACTGCTGATGGCTGTGCCCAAGAGGTCATTAAAGGCCTGGATCTTGGTTTTTATCCAGGACACTCACAAGCCCAGACACTCAGACTCCTCGCTCAGTCTCTTGAGAGCCCCGATCAAAGCATCATCCGCAAAGTCAATATCTGAATCTTTCTTCGCCAAAAGATGCCCCACAGCCGCTGGACCCCACGACCCTGCCCAACATCCAGTCCATGCAAGCAATGAACAGAGTAGAAGCAAGAACACACACCTGACGATCACCAGAATCAACTGGGAAAAACACAAAGGTTCTGCCTCCACTTTGCACAGTACACACAATACCAGAGTACAGGTTGGCCATGATATCCAGCAACCTTGAGGGGATCCCACAAAGTCTCAGGATGTCCCACAGGCAGCTCAACCAACTGAGTAGAAAGCTTTATGAAAAGGTTGCAAAGAAACTCTGCCGATATTATCTGTGTTTATTTCAACATCAATTTAGAATCACACCATACCCTCAGAGCCTAACAAAACTGATTAGTTCACTTTGCCATTTTAATGGGCAATTGGAAACAACAAAACAGTAAACACAAACTGGGACAAAGATGTAGCTACCCGCATTCTGCTTCCAACCTAAATGCTATTGGTATCACTGCAATTGTTGTCACATTCTTCATCATCACTGAGGTAATGACCGATGCAGGTAAGCACTAATGCCTGGAGCTCTGATTTAAAGATTGTACTCCTCTTCCTTGCTGGATGGGCTTCTGCCACTCAGACATCTCATCCCCAACCAGCCTGTAAAGGGGTGCAGACAGCTGCCTTCTAGTCCTGCCTAAATATGATCTGGGTTTCAAATTAGGCATCTCAGCTGTTTGTGATGCGCTTACGAATTGCTCACATACTCAACAAATATGGAATTTTATTGTCTGGTGGGTTATTCAGTCAGAAAGTGTTTGTGAGTAATGAAAGGATCACCTAGAACCATGAGACATTGGCAGTGGACAATAAAGGCAAAACCAGGGGCTGCTTGGCTCTGTGAATGTACTGTCTGCCCCAGAAGGGTAACAATGAGGGGTATTAGCACAGGTGAGACAGATACACACATGCAAGGAGAACAGTAAATAATGTAGCCCCAAAAAGGGTGACAGACAGAGGACGAGATGTAACCTGAGAGAAAATGGAAAACAAAAGCCTTGAAGTGCTCACCTCTGACCTTCTTCTGATTTACTCCTGCTGGTCAGAAGGGTATATAGCCTAGAAAACAACACTAATGGGAATGATCAAACAACGAGAACAAGAATTCTCTCAGTAGGTTTTAAAACTTCTAAGCAATAGGATGCATTTAATAGAAACATTGACAAAGATGATAAACAGTTCTGCAAGTATTAGTTATGAGAGCTGGCCTCTTTTTTATAATGCATGTAGAAAATTGGGCCTTCTTGGACACTACAGTATTGCCTGTTTTCTAGTTTTCAGGATAGGGCCTATCTTCAGCCTGGTTTGGGGCTTTACTTTTTCTGCAGCTGCCAGAAGTGAACTGATTGTGTGGTTTGTTAGTCGCATGTTTATACCGGACTGCTGAAAATTGCGTTATTGGGTGGGGTAAGGTCTTAATGGCTTCCTGCTTTTTATAAGGGAAAGTTGCAGTATTTGAAGCGATTTGTCTTGTCTTGTCCCCTCTGATTACTCTGCATTCCCCTCTTCCCCCCCAGCAGCCTCTATCTCGGATTAGCGCGAATATATTGCCCCAGTAAGCAAACTATGATTCTTACCACAATGAGAGAAGTTGCAATATAAACTGGAATGTTTAAGCAAATTATAAAAAAAAGATATAAATCCATTAAGTGTTTCTCTTGTTTGCTAACTAAGCAGAGTTAAGGTTACACTCCTAGGCAGACGCTTGAATGAGGAGGGCCCCGCCCCCTTCCCCGCAGCCCAATGAGTCTCTGTTATCATTTTACCCCTAAAATAGTGACTTAACATCAGAGACCTATTTTATTGACCTTAAGATTAGTGTTTGGGCAAGGGGAAGGCCATCTCAAGTGGCGTCTGCTTTCTGAACAAGACCCGTCAAGATAAATACCATTGCTCTGTTGCTTAAGAGACCTTACATCACCAGTTTGTTATAGGCTGAAGTGTGTGGTTACTAGCTACTATCACGCATGTGCACTTGGAGACAGCTTAAGGAATCTGGTAATGGTAGTTACCCACCAAACCAGGAGTTGGCACTGTTTGCTTATGCCTTCTCTCTCTCTTCCTCCCTCTACAGAACAGAAGACTTGACAGTTATTCCACCTGTGATGTCACTTCTGTTATCCACCCTCCTGGACCCTCCCCTTCCTGCCTGGAAGCCATATGACTAGCAGTTCTTTGAGTTAATTCTGTTTTGAACGTACATCTGAATAGACTTTTCTACAACTTTTTGCGAGCTTCTTGTTTTGTGCAAACCTAAACTTATACAGGGTTACCAGGATGGTGACCCAACCCTTTCACGTTGTTGTGTTTCCTTTTACACTACAGATACAAGGTAACATCATTTTCACAGAGTGTGTGCCTTTGTAGCATATTGCTTGTTGAAATTATTTTTGTACCCACCTTTGCCACAGTAGCTGGACCTTTTTAAGTCCTTTTCACATCCCCTACCTTCATTCATAGTCTTAATCAAAAATTACAGTCATTGAAATTTTTTATCTAACATAATTTTAATTGATTTTACATTCCTCATTGTTATCATCCATAGGTTATTGTTTTGTTTTAAATTTAGACATTTTTTAATTTATGTTACTTTCCTCTTTGTTATCAGCCATTTAGAAAGTGTCATACTAAGCATGATCTCATTTGAATTAGGTAATGTGAACATTATCAGTACAGTGTGGACTTTGACCCACTTAGTCACCATGAATCAAAGGTTTACATGAAGCTTACTATATTTAGTGGAAGGTAGATGCAGAGTAAAAATGCAGAGACTACAGTTCAGATGTCTTAATTAACCACATACTGGAGTGAGATTTTAGACATTTTACTAAAATTTACAGAAATTAATAACTTCCCAGAAAGAAGATTAAAAAAATGCTGGAATTTGACGTAGATGTATCATCTGATGTTTCAAAGCTTTCTTTGTTGCTGACATCTGTAAAAAATAGTTACCAAAACATGACAGATTTAAACACTTTCTAAGTAGTCATCCTTTCAAACAGATCATGAGGGAAATCTGTTATTAAGTCAGAGAGTGACTAATCACACAGGTGAAGAAAACCTGAAGGGTCTGCATTGTGACAAAAACTTGGCATTTTTAAAAGGTCCTTTGTTTAAAAAGTTAATCTTTTATTGTGATTATAATTCAAATATTTATTAGTGTATAGTATAAAAGGTACTCAGGCAATCAGTGGATAGCTGTGAAGTTATACTGTTCTTAGTTTATCGTGTCATATTGCAGTACATTCAAGTTAACTTTAATACCATATTTTGAAGAAAATATCCCTTTTCCTTATAATAACTTGAATGTTTACACTAAGAAATACTTAGAAACTTTGTTAAACATAACCTGCCTGATTTTCCTCATCTCCCACCTTCCTCTGTGCTGGAAAAAATATTGCTCAGTTTCGAGGACTCAGACAGCATTTCTGCAATATATAAAATTATTTTGCAGTCCCTCCCTTTCAAAGATCCAAGAGTACAATGGGAAAAGGATCTCTCACTCAACATCTCAGAATAGGAGTGGAAAGTAGTAATGCAGAGAATTCACTCGAGCTCCATATGCGCAACGCATACAATTATTCAACTGAATATTATATATCAAGCACATCTGTTTTGCTTAAAACTGTCCTATATGTTTCCAGGGCAAGATCCAACCTGCGAACGCTGCAATCAAGTTCCATCCTTACTGGGTCACATATTTTGGGCCTGCACCAAATTAACATCATTCTGGACCAAAATTTTGAAGTGCCTTTCAGACAGCCTTGGTGTCCCAATCCCTCCTAACTCATTAACAGGTGTTTCTGGTGTTCTTCTAGATGGGATTAAAGTGGAGAAGGACAAACAAACTGTGATTTCCTTAATCTACACTAGTGGCACGCAGACTTATTTTGCTAAACTGGAAGAATCCTAACTGTCCTTTGGCTGATGTTTTATATTATTTGAAATGGGAAAAAATCTAATTCTCACTTAGAGGATCTGTGCAGAACTTTTTCAAAACCTGGCATGATCTAATCAATAACATTTTAGAATAAGCTCTTAAAGCACTGAGGAAGCAGATTCTCTTCCCATTTCTTTTTCTTCTCCATTAATCTTTATCCACCTATTAAACTCATAAATTTATTTATTTTGACTAGCTTTAAGTTTTACTCCGTTGGCCATGCTCTCTTTCTCTGGGGCGGGGGTTGATTTGTTTTCAATCCTATATTTTGTAAAAATTGATCTATTTGTATGGAATGATTACAATAAAATCAATAAAATTGAAAAAAAAGAAAAAGAAAATACAATGTGTCTTGTTTGGATTCCATACTAGGTTTTTATAATGTAAAATGTTTAAACAGTATTATTTCCCCATTTAAGAATGTTTCATTTTTAGCATTTTTACACCACTTTTAGCAAGGTGAATATATTTTTCATAATGTAATTTTATGTTTAATTTATTTTAAAAAAAAAAGAAAAAACAAAACAAGAGCTTGGTGGCAGAGTGAAAAATGTTTGTGCCTCATGGTATTCATATCCTGAGTCCTAATTCTGTGCCCACTCACCCTCTTTGTGGAGCCTGCACATTCTCAAATCTCCTTGTGTCTGTGAGGGTTTTCTTGGGGTATTCAAGTTTTCTTTTGCCCTCATCGTTCCTCCCCCAAACTATGCGACTCTTCAATTCCACCCGGGGGGGGGGGTAAACGTTAACATTATTCAAAGTTATTGTCTGTTTTTACCTGCATTTTTATTACTCTTTAATTTAATATTGTTTTTGGTATCAGTAAGCTGCTGCTGGAGTATGTGAATGTGTGCATCAGGTCAATTGTCAGCTTGTAAATCGGCCATACAACTGTAGGTAAGTGCACAAGGGGGTCGTGTGATGGACTGACACCCATCCGAGGCTGGAGACCCCACCTTATCTCCAGTGTTGTTTATCTGGCTGCTCTACCACCCAGGATTGGTTTAAATGTGTTTAGGAATTTTTCATTGTTTACCTTTTTTGTTAAAAATAGTTTTGAATAATTGCACAGGTCTGCAAAATTAAATTAATAAAAAATAATTAATATTTTAAACAGTTACTTTTATTTGTATTAATGAACACAATAAAAAACATAATTAGAATGTTTCCATCACGTCATATCTCTCTATTATATTAAAAAATCTTGGGTCGGGACGTGATTTTCTTGGAGACACTTTTAACCTCCCGCAAGACAAGGAAAACAGCTGCTGTACAGGCTTTTAAATGTTCGAAACACAGCGTGACATGCAGATCACGGAGCATGACACAAGCAGCAGCAGCAGCAGCAGCAAGCTAATTGATCGAGCATAGAGGAGGTAAAAAAAATGTATTTGTTTCCCATTGTATCACTGTTTAAGAGGGGGTTTCGGAGGAGTGACCACATCTCCTTAGCATGCGTTCATCCCCCGTCTTCATAGCATGAGAGACAGAGATGCGAAGTGGCTGGCGCGTAGCACGCCCCCCGGAAGGGGGTGGGTGAGCGAAGCGAGCAGGGGGCAAAGCTTACATTTTTTCATGTATACAATATTGTTCTAAATCCATTTAACATGAAAATATTTTGTCAATCTAATGTTTTTAAACATATATGTAAAGAAAGCAATAATACTTATCTATCGACTTACATATAACATCTCTAGTTGTTGGCACTTATTCATTTTTTTGATCTTAATCTTTGCTTGGTGGCCTGACATTTGTACATTTGTTCTGGTGCGTCTATATGAAACATGTAACATTATTCTACTATCATCCTGACATTCTAACATTCCTGGCACTTTCTTCGACAGGTAGTGTGGCTAGTCATTAAAATAAAATGTTGATTTTTAATTATACTGCAAAAACAATAAAAAAAAACTAGAATTGACAGATTCAAAATAGTTTTTTTAAAACAATAATCATAAATGATGGAGAAGAATGGTTTTCATTTTTGAATTCAGCACCCAAAAATATACTCCAATCAAATGTAACTCTCAAAACTATTTTATCAATGAACTGTATACTCTTCAAATATGCAGCCTTTTTGTCAAAATAAAGTCATAGTTTATTCTGCAAGAATAACATCCAACATGTAAAATGAGTGAATCTGCACTCCTCTAGAAACAGCTTAATAAACGACAATCTTATTTTATGTGATTAACAGGTCACAGGTGGTCAGCGACCAAATATGCACTTTATGAATTATACTTCCATCAGATGAGCTCCCACAACACAGCAGGTGCATGCATGTAATTCTATATGACTTAAACTGGTAACTCTTCATTTGAATATGTGGCATCTTAAACTGGTAACTTTTCATTTGAACATGTGGCATTTTCTACATTTTAGACAAAATGTCCAGATCCAGATAAGGTACTCAAATAAACTTCAAATCTCTGATCCAACTTCCATAGAGTACACAAAATCGTCTGTCTGCTCCCTTGACTCTTTCTCCAAAATTAAATAAATTCAGATATTGACTTTGTCAAATTCTTGGCATGCAACTTTAAGCAGAAATACTTAATTTTTAGGTTCTAGTTCAATTCATTTACTCTTTTGTGTAAAGGATAAGCTGATTATATAGCAATGCTGGGTTCATGGATGTGAATCCTGACGGTCACCTATAGCATTATTGAACTTGTATGTTTGATTTTCCAATACTACAATATGGTGCTTTGTGGTCATGTCAATCACAGCTACCCCTTCTTAAACGCACATCACGCACTATGTGTGAGGCCCGTGATCAAAGGGCCGAAGAGAGGAGGGGTGTGGGGCTTCAGACCTCTGCAGCTCTCCAATTCAAGAGCTCCACTGGACAGCCACTTGGATTGCACGCTTTTGTCACTTGACTTGAGTTAGATAAGCCTCCCACAACTCCAAAAAGAAGAATCTACTTAGGGGTAATGACTAATGTCAATAATCTGTCAAGTGTAAGTCTAACATCTCTATTGCTCTTTTTAAACTGCTTGTAATCGATGCAGTAGGCCACAAATGTTACATTTTTATAAGGATGCTCTAATTTTCTTCACACCTCCCAAAGATGTGTGTGTATATTAAACTAGCAATTCTAAGAGTTAATACAGTATAAGTGTGTGTGAGTGGGCCGGAGTTCAACTGTTATCTGATCCAGGGATTGTACCTGCCTTGTGCCATTGAACAAAGTAGGTACAGATACTAGATGGATGGATGCATGGATCTTCCCAGGTATCATCATTTTTAAAACACTTCTATGTAACTCACAGCAAGCGTACACACATTAAAAATAAAGTTTTCATTAAACAAGCACCAGACTTCAAAACATGAGAAAATTCTTTCTAGAGCACATTAAAAAGAAGGTTATGAGGAATGCTGCCTGAGTCGAACTGAAGATGTGATATTTATCTTTAAAATGATTGCATGGTCCAAGATACACTTTACATTTAATGACCAAAAGGAATGTAAAAATTAAACAGAGAAATCACATTTGACAAGTGGTAAAAATGTAATACTGTATGCAGAAATCCATTTCAAATTCAATTATTGCCAATCTATTTTTATAACTACTTATTCTGTTGAAGGTCATGGTGAGCCAGAAGAAGCATAAAGATTCATTAATAATAATTTTCAGTAATAAGAATTATATCAATGAAATGGTTGTAATAAATTTTTATTCTGAAAATCTCCCTAAAAGCACTGCCTTCACTTGGTGCAGTTTTATGTAATTTATTCTTTAACTTTAATGTCAACATCTAAGTTAGTACATGAAAATTGCAATAAGCTACATGATTATCGAGAAAGCAAGGCCTCAGAGATATAATCGTCTGTTATATGCTACTACAAACATGTAAGTAACAGAGCTACAGTATGCCTCGTGGCAGCAATTGCCTTCACTCATTATGACAACCAATGCCTTTTATCTAAAATGTACTTGATATACAGTATTTAGTCTTTTACTTAAAATGTTAGCGAGAGCAGGAGAGTAGGCAAAAGATAAGAATTAAGGTCTTTATGAGATTCGTGTATGGAACACTGCTTGTTAGAAACTCACTAAGAATTAAGGAAGAAGGAAAAGGAGAGAAGACAAAACATGAATGATGACATTTTGTTTCATTTTTTGATACCAATGCAAGTATTTAGTGAAAAGAGTGTTCATTTTTAATTGAGTTAAACTGTTAAACCAAAAATTGAACAAAGATAGATTTGTAAAATAGCCATGTTAGTCTAGTCCATGCTGGACAGATACTCAACAATTTACTTTTACCATCCTGTATTGTCTCATCATTCTCTTTTAGTTTACAATATTCTGAATCTATCCATTTAAAAGCGTCCCAGTTCATTTCAAGACATGCCAACTGTGCCCAGAATGGAGAATTACTAAACAAATGGACCAGATTAAATGGTAAAAAAGGTAGTTCAAGTTACAGTCCAACCTCAAAGAAATAATGGTGGCAAAATAACAGCAGCAAAAAATTCAGTTATGACACAAAAAATAATTTTATACTAAGCTTCCACTAAAGAATCATTCAGCTTACAGTACCATGTCAGGCTCTGCCAGGGAAACCTCATTTGGAAATTCATCAGAATGACTCTAGCTGCGGTGGTTAGGACGTTCGCTCTCATTCTCTGTCTCTCACTCTCACTTTCTGTCCATTTCTGTCTTTCTCTGTTCTCTGATGTGCTTTTCAGCAGTTGCTGGGTTCTCCAAATTGCCAGGATATAGTAAGACATTTTATAACTTTTAAAAATAATGTTGTTTTGGTATTAATAAACCAATCTGTGTTTAACAACAAGCAATTTTTCTGAGCCCAGGAAATACTTTCTCACAAACTGATACAGCATAACAGTGAAATTAATGACCAAGTATGTATGATAAAAAGGAAAAGCAATCAATGTAACACAATAAAAGTAAAAATAAAATATACACTGTATGGCATATGAAATAATCTCTTATATATATTTCTCTTCTGGTTCGTCCTGCTTCCACTTCAAAAATGGTCCTGCCCACACACAGCCGACATGGCATTTCTCGATTCCTATTCGTCCTCTTCCATGTCATGCACTATACTGGCTTGCTGAGTGTAATACATCCAACAAGTACTCGAGGTGCTGCCACAACGGTAAAGTAGCTTTACCACCCTTGTAGGAGTCACCTGTGTCTTTACAACAGCTTCTTACACAGCAAACATCAGAAGCTAAAAATGATCGTGAACACATTTGAGAATACAACTCTTGTCTAGTGTTTGCTTCCATGGGTGCACAGATAACTCAACCTCCTGGCCACGGACCATACTGTTTTAAAATACACGGGAAAATTTATCACCAAATCTCTCCACTATACGCTAACACGTCTACCTCTCCAGGATATGGACAGTTGTATGTTTTTGACACAGCGCAAGCTACTGAAGTATGCTTACAAAATAAAGCAAACTCTGCATGCAGCGAAAATGTACTTCTCCAGCTAGATTCAATGCTCAAAACCATCAACCCCTTCGCTAAATCATATAAACACATGCATGAAATCGTTCAGTCCAATCCAATAGCATCTGTACGAATGGTTTTCAAGGAAAACCCTATGCAGGATTTACAACGATACAATGCCCCGACATGTCACACTGATGTTGCAGCAATTTTCGTCGGAGAAGATGGCGAACCGCCTGCCAAAAGGGACATTTGCATCTATCCCATAGGAAACTCCTGTAAACAGATTTCCACGCTCAATATGAATTGTGATCCTATGGTTTACCCACTTTCATTCACTTACGGAGACATTGGCTGGCACATAGATTTACAACATGTTCCCGATAAAAGAACCGCCAAGCGAATAAGGCTTACTCAATGCCAATTTTACGTGTACAGATTAGCAATGAGGAATAAAATAGATAGATGTAATCTATCAGACGCACTGCAAGCAAACACTGAAAATAACAACGTACATGTAGGCAAAATGATCATATTACTGTCCACATTTCCAGGAAGTCCAAGATACATGCAACAAAACTATCAGGATGCCATGGAATAGTACATAAATTCAGAAAGCCTGATTTATTTATCACTTTCACATGTAATCCCACTTGGCCGGAAATTCTATATGCACACTGCATCTTTCAAGAAGTATTTATTTCTTCTTGATTTCTGAATTCCTTTCTCACCATTTTCCATTCCTATTCTTACACCGCCGTATTCTATGGCGGGCGTCAGCTAGTAATATTTATAATCAGGTTATGCATATGCGCAAAGCTAATTGAATATACAGATCACAGTGATGGGCTGAATATTGATTGAATTTCACTACGAATGCTGCCTATGCCAACCTTCACTTATACCAAACAGTTTTCAAATTACCAATAAAACCTAACCTGCACATCCAGAAGGAGAAAGGAAAACAGGAGCAGCAAGAGAAGAAGCCACACAGACTTGGGAACAATGTTGAAATTAGACACAGGAATAATCGGTCTGCGATTGTGACCAAATCGTCAGAAGCTAAGAGGCACCACTGCTAACCACTGCAACTGCTGTGCCCAATAAATTCTCAAACAAGGTCTGGAAAAGTGGAGAAGTGGTTAGCACTGCTGTCTTCCAGATTCAGTGTGTTGGTTTTAAATCTTGCGCCCTGTGGTACATTATGCTCATTTCTTTGTGGATACTGTTTTCTGCTACACCCCAAACATGTGTGCATTGGATTAATTTCTGAATCTGGGTTGGGTGGCACTTTAATGGATTAGTGCCCTGTCTAGAGCTGGCTCGTGTTTTACATCTGATGAAGTTGAGATAGACTCCCGCCCCCTGTCACCTTAAACTGGATTAGGTGGTTTTGAGAGTGTTCTGTTATTTTCTGAAAAATAAACAATGTGCATGGCTTTGATTGATTGATTGGTTTCTTTGTTTCTCTTCCAGGGCTTTTATTGTTTTATTACACATTCCCTTGCTAAGTTAAAGTGGCTGTTGTAGGTGGGACAGGAACAAATAGCATGGTACCATATCTACTAAACAAAAGACAAACATGACTCATTTGTATGCTTTTCTTTCAAAGTTTCCTTTTACCCAGTAAATATTCCTTAATGGTAGACACCTGGAGGACCTTGTACATGCACCTATCCAAGACAGTTGTGATATAAAATTATACAACTCTGTTTATAACATATCACCCATTAAAACAAGAGAGACCAGGTGGGTATTCAGTCTGGATGTTAATGTTAATTTTAGGTTTTTATGCAAACAGTCATAAGAAGAGAATATGGTCCAAAGAATATGCTGGATGAATATTTGGTAAGAGTTGCAGAAAAAGATTTTGGAGGTGAGTATCAGAAGATCTCACTTGTCTGGTATGTTTACATGGTGTGTAGCCTGAGCACATTTTTGGAGTGTTTGGGCTATTAGTACTATTAGTTTGAAGCAAGAGTTTGAGGATCATCTGATAGTTGACGAAATCCAGCCTAAATGAATCAAGTGGGGAGAAAAGTGGTTGCAGCAATTTTTGGTTGCTAATTGTAGCAGTAACATTCTGAAATTAATGTCACCTACTGATACTTTTTGCATGAAGACCATTAAGACAAGGACAGATTTGTTGGTACCCCTCCACAAAACAAACAAACGCACAATTGTCTCTGAAATAACTAATTGGCACCCATTAATGTATTTAACAAAAATTAGACTTTGCTTTTGAGTTTTGATTCAACAGACTATTTATAACGCAAATGAAAATACCATGGACAGAAATGATGGGACTCTTAACCTAATACAGTAATCCCTCGCTATATCGCGCTTCGCCTTTCGCGGCTTCACTCCATCACGGATTTTATATGTAAGCATATTTAAATATATATCGCAAATTTTTCGCTGCTTCGCGGGTTTCTGCGGACAATGGGTCTTTTAATTTCTGGTACATGCTTCCTCAGTTGGTTTGCCCAGTTGATTTCATACAAGGGACGCTATTGGCAGATGGCTGAGAAGCTACCCAGCTTACTTTTCTCTTTCTCTTGCGCTGACTTTCTCTGATCCTGACGTAGGGGGATTGAGCAGGGGGGCTGTTCGCACACCTAGACGATACGGACACTCGTCTAAAAATGCTGAAAGATTATCTTCACGTTGCTATCTTTTGTGCAGCTGCTTCCTGAAACGACATGCTGCACGGTGCTTCGCATACTTAAAAGCTCAAAGGGCACGTATTGATTTGTGCTTGAAAAACAAACTCTGTCTCTCTCTCTCTCTCTCTTTGTCTGCTTCTGACGGAGGGGGTGTGAGCTGCCGCCTTCAATAGCTTTGTGCCGCGGTGCTTCGCATACTTAAAAGCCAAACAGCCCTATTGATTTGTTTGCTTTTCTCTCTATCTCTGTGACAGTCACTGCTCCTGACACGCACTCCTTTGAAGAGGAAGATATGTTTGCATTCTTTTAATTGTGAGACGGAACTGTCATCTCTGTCTTGTCATGGAACACAGTTTAAACTTTTGAAAAAGAGACAAATGTTTGTTTGCAGTGTTTGAATAACGTTCCTGTCTCTCTACAACCTCCTGTGTTTCTGCGCAAATCTGTGACCCAAGCATGACAATATAAAAATAACCATATAAACATATGGTTTCTACTTCGCGGATTTTCTTATTTCGCGGGTGGCTCTGGAACGCAACCCCCGCGATGGAGGAGGGATTACTGTATTTTGTTACACTACCTTTAGATGCAATCACTGCCATCAAGCAGTTCCTGTAGTTCTCTGTGAGACTTCTGCACCTGTCAACAGGTAATTTCACCCACTCTTCCTGAGCAAACTGCTCCAGCTGTGTCAGATTTGAAGGGGGTCTTCTCCAGACTGCATGTTTCAGTTCTTTCTATAGATGTCTGATAAGATTCAAATCAGGGCTCATAGAAGGCCATTTGAATGTTTTGTTCTTAGCCACTATTGGGTGCTTTTAGTTGTGTGTTTATCCTGTTGGAGCATCCATGACCTGCTACTGAGATGAAGCTTTCTGACACTGGGCAGTATGTTTCACTCCAAAATGTCTTGATAGTCTTGAGATTTCATTGTTCCGTGCATAGATGCAAGGCACACTGTGCCAGATGTAGAAAGCAGTCCCAAAACATAACCAAGCCTCTTCCATGTTTCACAGTAGATAAGTTGTTATTTTTTTATGAAAGCTTCATTTTTATGTGTGTGGACACAGAGCTGATGTGACTTGCCATAAAGCTTAAATTTTGTCTCATTTGTCCAAATGGCATTCACCCAGAATTATTGTGGCTTCTCAATATGCATTCTAACAAATTCCAGTCTGGCATTTTATGTTTTTCTTTCAACAGTGAAGACCTCCTGGGTTTTCATCTATTGAGCCCACTGTCACTCAAAAAGGGTTGGATACTGCAGTCAGACACTGATGGACTTTGACCTTGGAGTTCATCTTGTATCTTTTTAAAAGCTGTCCTAGGCTTTTTATATACCATCCTCACTATCCTCCTGCCCATTCTGGGGTCAATTGTCATCTTGCGGCCACATCCAGGAAGGTTGGCTACAGTCCCATGGACCTTAAATGTCTTTATAATATTTGCAGCTGTTGTCGGGGGAATATCAAGCTGATTGTATATGATCATATTGCGTTTGCTTTTAACATTCTTGTCTCTAATTTTCTTTCTGATCTCCACAGACAACTCTCTCCTTTGTCTTTTCTGGTCCATGTTCAGTGTGGAACATACAGTGATACCAAACAGCAGAGCGACTACATTTCTCAATTTAAACAGGCTGAATGACTGATTGCATGATTGGGGGCATGTGTGATACTAATTAAAGAAAACATCTAGTTTCTGTACATTAGTTAAGCAGTATTACATTTTTTTTTACTTTTTGACTAATACAAGTCAATTGGATTAATTCAGAGTACAAGTATTTAAGAACTGCACTCATGCCCAGAGAATGGCAAATTGAAATCTGAACTCGGCCACACCAAACTGTTCTTACCTTTAAGTGTCTCACCCACCTTTACATATATTTCCCAGTTGATGAATGAAAAAACAATTAAACAAGTTAAAATTAAGGTTTTGAAAATGTAAAGTGAATATTAAAAAAGAATTCCCAGATGCCAAATGTAATGATGTGCAGTCGAAGAAAAACAATTAAAACACAAACCAATCTCTGACCTCCCTTGCCTTAACCATGACATATAAATATTAACAAAATGAACAACAAGCAACCACAAACACCCACATAATCCAATATAAACTACAAGAGAAAAATGGATGGAACCCCGCAAGTTCAGGTAAAGTGAATGTAAGCAGTTCAAATGGGGCTATTCTGAAACGTAACCCAGTGAGTCCAGAAAATTAAGAGCTGTGGGAAGTGGCTGGAGAAAAGTCCAAAATACCTTACTGCTGAATGTAACCGAATGAAAACAATATGATGTATTGTTCTTTTCAGTGGATGGTATTAATGTTTGTGGTGTCGATCTTGATCCAGGAAATCACATTGTCTAGTAAAAGGTTAAATGTTGCTACTGGTGACATTCTTGCTATTTGCAGCAGAAAATGCTTCTTCAGGTACATTTAAATAGAAAAGAAAAAGGTCAGTTAGCCTCAACACTTATAAACACAGAACAAGCACATTTGACATTTTATGTAGCTTCGCTTCAAGTATAATTAGCTTTCAGTCTTTTAATGGAAGTGCATTGGTTTTAAGTGTTTCACAAAAATGACAGCGTATTGATATTTGTTGAATGATGGCTAAATCTTATTTTAAAAGTTGTGTGCAGTTTCAAGTGGTTGTTTCTACATTACATCAGACTGATTCACGGTCTGTGGCACATGTTATTTATGAATCTGTCAGGAATCAGTGATCTTACAGCTAGAGTCTTGTAGTAATGCGTCTAGCCCATAGGCAAAGCAAAAGACTTTGAGGTCCGTCATGCAGAGTGATATGAGTGTATGTCTGAAACCTGTCTATGTGAGCTGAGTCTGTTATTTTGACTTATTATGATGTCACTATTTCTATTAATAAAAAATGCAAGCTATTATGCAATTTTACTCCAGACAGGTGGTTCCTTTGAACTGAATATGTGAGAACATCTGCAGTGGTTTGTTTCAGTGTATATGTGCACGTATAGGAGTCAGAGTTACCTAGACACCTGCCTCCATGCAAGGACCCTTTTAACTGTGTACTATGGTTTCTTTGCCCACCTTGAGTTCTTATATTCATGTAATACCAGGAATTGAAAAAATGGCAACCTCTTGAGTAGAGTATAAGGTCCAGGGGTCAGATTTATAAAACTTGCGTATGTACAAAAGAGTCTTGAAATGTGTGTACAGTAATCCCTCCTCCATCGCGGGGGTTGCGTTCCAGAGCCACCCGCGAAATAGGAAAATCCGCGAAGTAGAAATCATATGTTTATATGGTTATTTTTAGAATGTCATGCTTGGGTCACAGATTTGCGCAGAAACACAGGAGGTTGTAGAGAGACAGGAACGTTATTCAAACACTGCAAACAAACATTTGTCTCTTTTTCAAAAGTTTAAACTGTGCTCCATGACAAGACAGAGATGACAGTTCTGTCTCACAATTAAAAGAATGCAAACATATCTTCCTTTTCAAAGGAGTGCAAAGCAAGCAGTCAAAAAAAAAAAATCAATAGGGCTTTTAAGTATGCGAAGCACCTCCGGTACAAAGCTGTTGAAGGCGGCAGCTCACACCCCCTCTGTCAGGAGCAGGAAGAGAGAGAGATAGAGAGAGAGAGAGAGAGAGAGAGAGAGACAGATAAAAAAAATCAATACGTGCCCTTTGAGCTTTTAAGTATGCGAAGCTCCGTGCAGCATGTCACTTCACGAAGCAGCTGCACACAGCCCCCCTGCTCACACCCAGCGCAGCTCAGCGCAAGAGAGAGAGAGAGAGAGAGAGAAAGTAAGCTGGATAGCTTCTCAGCCATCTGCCAATAGCGTCCCTTGTATGAAATCAACTGGGCAAACCAACTGAGGAAGCATGTACCAGAAATTAAAAGACCTATTGTCCGCAGAAACCTGCGAAGCAGCGAAAAATCCGCGATATATATTTAAATATGCTTACATATAAAATCCGCGATGGAGTGAAGCCGCGAAAGGCGAAGCGCGATATAGCGAGGGATCACTGTACGCAACTTTCCATGTAAAAGTCAGGATTTATAAAAGAAACTTGATGTGCGTACATTTATGACCACTCTGACCCATCCACATGCAACATTTTGGAGAAGCTGGTAAATGATGACAGCCTTGTTCAAGTAGGGGAAATGCAGTCAAGCCAGCTAAATGATAACTCAGGGTGTATAGTAATTCATATCACTAAGCCATTATTACAATGTGTGTGTATATGAAATTTGGAATAATTAATTTTATGACCTGTATAGTACATTTTGGAAACATTGTGGCACTGATGCAACATTATTCATATTATTCATATTCATTCGCATGCCTTCTTGCGGTTGTAATCAATGACCACGTTTCTTTTTTTTCCCCGATCTTGCCCAGTCTCCCAGGTCAGTTCTGCAGTATATACAGTCATCAAATTCAAATGTTAACAGTTCCCCACACACCCAAGGACCATCCTTCCTACATTTACGGCATGTGTACCTGTTACAATGTACACACCTCTCTCTATGCTGTGGTTTCTATTACATTGAAGGGGCACCAGACACTGACTGAGTTTGCTTTCCTGGGGAAAGTGGCTGTCTTGGAACAGAAGCTTGTCGATGTTGCATCCTCCTTTTCTTTTTCCATCGCCTTTTCTTATAAGAAGTGACAACAAAGTTCCTCTGCAAGGTGAGCCATGAACAATCTTCTTTTCTCAATGGACTGCGTACATGCCTTGCACAGTACAAGTGCGTTGATCCCCGCCAGGTCAAGCTTGTTGTAGCACAAGCAACTGACCACCTGCGTGCTCCTGCTCGCACTGAATAAGCTCACGCCTTCTGGTCCATGATGTCAACGCAGAACCGGGGAAAAATGTAACTGGCCATACGTGTGCATTACTTATTTATCTTTTGAATACTATTTATTGAATAGTATTCTTATGTGAATTTAATTTATTTTTCTTTTGCATGTAACTACTTGTTTGACATGTTGTAAAGCCCTTTGAGCTACAGTACATCTTGTGTTTGAAATTGTGTTATAGAAATACATGTTGTTGTTTTTTCCTTCTCTGGTGACTACAGAGTACTGATATGAGGGCTTCTCCTTTCGCTATTTGTGTATACTGTTTGTGATGTATATGATATATCCTGTCAGCATCTATGTTTAATATACATTCATATTAATGACTACTGTGTAAACTATGTCTATTTAGAATCCAAAATTACTGGGACAGTTGCTCCAGAATTGACATTTAACATTCATTATGCAAAGCCACAGCATACTTGGTCATAAGTCGTGTGCAGAATGCATTCCACTCTCCAGTAGACCGTGTAACTTGCTTTCTATCAGCAGCTCAATCTTGTTCCACAACAATTCTGCCTCTGATGCAACAAGAAGAAATAACGGAATCTACAGAAGGGAAAGTTTATGCTGAACAATACTGATAATGTTAATACATTGTAAGGAAGTTTAATGTTTTAAATGTGTCAAAATGTTTGTAAAACATAGGAAGGCAGGAGGGGTAAAACCTTCTTTCTTGAAGTTTCAGAAGAGACAGTACCTGTGGAAGCTTGCTGACAATTTAAAAACAATTTTAAAACATCTGCATGTGCTTTCCAAGCATGCACTTATCTGAGGGAACATGCCATTGCCCTTTTGTGTTTTATTACTAGTGCATTCATTTATTGCATCTACAATTTTCATACCATATACAATAGATAACACAAGTATATTTTTGTCTAAGCCTACCTCATTTTCTTAAATAATCTTTTATGTTATCATTCTTAGATAACAAAATGATACTGAAAGATGGAATGCAGTATGTGTTTCACAAGTCAATAAGCTATCATACTTTAAAAAAGCAAAGGAATACGAAGTATACAGTGAGTGTAATCTGGAGGTCTCACTGCAGGTGACACAATTTAAAGGGGGGGGGCAGAGTAAACAAACAACTTCACTAAGCCTTAAGAAAATAAAACAAACAAATTGTTTGGGCAACAATTATGGAATTTCTAAACACAATAAACTTTAAATAAGAGCTCAAATAGTATTTATTAGATGGTATTGTTCAAAGCAGAAAAAAAACAAAACATATATTTATCCCTCTTGACATTCTTTCAATATCACTGTGAATGTTTATCTAGGTCCTTGGGTATTTTTCAGCATTACCTATTGTAATTATCAAATTGTCTAAATTGACCTCATATGAGTGAGTGCCATATGATAGATTAACACCATGTCCAGGGATGACTCCTGCTTGAATTTACAGCAATAGTGCTTTGTTGGCTGCCACCATTTAGGGTACTCATTGCTACAACGTGTTAGCTCTTTATTAGGTAGCATGGCCCCAGAACTGGCGTCACATGTATAGATTTGTTCAAGTCTCTATTAGTTTCTTCAAAACTTTTAGCATGTGATTATTAGTTTTGATGGTTTTTGTTACATATTTTGTTTTTGTTAAGTTTGTTATACTCGCTAATCATGGTGCCAGAGAGTGGAGATATGTTGCATGTTGGTTAGCACATGCAAGTAAGAATTTCATTATACTCTGTACATGTGACAGTAATGACCCTATAAACCTATTAAGCATGCACCCAGTATTGCTGACATGTGTCCTGAAAAGTGTTAACCTGAAATAAATTAGGTAGGTATGAAGACAGATACAACACCTACAAGGACCTTTGTTCCAACCCCATATATCTCCAAGGGCTTTCTTCTGGAACTCTAGTGTCCATATGCATTTTTTATGGAGAGTAGGTACTAACAATATTTGTTTAGATGAATTTCACAAGCATTGGAAAACGATACTAAAAAAACCTATAAGTTTGCTATAGATATTAGGTAAATGAATGTAAATTTTGTATAACATAATATTAAATATGTTAATATCTTGATAGTTTCATTTTACAAAGAGAATACCAGTTTTAAAAAGTAAAAAAAATAAAGTTATTTACAAATACAAACAAGAAAATCAACAAAAAGCTTCTGAAAATTATAAGGACACACCCATATATATATATATATTGTAGCAGTAGAGGCATGGAGCCACTTCTAACATCCTCAGGTACCACTCCAGACACTGGATAAAAGTACAAGACTCTTTTTATTTTGTCTTGACGTGCACAAAGCACCCTCCACTCCACACTCATAAACTACAATAAACTCTCACAATAAACCAATCCTCCTCGCCCAGACACTTCGCCACCCAACCTCCCAGCTCAGCTCCATGTCTGGGCTTTCCCACAATCCTTTTATACACCCTGACCCAGAGGTGTTCCTGCCCAATCAGTCCACAGTTCCTTTCCCTTCTGGGTCAGGGTAAACAGTCCTTTTCTTCAACCCGGGAGCACGTCATTTCTTCCTGTCACGTGACCGTGACGTACTCCCAGGTTATAGGGCACATAAGAGTCCACGAGCCCCCCTACAGCGACTCCTGGTGGCCCCCAAGGTATCCAGCAGGGCTGTGTATAAAAACTACATAGTCCATGAGGCCCTGCTGGAACTCGGGGCACGTCCACGCTGCTGGGAGAGCTCCTCCTGGCGGCCTGGGGGTGAGGGCCGGAGTAAAAAGCCGGCAATCCATCACAATTCCCCCCCCTTAGCGAAGCCAACTGGGGCGAAGCGTCCAGCCCTGCGAGGGACGGACACGTTAGCTGGACCTTGGCTACGTTGTCTGGGGCCCCCAGCAAACCTTGGGGGAACGGTGTATCTTCTGTCCCACCGCTCTCCTGTCCTCTGGGGACAACTTCGCCACACGTGGCCCGGCTGACGGCAGTTGTAACACCGACGATGTCCTCCTGGTTGTCCCTCTCTGCGAGACCAGAAACATTTCGGGAATTCCGTCAGCGACATCTCCGCCCCTTTCTCCGCCAAGGAGGGTTCTATGGCCGCTTTGCTGCTCTCAGCCCTTCTCTCTGTCTTGTCAGGAGACCCGTGTTTCAGCTTGTGGATCTCCTGCTTACTCTGGGGCTTGTGCACAGCGTGAGGCTCTCTATGGAGAAGAGAGAGCCTCTTTGCTGTTTGCACGCCCGTTGTCCTATGCATTATAGGTAGCGGCGTCATTAATACCACCTCGCCCCGGGTAACAGCACTTTTCAGCTGCCCCAGTTTGATTGGCACTTCCTCCGCCCCTCCAGTAACGAGCGACAACTCCCTCTTCACGCGGGTCGGGATCTTGAAGTCTGTATCGCTCCGGGAAGTCGTCTCGCACAGTTGTCCCGGTTTGCTCGGTCCTTCCCTCGACCACTCAGTCATTGTGCCACGCTCAACTGTCGGGTTCACAGTGCTTTGACACCCGCTACTTATTAATTGCGGTGCCGGATCGCACTGTGTCCCCTTATTATATTCGGTACGGCTTGGGCTTACCTGTACCGCTGCATCACGCGAGACCGGGGCTTCTCGGCCTAATCGCCGCAGGTATTCCATCAGTCCCTTTAGCGGCGCCTCGGCTGTAGCTCCCAACTCCTCCACACGTTCCTTTACTTCCTTCAGTCCCTGAAAGAAAGTATACACGGACTCGAGGTATTTCCTGAGCTCCCGTACGTCCACATAATTAGTTACTTCGGCCGGAGGTAATTTTGCTTCCGCATTCGCCTCACCTGCCGGCCGGGAGCCAATGAGCACGTCCGTCCCTGGCACGTGTTCGGCTGGGTTGCGCAAAGGCTTCTGGGACTTGAAGTCTTCAGAGGGATGGCTGGCTACTCCGAGCCGGCTGATATCTGCCTTTTTTCTTTAAATGGCAGACCCTTCAGCCACATCCCGCCCCTCTTTACCTTTCTTTATGCTCGGCGCTGCTCTGCTCGCCTCCCCCTTCCCCTTCCGGGAGTCCAGAGTCGTCAGGGGAAAGACGACCTCACTGACAGACCGCAACTGACCTTCTATATGCCGGCATCCATCACGCGCAGTCATGCGACGCGTGTCGGCGAATAAACAGGCCTCTTCCTGGTCAGGTGACTTTGTGTTTATCCCACGTCGTTCCCAGCCTGCACCAGGATGGTCCACATGATCGTCGTCCACGAATAGGCTGCCCAGCTGTACATCCACAGACTCCTCTTTATCGCGGCCATCTTGCATCTGTCTCATGCATCTGTCTCATATAGCAACCCGAACCGCTTGGCTTCTGTAAAAGAAGAAAACACAGTTCCTTGCGCCTTGGGTTTTGTCGCGACACATACCTCCGACATATGAGGGGTTGCTTCAGGCTCCAGTACAGTCTTCTTTTCACTGCTTTTTTGTTGCCTTAGCCAGTGTTCTCTCACTGCGTCGATCTCGGCTCTGGTTTCCGCAGGACCCGTCAGGTAAGACCACAGCGTCGCAGCGTCCTCCGGTGGCCACATTTCTGCGAGTTTCTGTATTGTGGGAGCTCACTCATTCTTTCTTTTGGATTTTTTCCCCATCATGAACCAGTAAGAGACGAGACTCATCACCATCGTAGCGCTCTCTGTCGTGGGTGGTGTTTGCACCTCCGTGTGTTCAAGAGCTACCTTCTTAGGGTTTTCTGCCACCACAAAATTTGTTTTGAAATGCAGGTTTCTGCCAACGGACGGCCAGAGTATCCTACCGACTACACCAGTAGAGGCGTGGAGCCACCTCTAACACCCTCAGGTACCACTCCAGACACTGGATAAAAGTACAAGACTCTTTTTATTTTGTCTTGACGTGCACAAAGCACCCTCCACTCCACACTCATAAACTACAATAAACTCTCACAATAAACCAATCCTCCTCGCCCAGACACTTCACCACCCTACCTCCCAGCTCAGCTCCATGTCTGGGCTTTCCCACAATCCTTTTATACACCCTGACCCGGATATGTTCCTGCCCAATCAGTCCACAGTTCCTTTTCCCTTCCAGGTCAGGGTAAACAGTCCTTTTCTTCAACCCGGGAGCACGTCGTTTCTTCCTGTCACGTGACCGTGACGTACTCCCAGGTTATAGGGCACATAAGAGTCCACGAGCCCCCCTACAGCGACTCCCGGTGGCCCCCAAGGTATCCAGCAGGGCTGTGTATAAAAACTACATAGTCCATGAGGCCTTGCTGGAACTCGGGGCACGTCCACGCTGCTGGGAGAGCTCCTCCTAGCTGCCTGGGGGTAAGGGCCGGAGTAAAAATCCGGCAATCCATCACAATATATATATAGTAATACAAAGTAATAAAATACAAAAACAAAGATGAAGATCCCCATTTATTATAAGGTGGAAAAAATGGTAAAGATTTGCAAAAAAAAGAAAACTCAAGCAGTCAGCTGACATCTACTGGTGCTGCAGCAACGTGTTTCCAGACGTGAGTCTTCTTTCAGACGCACAGGTCCTGAGTGTTGTCATGTTTTATAAGGCTCTTCGGAGGAAGAGGCAGGGTTAGTTGTCAAGTGGAAGTGACATCACAGTTCTTGTTTCCAGAAACCTTCAGCCCTGTGAAATGAAAATAAATTGGGGAAAAAAATGGGAAAGGGAAAGCATGAGTCTGACAGTATTCAAGCTCTATAAGAGCCCTAAAACTGTCCTCTAATCACACATTTAATAATATAGAATTTTAATAATAATTTTATAATAACAATAATTTTTAATAATATATAATTTTACTACTTACACAAATTATTCACATTAAAACTAATAAAGAATAACAACAAAAATAATTATAGTAATATAAAAAACGGCCACAATATACATGGTGTTAAATATTCAATTTAAGAAATATCAATGTTGTGAAGTATATGCTGAGCACTTCAGTGTATTTTTCTTCCTTATCTGGTGCAGTTAAATATTTTGAGGATTCAGAAGAATCACATGAATGATCCTTCTAAAATCATTAATAATGGCAATACACTACACTTGCAAAATAAAAGAAGAAACTTATATTAAAATGTATGTATATATCTACAATCTGCAACATCCCAATGTCGAAATAAAGATGGAAAATAAGATAAAGAACACACTTTCTAATCTGGAAACAATACTAAAACGAAAGGAAAACTGCAGACATTTGTATTGAGTCAGATTGTTCATAAGTTAGGGTCTGCATTGTTTAAAAAATGCTGTCATCCCACCAAACTTTAGTCATCATAGTTCACCTAAATGTCAGATTAGAGCTGCAGACTAAGTGAGGACTTTGAACTTCAGGACAGGTATTATTAATAAAACCTAAAAATGCATATGTATACATCTTATATAAGAAAACCTGAGAAATTTTCAAATAAATTAAAGGACACTAAACACTCCAAGTTGCACTTGAAAAATTAAAATACTATATATGAAGAAAATGCAGTAAATTTCATGAATATGTTTTTTAAGAAATTGCAAAAAGAAAGTATATTTCAAAAGAAGTGTTTGATAGAGTGGCTAAAAATGATTTACTTCCCAGTCAAATTAATATTTAAGCTCATATAAAATAGCAATAAAAGAGGAAAAATAAGATAGTGAAAAAGAAATGTGATCAAAATTTAAATTTAGCCCATAAATACACTCAGTGAAAAGACCACACACTTTCACCTATTTTAGCTGAGCATGATGTAATGTGCTGAAATTATACAGTATATATTTACAGCATAAAATAAACAGTTATCTCCTCCTTATCAGTTTTGGAGCCGATTTCAGAGAAGCTTTTCAATGCACTGAGGTATGTGGAAGTGGTGAGGTCATGCTCACCCGGGTTGTAGGCTTTGTTTCTTTGTGTAACTGCTGACTCATACTGCTGTAACTTACTAAAAAGTGGAAGTGAAGGATCGTGAAGATAACGTAGGTGATTGTTCAGTAGGACTGTGAACATGCTTAGAGTTGTTGGAAAAGTCTGAAATATAGTTCTTTTTGGAATTTACAACTTGTTTCAGGTAAAGTCATTGGTAATGCACAAACTCTTAATAAATGGATGTTCTAGCATCTTGATTTTGAAAAAAAAAAAAAACTACCAGGAGTGGGAATATGGAAGGAAGAGGGTGGAGTCTCACACTAGGCAAATGGCAGGTGAGTCTTCTCCATGTGAATAAATTCACGATCCAGAAAACAGATTCTACCACCATAGATCATGTCTTAATGGCTGCTAGTGGTGTGCTGCTGAGGCTTTATTTGTTTGTAAAAATATTTCAGTACCACATAAACAAGAATTCCCCAATTGGGATCTCAGATATTTTTGTTTTCTTTTGTGGGTTGCTTGCACCATAACATTTTTCATAAACCAGTATGCGAATAATCTTGATTGAGCGGGTGTTCATCACACTTATTGAAAGACATTCAGGCAAACAGTATCCGCAATTAAAAATCTCAAATATCCTTCACAACCAGTTTTCTTGCCTTCCCTGTGGCAAATGGTAGAGGGTCACTGGCACTTGCACCAGTAGGTTTAAGGATGGTTTTTACCCACAAGTCATAAGGTTGCTGAACAGTCAAACATATATTCAGAATTCAAATCAGCATTCAAATATTGTAAAAAAAACAAACATGTATGGCAAAGCAAGGCAGAAAGATAAAAAATTTGGAACACCGACAACAACAACAAAGATTTATTTCCTCAGATATCCTTCACAACCAGTTTTCTCACTTTCCCATGTGGCAAACAGTACAGGATCACTGGCACTTGCACTACTAGGTTTAAGGTTGTTTTTTTTACACACAAATCATAAAGTTGTCGAACAGTCAATCATATATTCAGAATTCAAATATTGTAAAAAAACAAAAAACATGTATTGTAAAGCAAGGCAGACAGACAAAATATTTGGAACACCAACAACAATAACAAACATTTATTTCTTGCATATCCCAAACTCACACAATGAATGCCTCAACGGGCTTTAACAGGCCCTGTTTCTTGAAAGCCATCCAGCCTTGACTCTCTAAAAATACAAGAAAAAATTCCCAAACAAAAAAAACCTTGTAGAGGGAAAAAACGGAAGAAATTTTCAGAAAGGCAAGTCAGAAAGAGACCTCCTTCCAGGTAGGTTGGCCATACAATGGATTTCAGAAAATGAGTTAAGTGCAATACACAAAACAGAACATAAGTAATTCTTTTTACATTGCTAGATTATCGATCTAAATATAAACAATACAATAGTACAAATTCTGGAGGATCCTCATTTAATGTGCTGCTTGTTGTGAGGACAATAATATCTCTATTATAATAAAAAAAAATCCAGGGAACGAGACATGATTCGTTCAGAGAGACACTTTCACACTTTGTGCCAAGAGGTTTAACCACGCCTGGGGCCGGAAATAAAAGACAAAGAGTAGATGAAAAAGTTGAACGTCGTAAAGAATTAAAAAATGTTGGCTTGATGCACATGCAGAGCAGGGTAAAGGTAATGAAAGTACTAAAATTCGAAAGTCTCAAGAAAATTATAGTAAAGATTGCATTAGCGCAAACAAACGGAAATTATTACTCGGTGAAATAACAGAACAGCAAAAAGAGATCGAATATATTGTTTGGATATAAACTTTAAGTTGGAGACTTGTAGATCATCTAATTCGTGTTGCCATCTGGGAAAAGTAGTGTTTCTTCCCAATGAAGAGGTGTATCTGCGAGAATTAAAAGATTTGTTGTTTGGTGAAAGTAAAATCCACATATGCTAGTGGCAGAGACGGGAAGTGGCTGGGTGGTTGATGAGCGAAGTGAGCAGAGGGCAAAGCCCCCTTGTAATGACATAAGGAAAAGTCCATGTGTTGCCTCAGTTTTGAGTTAGTGCTTCTCTGGGTCAGGAACTCTGTCACTGCTGGAAGCTGGTTCCTGCAAGTTCAACTTCTGGTGTGGTATCTGGTTATATACAATCTGGACAAGAACGGGTGGGGCTTGGCGTTCATGAGTGGAACTACCGTCATGCATCTTCCTGTGGCTTCTCTTCCATTACAATACAATAAAATAAAGTTTATTTTTGTATAGCCCAAAATCGAACAAGGAGTGCCTCACTGGGCTTTAACAGGCCCATTTTTTTGACAGCCTCTCAGCCTTGACTCTCTAAGAAGACAAGAAAAATCTCAAAAAAAAAACCCTTGTAGGGAAAAAATGGAAGAAATCTTTGGAAAGGCAATTCAGAGAAAGACCCCTTTCCAGGTAGGTTGGGCGTGCAGTGGGCCACAAAAAATGGGGTAAATACAATGCAATCCACAGAACAGAACACAAGTAATCCTCAATACAATGCAATTTTACAATAGTAATAGTATAAGTACAGAGAAAAATGCAAGAGTAGATTATATCTCATAATAGGATTCTAATTTGTTCAGAGTGCTAGAGACCTCTGCTATAAAGCTGCCTCCCCTCTTCTGGCCATTCCACAGCTGAGTCAGTACTGGGCCAGTCTAAATAATGAAATGGATACATGATCACTGGCTGTGCTACACGCTCAATCTTCCTCCATGGTTGTTTTGACCAGCACCTATGAGACACTCCTTGAGTTTAAATATAAAATGCCATGAGAAAATATTCAGACCCATTCATTTTGTGTTTTGCTGCAGCTTTATGCTACAGTTGTTTGAATTAGTTTTCCCTCATCAAGCAACATTCAATACATCAAAAGGACAATGAAAAACTGAATTTTATAATATCAAAATGACCTTACTAAAGGCATTACCAGGTCACCAAGTAGTCATGGAACAGAGCAATGCCAAGAAAGTGGGAAATGTATGTGTGAAATTTCACAGGTAGTTTCAGAAACTTCTGTTGATATGACAGTGGAAATAAAACACAGACTAGAATCCATCTGGATTGCAGGTTGTGGTGGAAAAGCCGAATGTATAATTGAATGTGGCAAGATAATAAAATATAGAATTTTTTTAAGTTCAACATTCCATCAAACATTTCTGTGTTATGATTGTACATGTCTGTTATCTTTTCAGACTTTACTATTTTTATCCCTCTTTTAACACACCAGTTATAAAATGTAATGCTCTGTCTGTACTGTAGATAACACTGGAGATTCATTCATTCTTGGCTGTGATCACACAGCTATTGTCAATATGCAGCTGGCATGAAAAAAAGTGAAACAATCATGCTAATTCACCCTTATTGTTTATAATGATGGAGAAAAGCAAACTCTAGCTAGCCCTTATACTAAGTCTAAAGGGAAGGTAAGAAAGCTAAACCATCTCTACAATGTAGCCTGTAAGGACTTTCTTTAACTCTGAAGATTTATGTGACTAGGGCTTGCTTCCAGGAGTCCACAAATGTCATGTAACAAAAAAGATACAATATCAAACAGCTTGATAAGACAAATAAATTGGATGGAAATGGAAACCAAAGCTGAGAACTAGCAAGTATAGGCATCAAGAAATAAACTCAAGTGTACTGTATAGTACACAGAAGGAATACATCATGAACAGGGAGTCAACTTAGAAAGCTCACAACTTGTCCATTTAATCTCAGCCCCATTCTGTGAAATGACTATGGTGAGATCACCACAGCATAAAAAATAGGTACAAAAAAAGGATGACCGGCAAAATGTTCCAACATTGCGCTGTCTCTGTTTCATGCTGGGTTTCTTACAGGGAGGCACACGACATTTCTCATAACAGGGCCGACTCCTGCGTGTGTCTATTGTCGGCTGTGTACAGACAATTTACTTCATGTCTGTAATCACAGTTCTTTTAATAAAAGCAAAAGCAACAGAAAAAGACAACGTTATACCAAATTCTTTAACTTTAGCGTACAAAAATTCTTTAATTTTATGAAAAGAGGTCATGATAATAGAAAAAAGAATCTTGTTGTTCCATCATTTTAATCTGCACTACTTCTTATATTCTAACATGGTGTGCTACTGGTCTTTGGACAGGTCTGCACAATCTGTCATTCATCTATTTACTGAACTCACTTTCAGGTATTCCATCTTAGGAAGTCATTGTCTATCCATGCAGCCTCTTTATCAATTCCAGAGTATTAACCAAATTAATTTAATCTGCAGCAGGAGGAAATATACTATTATTTTCCCTTTAGAAGATGACATTCCAGGCAAAGTTTCATTATTGACTATAACAATTCAATTTTTCAGTAAAAGCACATTTTAAACAAATTAAAACAAAGTGCAAAATTTAACATTCAGTTTTAAAAGGCACTTGAATAAATTATCATATACTAACAGTCATTAAAACAAATAAAAAAGGTGATTGCTCATAGCAGCATCAAGTGAAAAAACAGACAATGAGCAAAATACTACGATAAAAAAATGGAATGAAGCTGAATTGAAATAAATCTGAAAAGGTTATTGTAAATTAATAATTTAGCTTTGAGCAGTTGGTATATCTGTGTACTCACAGTTCAAATATCTGGTTTGGAAACTGGCACTGACATTGCCTTCTTTTTCACATTCTCCTATGTGTTTGTGTGGGTGGTCTCTTCGTAGTTTATTCAACACCAATAGGTGTGCTGTTATACTAACTGTAACATGGCTCAGAATGAGTGAGTTTGGGGTGTGCAGAGAAATTAATTCATGCGTTTGTTTTCAGTCGGCTAGATTACTGTAACGCACTCCTCTCAGGACTACCCAAAAAAGACATCAATCGTTTGCAACTAGTGCAGAATGCAGCTGCTAGAATCCTTACCAGGAAAAGAAAATCCGAACACATTTCTCCAGTTTTGATGTCACTACACTGGTTACCTGTGTCATTCAGAATTGACTTTAAAATTCTGCTTATGGTTTATAAAGCTTTAAATAATCTCGCCCCGGCTTATATATCGGAATGTCTGACACCTTATATTCCAAATCGTAACCTCAGATCCTCAACTGAGTGTCTCCTTAGAATTCCAGGAGCAAAACTTAAAAGAAGTGGTGAGGCGGCCTTCTGCTGTTATGCACCTAAAATCTGGAATAGCCTGCCAGTAGGAATTCGCCAGGCTAATACAGTGGAGCACTTTAAAAAACTACTGAAAACACATTATTTTAACATGGCCTTCTCATAACTTCACTGTAATTTAATCCTGATACTCTGTATATCTAATTCATTATAATAACTGTTCATTCAAAATCTGTACTAACCCCTACTCTCTCTTCTGTTTCCTTTTCCGGTGTCCTGTTGGTGGTGGCGTGCGCCACCACCATCTACCCAAAGCACCATGATGTTCCAACAATGATGGATGGATTAAAAGCCAGAAGTCTGTATGACCATCAGCATCAAGTGACTCCGTGAAAAACCCGAACTACAAAGAGGACTATTTCATTTATATTAGGTAGAATGCCCAAAGGGGACTGGGCGGTCTCGTGGCCTGGAACCCCTACAGATTTTATTTTTTTCTCCAGCCTTCTGGAGTTTTTTTTTTTGTTTTTTCTGTCCACCCTGGCCATCGGACCTTACTCCTTTCTATGTTAATTAATGTTGTCTTATTTTAATTTCTTATTTTGTCTTTTAGTTTTCTTCTCTTCATTATGTAAAGCACTTTGAGCTACTTTTTGTATGAAAATGTACTATATAAATAAATGTTGCTGTTGTTGTTGTTGCATTTGTATGGCCTGTCATAGGCTGATATCCTGTCGGCAGCTGGCAAAATTCTTGTGACTGGTTCAGGCTAACTTTGACCCTGTAATAGGCCAACTCAGCTGAGAAAAGTAAAGGATAAACATGATAGTAGTAACAGCAGCAGTAGTAGTAATATGGTCACGTGTTCCATATATTTGTAATGACAATGTTTTATGTCATTTCCACTTACATTTCTTCATTATAAAAGTTAATTCCCATTAACTTGCAGCTAATCAGACACCATGGTGAAGTTTTGGTCCAGTTTACACAACATGTCTTGGCACAAAGATATAACCTCCTGGCAACAAACCGTGTGTCCTTGAGATGAGCAAAACACACTTGGCAGTTTGAGAAAAAACACTTTCAGACTTACAACATAGTTACAATATAGTTCTACAGACATGTGTTTCTATATTGGCTTCTGCAGGTCTGAGAATGTTAAATACTGTACGCATATATAGTTGGCTCTTTTCATTTTTGACTTGTTAGATTAGATTAGATTAGATTATATCTTTATTGTCACATACACTGTGAAATCATAGGGGAATTATTGTACCACAGTTGCAAAGTGAAAGAGTAGGGAAGTTTATATGTGCAATAAGACAATAAAATGATGTAAAATAAATAAATACAATAAGTAAGAGTTGCAGAAGAATGACCTAATGTACATAGTGCCAAATGTACAAAGTGCAGATTGCAGTGCACTTGCAGCATCCAGTAGAATTAGATATAAACTAGCAGGTGTCTACAGTACAGGGCAGGTAAGAATCAGGTTACAGACCTTATGGCCTGGGGAAAGATGCTTACCAGAAGTCAGGAGTGAAAACAGGGGATGAGCTGAAGCCTTTCCTGATCCTTTTGGAGGATGCAAGTGGTGTTGACAGGCCATGAAAAGTAATCACTGACCTGGACACCCAGGAACCTAAAGCTGTTAACTGACTGGACAGAGGAGCCATTGATATGGAGTGGAGTGTGATTGTCTTTATTCTTCCTGAAGTCAATAATGACCTCCATTGTTTTGCCCGTGTTTAGGGAGAGGTTTTCGTTGTGGCACCATAAAGTCAGGTCTTTAATGTCCATCCTGTAGGCAGCCTCATCATTGTAACTGATGATCAAGGCCGATCACAGTGGTGTGCTCCTCAAACTTGATGATGCTGTTGTCTTTGTGCTTTGCTACACAGTCATAGGTGAATAGATTGTATAGCAGTGGGCTGAGGCAGTAGCCATGCAGAACGCCAATGCTGGGGAATAATGTGGAGGAGATCTTGTTACAAATCCTCAATGACTGGGGCCTAGTTATCAAGATGTTAAACACTGCTGCGACCAAAGTCTCTGAGTTTCATCACCAGGCTGGATGGCACAATGGTGTTAAAGACAGAGCTACAGTATAGTCAATGAACAACATCCTGGCATAGGTGTTTTTCTTTTCGAGATATCCCAGAATAGTGTGCAATGTGAGGGAGATGGCATCATGTACAGATATTTTGTACCTGTATGTGCACTGTTGTGCATGCTTGAACGTTTTTATAGTTATCTTTGACTTATCTTTTTTTTTTAGTTTTTTTTTATTTTCTTTAATTTGTTTATCTGTGTTCATCATCAAATGTGTATTATATCACTATGGATGCCCCCCTGTAGAGTTGCCGAAGTGAACACATGCAGTAATATATTTAAAGGTGTTTGGCCAGCAACCATCTTTAAACTACTCATAGTCATAGTGACCAAACAGATATGCAAAATGGCCATGTAAAGACGTCAGCCGAGAACCCTTACAAAATATAACGAATAAAATGAATTACAGGTCAAACTTAAACATAGTTGTTGGAAATTAATACTTGACATGTTTCTGACAAGACACTAAACAAACAAAAAGATGTGTTTATTTTGACTTTGAAACAATTAGGTGAGTCTCATATAACAAATTATTAAAACAAGAATCTCTACTTCCTCTCTGAGTCTTCTGCTGCATGAATTAAGTCCTGTCTATTAGTGTGTGGAAAGCTTCTTTGCCTACCTCCCGAAATACCACCAAAGCACTCTTGCTTTTTACATTATGCCTTGCACAGTCCCTTTTCCCGCTTTTCATTGTATCCTCCTACCCATGAGCCTTTACCCCAATTCTCCAATGACTCTGGACTCATCACGGATCTGGCGTGTGCTTGCTTTAAAATCCAAAATATGCAGTGTACAGATTTCTTTATTTTTAATTGACCAGAGGATTCCAAGTGGTAATTTAAGAGAACTGTCAAGCAAGTAAGTAGATACTAAGTTCATCATGGTGACCAAAACCAAAAGTGGTAAGCAAAAATCATAAGATTTTAAGCAGGCAAAAACTCAAAACCAAAAAGAAAACTTTTCGGCAAATGAAATTATTCAAGAGGCTGATGAGTCTTCATACCTTATTAAAGAAAGTGCACATATTAGATATTAATATGTTAAAGGCTGTTGCTTTGACTTCAGATATGCACGTGCAGATGCACCATAATAACACATGGTGTCAAACATCTTTCAAAACATTAAGCATAAAAAAGAAAAAATGCCAAATCACTTATTAATGTGGATCTTAGCTACTTGTCATGAGCCGCCCTTTTAAGCTACAGAAACATTAGTCTAGGATTAACCACAGCAAACTATACCTGATATTCCTGTCATTCTGAACCCTAAAGGGTTGTGTCTTTAAGTCGGGTTCTTATTTTGGAGGGATATCTTTTCTACCGCTCCTTTTGCAGCCATTCCTGAAGGGCCTCTGTCTCTTAGTTGCTGGCTTTGTGTCAGACACTCCTGGCATAATAAGCTGAGTTGCAAGCCTTCTGCCATCCTGTAAGAATGTTACATTTCACATCTCAGGTCACCACGCAATCTTTCCTGCTCTGGTGCTCAAAGTGATTACACTGCTGAGAATTTCCCCACAGCAGCAGGGTACACCACTTGAGTTTGTGTAAGTTTTATTGTTTAGAGCTTTTTCTGTGGAACTTGAACTTGCTCTGTAGAAGGTGACACTTATGTGTCGGGGGAAAAAACAATTAGGAAGGAGGAATCTACTGTCGATGTTTTATGATTGTTTGTTCAAGTAACCAGTATGTGGAGTTGTCAATTAACTCAGAACCACATATGTTGTTACAGATGTGGTAAGCAACCAATAAACAAAAAGAAGATACGCACTAGTGACTGGAGAGCCCCTTGAAGTGCTAAAGGGGGGCAGCATTACTTATTTGATTAAATGACACCTCTAAAGTAATTACTCAATTGGTATTCAAGCGGGGGAGGAGGGATCACAGGAAGCTGGCTCAGCCTCAGAAAATTTGGATTTAATTCCTCCTGATTCATTATCAGCAGCAGAAAAGGGTTGTACTGTGAATCCTCATCCTCGCTGTATCATTTTTTTTTTCTACAGTTGCATGATACAGGTAATCCAAGTCATTTGAGTAACATCAACTATATTTTACAGCTCACAGTCATAATACTGTGGAGGGGTGCAATCCATTTTTTAAAAAATATGTGACCTGCTCCATTTTTTCCGCACAAAAATGCACCACACAGGGACTCAGCCATTGCTGTTACTTAGCAACTGCGCTTTAGTCTTTTTTAAATCCTTCAGAGCAGCTTTATGCATGCTTCGACAGGGAAAGTACCCACCACAAAGACTGTCCTCATAATCGGCAAAGTGAGTATCTTACTACCAGAACCACTACAACACCCATCTCACGGTTAAATAAAATGTCTACACATGACAGGAAATGTGTCAAGTAATTTGTTTCACTGGAGAAATTTATTTTAACACAAAATGACTGGTAGATGCATGCAGAATTATCTCAGGGAAATGCTTTTGGCCAGGGACTAAACATGTTAATAGTGCAAAGTTATTTGTTTCAAAACATATATTGGGAATTTCAATTTCTCAATCACTGGCTCATCACTAATCGATTAATGACAATTACTGGCAGTAGCTGAAATGTATGATTTTTTTTATTATCTTTTCAGACACTCATTTTCTGGACAAAGCTTATGTATTTTAGCAAAGGATGCAAAATAAATACACAGTATATAGCAAAAAGTAAAGGCAATTTGAAAATAATGTGATAACTGCAACAGATAGGAGCTGATGTAACATAATACGTTTGTGATGGCTTATGGGTATTTCAAACGCTCACAGCACAGCATTCTGCCATTAGTGTGGTTGAAGCCAAGGTCAAAGTTCTTCTTTGGGTTTGCACCATTGATGAACAATGCACCGTAGTGAGATTTTTTTTGGTCACAGGAAGTGAAACCTGCTGAAATTCACAGAAGAATGTTGGCTCAGTACAGAAATGAAAATGGCATGACTCAAGAAACGTTTATGAATGGGTAGAAGGGTTTGATGTGGGCAGAACAAGTGTAACTGACAAAGCTTGATCTGGTCGACTATTAACATCTTGCATGCAGGCTGTCATCAACATAGCATATGGCTTCATCAAAGAAGACCGATGGATTATTCTATCCACTCTTGCTGCACATTTGGATATCAGCTATAGATCTGCATTTCAGTACCCAAACAGCTTACTTATCTTCGGAAGCCAACATCCTTCTGTGAATTTCAGCAGGTTTCACTCCCTCTGTCCAAAGAAATCTCACTGTGGCAGGTTGTTCAACAAAAGTGCAATCCCACAGCGGAGTGGCTGCGTTAATCTGACCTTCGTTCCGACTAGACTAATGGCAGAGAGATGTACTGTGTGTGCTAGAACTACCCATAAGCCACGGCAAATGTGCTGTGTTGTGTCAGCTTCTATATGTTGCAGTTACTGTGTTACTTTCAAATTGCCTTTATTTTTTTGATTTACCATTGAATTTTATTTTTATTGAACATCTAACATTGCTGGAAAAAATGAATGAATTATCTTGCAACCCAAAAACATATTTTTCAAAATAATATAATTCTGATTACAATATAATTTTATCTGTAGCAATGCTGGAGGCTTTTCGATTAATACAAAATCATCTTTTGAAGATGATGATAATATATTGTTGCCTCTTCAAAACAACTAATTGTATTTTTTTACCCAACCTGAAATATAATTAATCATTCTTTTCTCAATTTTTTCTAATTAGAACTTTTAATGCATCTGTTGGCCGGGGAAAATTATATTTATTGCTTAAATAGCACTGATTTCACAAATAAAAAAATTATGTGGCCAGTTTGGTTGGAATATGAAAAGACAAAGTACAGTATAAAGATTCATTTTCATTTTAATTGTCTTTGCAAACTGGTTTCCCCGCCGCTGCAGGGTTAAATGTGTTTCTTGTCACATCATTTCCTGATCTCTATCTGCTAATGTGCACATTAGAAGAGGAAATCATTTTGAATTGTTTAGGGAAAATGCTCAGTTGCCTAGCCCTGCTTGGAACTGGTTTGAGGCAGAAGATTTAAGGGCTTGCCAGCAGCTTTGCATCCTATACACCTTCCTGAGCCGGACAGATATGAGAGGTGTGAAAGGAGTTTTCATCAGCTGAAAGGAAAAGACATCTTGCTGCTACATATTAAAGGTCACACAACAGAAGTTACACCCTCCCCTTCATTTAAGATGCATATCTTTGTAAATTCTATTAATTCTATTATTATATCTTTGTAATATCTTTAAATTGCTGGCTGTTAATTTAATAATTGTATTAACGTGTATAATAAATTAAAAAAAAGGTCTTTCATCCTATCATAGGCAGCTTTGAATTGCTGTTCAAAATTATGATGCTAACTATTGTTTAAATAAAACTGCAGACCCATGAAACCATTTTCTGTAGTATTGTCATAGACTATAGAAACTCTAGGAACTTTAAAGCCCACCACAATTTTTGATATGTTAGTGGTTAGCACTACAGTCTCACAGCTCTTGGCAAAAGAGTTCAAATTATGACTTAGATGCTTCCTGTGTGAACTGGCACCCTCTCCAAATATCTGTATTGTTTTTACTCTGGAAAGCTGAGCAAATTAGTTTATTTTTTGGCAACTCTAAACTGCACCTCTTATGTGTGGGCATTATTGAGTATGTCCTCTATAAAAGAACCACTCTGGCCACAGCTGGGTACTGCTTTGTGCCCAATACTGCCAGGATTGATTTTACCTCAACACATCCCTATACTGGTTTAGGAAATGAACGGATAGATTAAACATTCTTACAATTTTATTACAACAACTAACTGAGCAAAATAACCTTTAAATTACTATATAAAAAACACACACACTTTTACATTTCGAAACAATATTTATGGCTCATCGCGCTATAACATAAAGTCCAAGCCAAGTTTCTTTATTACTTTAAGCATAAACCATTTTTCAGTCAGAAACACCTTTCCGTTCTAAAGACAGCAATCTGTAAATCAGTATGTGCTGCAGGTTATTGTATTTGGAAGCAGATCAACAGATTTAAAAAAAAAACAACCTTTTTGGGATATGTCCAGTCAATGTGACTTCTGGATGATTCTTCTTCACTGACCATACCCCACAGTACATTAAACTAAAAAATATATATATTGCATGAAAAGAAGATGCCCTCTTTAAAATAATCAACAGTATATGGGCAATTGGATTTCTGTCAGACTTAAGGTTTCCTCTACTTAAGATTACTTCTTTAGGAGTCAAGATGAATTTAAAACTTGAAATAATCATTTGAAAAAATCAAAAACAGACATGCTATTGATGATAGATAGATAGATAGATAGATAGATAGATAGATAGATAGATAGATAGATAGATAGATAGATAGATAGATAGATAGATAGATAGATAGATAGATAGATAGATAATTTGGCTTTCTAGAGAAGCTCAACAATTAATAAATAATTAAAATTATATTATCACAATCAACTAATCCCTCTTAAATATGCAAAAGAAAGACTAAAAAGAGAGACAATGACAATGATGACAATCTGTAGAACATAAGTTTTTTTGTTTTCCATACACGAAGAGGTGTTGATTTGATTTTGATTAAATATGTATATATTTTATGTAAGTTAGAAGAGAGATGGAAGCAGGTTTGTGAAATACACTTAATGTGAAGTCTAATGCTTGTCAACTAGTAACATTTATGTAATGTTATATATTTAGCCCTTAATGTGTGAGGCTTCCTTTATTTCATAATAGTCACTTATATAATATATAGTGATATTGTATCATAATTTTCAAGTTCTTTTTACCAGCATACTGTCCTGCGTCCAGGTTTAGGGAACTAACATTAGGTGTGAAACCTGTCCAAATGTTTCATTGTTTAAGTGCAGTGTGCAGGGCGTGCAGGAAACAGGTGTCAGTGGTGACGCAAAAGACATTTGGTCAAGCTTAGATTTTCATGCAGGCTACCGGATAAAAGGACACAGCTTATCGTTTTTTTTGGCAAAATTCCCTTTTCTTGAGTGTTCACTTTTCCACGTACAACATTTTATGTTTTTTCTTAAGGAAAAATATGTGTTAACTGCATGCACAGATGTTTTACTTCGTGTGCTTGCTGTTGTCATCTATCACCTGTGGAATGAGCCCCATTCATCTGTTTTTTCAGTATACACTTTGTACACTTCTTACGAAAATTGATTATATATGAAGTCAGTTTTTCTTACAAGTTTAAATAAGTTTGTTATTATACATTTTAATTTGCTTTCAGCAGTACTAGGGTGTTGTACCGTGTTAGCCATTATGAATGTAGTGAAAAGTCAAGCAAAATGACACCTTTAATTGGCTAATTAAATTGGCTAGCCAATAAAAGTTGGCATTTTGTTTGAATTGCTTTCATAAAGCAGTATCTGTTTATTGTACTTAATTCTAATAATACAATTATTAAAATAACATATATTTCTTACTAAAATGGAAGTATGATGATGCACAGATTTGCATGGTTGCTTCACAGCTCCTATCTGTGTTGAGTTTGCACATTTTCATTTTCAATGGGGTTTTTCCAGGTACTTTTGCCAGGACTCTTTGTGCATTTTATGTTAACTGGACATTTGTGATGGCCTGATGTGAGTGAAGGTGAGGTTTTTACATGAAAGTGCCCTGCAATTGACTAATGTCTCAACCAGAGTTAGAACATTAGAACACTGTAGACGAGAACAGGCCATTCAGCCCAACAAAGCTCGCCAGTCCTATCCACTTATTTCTTCCAAAAAAATATCAAGCTGAGTTTTGAAAGTCACAAAAGTCTTACTGTCTACCACACTACTTGGTAGCTTATTCCAAGTGTCTATCGTTCTTTGTGTAAAGAAAAACTTCCTAATGTTTGTGCGAAATTTACCCTTAACAAGTTTCCAACTGTGTCCCCGTGTTCTTGATGAACTCATTTTAAAATAACAGTCTCGATCCACTGGACTAATTCCCTTCATAATTTTAAACACTTCAATCATGTCACCTCTTAATCTTCTTTTGCTTAAACTGTATAGGCTCAGCTCTTTTAATCTTTCCTCATAATTCAACCCCTGAAGCAGTGGAATCAGCCTAGTCACTCTTCTCTGGACCTTTTCTAGCACTGCTGTGTCCTTTTTGTAGCCTGGAGACCAAAACTGCACACAGCACTCAAGATGAGGCCTCACCAGTGCATTATAAAGGTTGAGCATAACCTCCTTGGATTTGTACTCCACACATCGTGTTATATAACCTAACATTCTGTTAGCCTTCTTAATGGCTTCTGAACACTGCCAAAGTTAGATTCTTCATTCAGTTGAAGCTGCTAGGATTTATTTATTATTTATATGTATTTACATTTATTTGCTGAGCAGACTCTTTTATCCAAAAGAACTTACAAAAGAGGTCAACATAAACATGTAAATAATGGTCTGGGGGACTGTTTTGAAATAAGCATTACAGAACAAGGGAACAAAACTGATCACAAGTGAAGAGCTCAGAGCAAAATTCAAGCAAGATACAATTCATAAGTTATAGTCAGTAATTCAGCAAACAAGAGAGTCTTCAAACATTTCTTAAAAACATGGAGGGAGTCAGAAATTCAAGTGCAGCTGACTAGCTCTTTCCACCAGCTAGGAGTTACATATGGAAAAAGCGTGGGTTGAGATTTGATGCCATACATAAACAGCATCACCAGACACCATTCATCAGTAGACCTGAGTGAGTGAGAAGGAACATAAGACTTTACAAGAGTCTCCATATTATACACAGTACAAGCTGATCCATTGACAATTTTGTAGGCAAGCATCAAGTATTTGAAGTTAAAACGTACCACTACAGGGAGCCAACGTAGTGATCTGGAAGGAGGAGTGACATGTGACTGTCTCAGCTGGTTGAACACCATCACAGCACAGTCAGTGAAGAACAGCTGGTCATGAGTCACCACCTCAAAGTTGCATACTCTCTGGTTGGGTGTTAGCAATAACGAACCAAGCTGAACAGAAATGGGTTGCTGAATAAGAGGATGAATTGTCATAACATGAAGGTTCAACTTTGCCAGGTTGAACTTGAGATGGAGTTCCTTCATCCAGGTTGCAATATAAGTGATGAATGCAGATATTCTAGCTGGTATTATGTGGTCCTCTGGAAGGAATGACAGGTACAGTGGTGTATCATTGGCATAGCACTGATAAGGGAAACCAAGGGACAGATTGATAGGGTCTAGTGAAGAGGTGCAGAAAGAGAAGAGTGCTCTGCACTGATCCTTAGTAAACCCCCTGTGCTTTCCCGGTGCACCCTTGGCATTTCTCCTCAGAAGGACAAGAAGACAGTAGGATCTGCTTAAGAGGTACAACTCAGACTATAGGTAGGTAGGTAGGTAGGTAGGTAGGTAGATAGATAGATAGATAGATAGATAGATAGATAGATAGATAGATAGATAGATAGATAGATAGATAGATAGATAGATAGATAGATAGATAGATAGATAGATAGATAGATAGATAGATAGATAGATAGATAGATAGATAGATAGATAGATACTTTATTAATCTCAATGGGAAATTCACATTCTTCAGCAGCAGCATACTGATACAATAAATAATATTAAATTAAAGAATGATAATAATGCAGGTGAAAAACAGACAATAACTATGTATAATGTTAAATGTTAACGTTTACCCCCCCGGATGGAATTAAAGAGTCGCATAGTTTGGGGGAGGAACGATCTCCTCAATCTGTCAGTGGAGCAGGACAGTGACAGCAGTCTGTCGCTGAAGCTGCTCTTCTGTCTGGAGATGATACTGTTTAGTGGAGGTAGTCCCAGTGACAGCAATGTCACAGAGAGTGGCAAGGAGGATCTTGTGGTTGACCATATCAAAGGCAGAGGAGAGATCTAGCAAAATGAGAACAGATGATATTTTGGTAACACTAGCCACAGGGCCGGATTTTCCTATAGGCTAACTAGGCTTCAGCCTAGGGCCTCAAGATCAAGAGGGGCCTACATTCAAATTGTTAGCAAAATTTTATTATCTCTCATGTAATTTACAAACTTAAAAATGGAAGGTGAAAGGGCCACATAAGTGGAATAGCCTAGGGCCTCTTTTCATATAAATCCGGCCCTGACTAGCCAGCTGTAACATGTTGACAATGGTGAAATGGACTCTCTTGAAACCTGACTGATTAGAATCAGGAAGTCTATTCTCTGGTTGGAAATGCTTCTGCTCCCTGCAATCCTGAATTAGATTATGGAGGTTAAGAAAATTAATCAAATGAATGCTATCTAAAGTAAGAATCAACAGATTTTGGAAAAGATTCTTAGTGAAAATAATGCCTGAATTGTCAGATGTGCTGTAAGAAATCTTAGCCTTCACATGTCAACAAGGATAATCTACAATTTTTAATAGAATCTAGTGATGAGTGAACCCCATGGTGTTCACTTTGCCGTGAGTTTGGCAAAATCAAATAAATGTTTGTGAACTCCACAAAATGCATTGAAGTCAATGGGGAAGGAGGAACTGAACTAGGTTTGAGTTGATTACAATGGTGTGATGATCTTTAAGTGTCTATGAGGGCTAGGGGGCTGACAACTGTGCTGACTGATTATGGTGGCCAAAAATATGATCTGAGCTATGAGGCCATATGAGTTTTTCACCACCATGTCTCAATAAAAAAAAAGACACAGACAGAAGGAATACCACAAACAAAATACAACAAACAGGCACAAAGTAGCAAAATAAACACTTTGAATAGTAGGAAAATCTTTATATAAATGTAAATAATTATTATTATTATTTTTATTACTGTTAAAATATAAATAAAATATAGATTATTGTGCTCACAGAGTTCCACTCTTGGGGCACACACTGACTATCCCACAAAGTGGTGGCATGGGGCTGGCTTTTTCCATTGTTTGAAACAACTCTGGGCATAGCAAGAATGTCTATTTGTTTTTGATTTATCTGTGCAGATACATTCACCAGGAAGAAAGAAATGCCTTGTAAATACAGTAGTTATGAACAATTTGCTTTTATTATTTCACAGCATGTCCTGTGTTTTGTGATGAAGGGTGGGGTAAGGTGGTTCCTTTAAAACTTGTTCTGGGATTGTAACAGGGCACATGGCTAATTTGCATGCATAATTAGCCATGCAGTGCTGCAGTGCACAGGGATCAGTGTTCTTTATCTAGATAGATAGATCTTTATTGTCATTGTCACTTTTACAAAGGAACAACGAAATTGAAGGTGCAATCGACTCAGTGTGAGGAATAAGAGTTAAAAAGACAAAAAGACAAGAAGAGAGAAAATAATAACAAACCGAATAGTAATAAATATACAAATTGCACTTGTTGACTTAAGGTCTATATTGCACATTGGAAGAATAATATGGAGCAGTTTTATTCTGAGTTCAGGGCCATGATTGCTTTCGGATAAAAGCTGTTTTTAAGGCGGTTTGTCCTAGTTTTCATAGCTCTGTATCTCTTGCCCGATGGCAAAAGCTGGAAGAGGCAATGACCGGGATGTGATGAATCCTGTGAAATGTCTATTGCTTTTTTGCAGCATCGGAAGGTGTAGATTTGTTCCAGAGTGGGGAGGGTACAACCAATTGTTCTCTCCGCTATCCTGACGACCCTGTGGAGCGCTTTCTTTTCTGAGGAAGTGCAGCTGCCGTACCACACACACAGTCCGTACGTGAGCACACTCTCGATGGAACAATGATAAAAAGCAAGGAGCAGATTTTTTGGGAGGTGGTTCTTTCTGAGAATTCTCAGAAAATACAGTCTCTGCTGCGCCTTCTTTAGCAGCTCCTTGGTGTTGGCGCTCCAGGTCAGGTCATCCTCCAGCTCCATACCCAGAAACCTGAACACCGGGACCCTCTCCACACAGGCCCCGCCAATGATGAGTGGCTGGATGTCAGTTTTGTTTTTCCTAAAGTCAATAACAAGCTCTTTTGTTTTTTTGTTGTTGAGGAGTAGGTTATTGACTGTGCACGACTCTGACAGTCGCTCCACCTCGTCCCTGTATGCTAGCTCACCCTCCTTGCCCGAGATGAGTCCGACCACCGTCGTGTCATCTGAAAACTTTATAATCTTGTTGCTATGGTGAGTGGGGGACACAGTCATATGTATAGAGGGTGTAGAGGAGCGGGCTGAGCACACAACCCTGCGGCGTCCCAGTGTTGAGGCTGAGAGCAGTGGATGTGTGGAGACCCAGCCTGACCCTCTGGGAGCGACCCGACAGGAAGTCCAGTGTCCAACTGCAGGTGAGTGATGGAAGTCCCAGATCTGCCAGTTTGGACACCAGTCATTGTGGGAGGATGGTGTTAAACGCCGAGCTGAAGTCTACAAAGAGCAGTCTGGCGTAACTCCCCTGCTGCTCCAGGTGGGTCAGGGCAGCATGAAGGGCTGTGGCCACAGCATCCTCCGTGGATCTCTTTGCTTTGTAAGCAAATTGAAATGGGTCCAGGTCTGCTGGCAGGCAGGCGATGATATGACTCCGCACCAGTTTCTCAAAACACTTCATGATGACAGATGTGAGTGCCACTGGGCGGAAATCATTCAGACTGTTCGTGTTGGATTTTTTCGGTAGCGGAACAATGATTGAGGACTTGAGGCAGGATGGGACAGTGGCCTGGGACAGGGACTGGTTGAAAATCCTGGTGAAGATTCCGGCCAGTTGATCTGCACAGTCTTTCAGCACCCGTCCAGCCACACCGTCGGGTCCTGCAGCCTTCCTCGGGTCCACTTTCCTCATCACCCGCCTCACCTCACACTCTTCCACTGTGAGTATATTGCTGTTGTGAACAGGCTGTTGTGATGGAGCTGCTGTTGGTGTCGCCTCAAAGCGGGCAAAGAAGATGTTCAGCTTCTCTGCCAGAGAAGCGTCTCCCTCAGAGGCTAAGGAGTTGCTGGATTTGTAGCCGGTGATGTGCTGGACACCCTGCCACACCTGCCTGGTGTTGTTACTCCTCAGATGATCTTCTATCCTCCTTCTGTATGCTGCCTTGGCCTCTCGGATGCCTCTCTTCAGGTTCGCTCTGGCTACACTGTAAAAAGCCCCATCCCCAGACCTGAAAGCAGTATTCCTAGCCTTCAGCAGACTCTGGACATCCCTCGTCATCCAGGGCTTCCTGTTAGTAGTGACAGTACTCGTAATGTTCTCATTATGTTCAGCTAATGTACCCCTCAAACGACAATGTTTATAAACTATTGTCACCTTGAGTCCCATTTTTACCTTTTCAAGTTCACTGACAACCAAAATACAGCATTCGAAGAGCTGGGGGAGTGTTCATTTGAAATGACTTTAAGCAGAAGAGAAGGGTTTCCCCTAGGTGAAAAAAGTGTAGTTAGAAACACAGAACTATCAAGTGCAATAAGGCATTTTTTTCCTTCCTCATGTGTTTGTGACCCAGCAATGGCCACATCGGCAATGCACTTATTGTAAGAATATGTGAAAGTTCTGCATTTGGCTGCTACAGCTCTGTGATGTCACACTGGCCTCTCAAAGTATTGGGAACATGGAAAAAAATGTTTCCCTAAGGTGGCTGCATGGCGAATTTCCAGGAAAATATTTGGCGAACAAGGTCACCAACGAATACAGCATATTCAACAGTATTTGAGTTTTTCACTATTTTTGTTGGGAATGAGTCTAAACGATGGGTAGTAGATTTTATTCAGAATAGAAAAAATGCATGGTCATAAATTTGTTCCTAAAATTGAATTACAGAATGCAAAAAATTATTATATGAAACCTGTACATTTTTGTTAATATCTATGCACCCTGGATGCGAGTGCATTAATACAGTATGTTATTGTAAAGTAACTGCAGAAAAAGAAGGAAGCTTATGTGACTGCAGCTCTGACTCTGTCTTCCATATCCTATAATTATGTAGTGAAAACAAACAGAATGAGCACAAAATTAAATACTTTTAAATTTATTTTTCATATTGAATCACATTTTCTAGATGATCAGCTCACCAAATGATGCCACCTTTGCCATTCCCACACTCCTTAAATTTAACTCTATTTTCCTTTAACTTGCTTAATATGACTGAAATTTAGAAATTCACAACAAAGAGACATCTTCCTCTTGTAACGACCGACCCCTTTACCCAGCTGGCAGCTACACCTCCAAGACCTGTGGCCTAGATAATTTACTGAGACTGAATCTAACTATCAAGCCGTATTTCTAACCAATTAAACTTTTCCCCACTATCGACGGTGTAAATATAAGTACACAAAAGCAGGATGTAAAATTAAACTGATTAAATGTATTAAAAAACAAGACATGCAAAAAATAGAAAACATATAAATATAAATATCCCTCCACCCCAGCAACAACAAGACACCACCAAATATAAATACAACAAAAACCCTCCCTTGCCTCTGTAACATATAAACACACAACACGAATAACAAAAATTGAATGATATACGGAAATGAATGTGAACTTGAGTCCGGTTATAAAAAACTGTCCTGAATGCGGTTGACTGAATTAGCGAAAAATGAGTCGTTTGATTTTCCCCGGACAAAATGGAGCAGCCTCACCGTGAATCCTCGGTGCGTGGTGGATGATTAATTCCGATCCTGGGGTCTCTCGTGATGAGGTTCTTGAAGCAAGTCCGGCGGATAGAAAAACAAACTGGATGGAAAATGCGCGATGTGGAATATAACAGGTACAGATGGCTCATGGTCGTGAATGTGAAAAAAATCTCCTTCTCTCCTCTCTTTCCTCCTTCTCCTCCTGCTGGCTTAAATAGTCCTGTGATGGCAGTAATTGATTAATCATGAACAGGTGTTTTCCAGGTTTGCGGCTGTGGTCTCCTTCCATCATCCGTCCCCCTTTACGGGGACGGCATTAACTGATACACATACAAACAGCAAACGGGACAATGAAACAAGACACACTCAGAACTGACATTTAACAACACTAACTATGTGGCCCCGCTACATTCTTTGCTGGCTACTTAAAATATAGAAGGTTTTCTCGGGGCACACTGCATGCAAAATTTCTTTCAGCAATGTACAAAGCCAAGGAAATATTATTTTCAAATACTTTTCATTAACCTGAAATACTTGACAGATCCTGAATTAGAAAATTGCTGAGGTTTAATCAGTTATTTTAGCCTTGGGCAAAAGTACCTGATCGGAAACAATTAAGCAAGACTCCATTTAAAAAATGCACAAGCAAAAAAAACAATGGTGCCTTATATCACTTGAATTGTTTGAACATTTCACATTCATTCTAAACAACTTGGAGCAAAATATTTAAACAGTAATCTCACTTCAGGCACATTTAACATCCTTTAACAAAGGAATCAAGAATTTTTGCTTGAATATTTTTAAAGAAAAAAAAGTTGTTGATAAGGCAACCTTCAAATAGTAAAGTGCCTTACAGTTTGTGCTGAAAACTGAAACATTGTGCAATTATGGTGACTACAATATACAGTAAAACATGGTGGCACTCTTGATCACAAACATCCATTGTAGGATAGAACAATTAAATGGCAATTACAATAGTGATTTTTACAGGTCTCTGAAATTTTCACTACAAGAGTAAGGCCACTGGCCATGGAATTTATCACAAAACTATAGCAACTGGTAAGTAATTTGCTTTTTACATGTGTATGACGCATTCAAAACTTATATAATGCAATTTAGATGCATACAGGTACGCAGCAGGTTTTTTAGTAGAGAAAAATTACAGACAAGCTATTTTTGACTGAACCCTGAAGAGTACGTAGCAATAAATGACCAATGAATAATAGATAATCTGTGTTCGTAGGTATTCAGAGTTTTTCAAATGCTCAATAAACTTTTAAGCAGCACATTACTCTAGCATTCTAATGGATAAAATTTACAAATCTATACTAATAAAAGGCAAAGCCCTCACTGACTCACTGACTGACTGACTGACTTACTGACTGACTGACTGACTGATTCACTCATCACTAATTCTCCAACTTCCCGTGTAGGTAGAAGGCTGAAATTTGGCAGGCGCATTCCTTACAGCTTACTTACAAAAGTTAGGCAGGTTTCATTTCGAAATTCTACGCGTAATGGTCATAACTGGAACCTGTTTTTTGTCCATATACTCTAATGGAGGAGGCGGAGTCACGTATCACGTCATCACGTATTACGCCTCCTACGTGATCACGTGAAGTGAAAACAATGAAGAGATTTACAGCACGAGTCAAACGCGGGAACGAAGGTAAATGACGTTAATTGTTGAGTGTCTTTTAATACTGTGTAAGCATACATATTAACAGATGTGCAATTAAACGTGTGCATTTACAGGGTGATTTCTCAGGCTTAAAAGCTCGCCTTTTATTAAAAAGGTAAATGCTGTTTTCATTCTGAAGGGCACAAACCACGTTAGATTTCATGCTCAAGAGTAAGCTCAGCACACAGCTTGGTCATATTACAACCGGAAGGGTGAACTGACAATATGGTATACAAAGAGATCCTTAAGAAATAATTATTGATTCATTTTCCCTCAGTTTAAAAAGGTTTACTTTTCTTCTTAATAAAAATTTTAAAGCGGTACTTCGCCGCTGCAAAGCGCAGGTATTTTGATATATATCAAAATATATCGCGTCATCACGCCTCCCATGTAAGCACGTGAACTGACCCGCTGCCGTTTGCAATGCCATATTCGCGAGATACAACTTTAATGACAAGACACGAGGTATAAACGACAGTTTGGATCACTTTGGGACAGAGTTAAAATTGCTGTGGCCAGAAACTTTTAACTGCCGGATCTTAGCTAACATTAAATAAACCCGTGGACATCGCAACATCACACAAGACAGTGGCTCACGTGAAGTGACTGAACGCAGCAGGAGTGATCACTTCAATGAATCAAACCTATTCAAGAAACACATTTCACAATTGATAAGGTACGAAAACAATAGATAGATAGATAGATAGATAGATAGATAGATAGATAGATAGATAGATAGATAGATAGATAGATAGATAGATACTTTATTAATCCCAATGGGAAATTCACAATATGAAACCGATTGTGGATTTCCATACAGCCACTGAAACTTTGTGACGGCACGAGACTTCAGGTGACGTGTCTGCAAAAGAACCTCATTCAGGCAACTATTTTTACTGGCGGTGGCTCAGGGGAGAGAGTTTTTATTCCTTGCATCCCCGTTATACCCTCTGATCTCCAATTTCAATTCAAACGCCTCCAATTTACACTAAGGCTCTGCTTAGCAATGACAATTAATAAGTCTCCGTTGTTGAGTGTCTTTTAATACTGTGTAAGCATAGATATTAACACATGTGCAATTAAACGTGTGCATTTACGGGGTGATTTCTCAGGCTTAAAAGCTCGCCTTTTATTAAAAAGCTAAATGCAAACTGTTTTCATTCTGAAGGGCACAAACCACGTTAGATTTCATGCTCAAGAGTAAGCTCAGCACACATCTTGGTCATATTAGAACCGGAAGGGCGAACTGACAACATGGTATACAAAGAGATCCTTAAGAAATAATTATTGATTCATTTTCCCTCAGTTTAAAAAGGTTTACTTTTCTTCTTAATAAAAATTTTAAAGCAGTACTTCGCCGCTGCCAAGCGCGGGTATTTTGATATACAGGTACTTGTCAACTTACGACCGCGATTGGTTCCGACTGACTGGTTGTAAGTTGATCTGGACGTAAGTCGGCCTATGTTAATTTAAGGTAAGAATATTAGACTGGGTAATAATATTGTAATCATCTTAAAGTAATATTTTATCAACATTTTCTTACTTTCTAAGACAAACACAGCATACTACAGTACAATTTGTTTAATATGTGGAAAACGTACAAAACAAGAAATACTGTACTGTACATTTAATTCCTGGCACCACTGGTGCTTGGCTGCGGGTTGTCGATATCGCCTTCATCAGATCAGGCGAGGCTGCGGACGGGGTGATGGGAGGAGTTGCTCTTTTCATAAACATAGTGAGCTTCGTCTGAATTGTTTGTTTTTTTTTCTCTTCATAAATTTCGCAATAAGGACGAAATGTGTTGCGTGCCATCCGTTCAATCCTTGCAAATCGTTCAATATTTGGGTCCATTTTTTCAAAATGAGCGAGGAGTTTATTCAGTAGAGATAAATCTTCTGACAATCCCTTTGTGGTGAACATTCTTTGTGGCACCTCCTCCTCTTCGTCTTACTCCAATTCTCTTGTTTCTTCTTCCGCCACTCTTTCTTCTTCCAATTCTATCAGCTCTTCATTCATAAGTTCACCTGATTCCCGGTCTAGCAACTCCTCGACATCTTCCATTTCACATTCCAATGAAAGGTCTTTTGACAGTTTCACTATTTCTTCACGAATCTCATCAAGTTCTTGTTCACTGTTAAATCCAGCAAAAGTATTTACATAACGCTTAACACACTTCTTCCATACGCCATTCATACACTGTGAGTCGACATTTCTTGCGGGGAGGGCTTCTGTTTTCTCTGATCTGAGTTCACCTCTGTTATAGCGCGTCTTTATTTGAAAAGAGCAGTGTCATATCGGGGCGAGTGTGAATGCTAACTTTGACAAGCACTATAAATTTACAGCGGTTGTTACAGACGTAAATCAAATGTATGTTTTTATTGTATAATATTAACAATAACAGCAGCTCTCTACTCAAAGCGGTAAACTCGAGAAGCTGCTAGCATCGAACCCAGAAGCTCTTGATTGGGAGTCAGCAGTTGTGTGTGGGAACTGTTAACATTTGAATGTGATGATTGTATATAAAACTTGTGCACGAACGAGACTGGGATAACTGTGGATGTGGATGTGAGTGGTGTGTGTGACTGAGAATGACTGGTGTGAAGCCTGAAGTCCAAATATCAAATAAACACTTTCACAAGTACAAGTATAACAGAACAAGTGCGCTTTTATTCAAGAAGAAAAAAGAAAGCAGGTTGCGGTAAGCAGTTGATGCGACTGCTTGCGTAGTGCAATCCTAAGAACTGCCCAATCAAGAGCTTCTGGGTTTGATGCTGGCAGCTTCTCAAGTTTGCCGTTTTGAGTAGAAAGCTGCTATTAGTGTTAATATTATAGGGTTATATGTTAGGGTTATATTATTATCGATAATTGCCAAAACAACAAGACACAAACACACGTGGGGCAACACTGCTGCGTATATTTTTACTGCTGCGTAGCGAGACTTGAGAGTGCGGGAAACTGGCGCTGCCAACAGCTGGCGGGGGAAACAGTCAAACGCGTCGTAAAGTCGAACAGTCGTAACTTGCATAGGTCGTATGTCGACGAGTACCTGTATATCAAAATATATCGCGTCATCACGCCTCCAAAGTAAGCACGTGAACTGACCCGCTGCCGTTTGCAATGCCATATTCGCGAGATACAAGTTTAATGAGAAGACACCAGGTATAAACGACAGTTTGGATCACTTTGTGACAGAGTTAAAATTGCTGTAGCGAGAAACTTTTAACTGCCGGGTCTTATCTAACATTAAATAAACCCCTGGACATCGCAACATCACACAAGAGATCGGCTCACGTGAAGTCACTGAACGCAGCAGGAGTGATCACTTCCATGAATCAAACCTGTTCAAAAAACACATTACACAATTGATAAGGTACGACAACAATATGAAACCGATTGTGGATTTCCGTACAGCCACTGAAACTTTGTGACGGCACGAGACTTCAGGTCACGTGTCTCCAAAAGAACCTCATTCAGGCAACTATTTTTACTGGCGGTGGCTCAGGGGAGAGAGTTTTTATTCCTCGCATCCCCGTTATAACCTCTGATCTCCCATTCAATTCAAACACCTCCAATTTCCACTAAGGCTCTGCTTAGCAATGACAATTAATAAGTCTCAGGGACAGACCCCACAAAAGGTTGGCATTGATTTGAGGCAGGACTGCTTTTCACATGGCCAACTGTACGTTGCATGCTCAACAGTAAGCTCAGCACACAGCTTCGTCATATTACAACCAGAGGGGAGAACTGATAACGTACTATACAAATAGATCCATAACAAATAATTATTGATTAATTTTCCCTCAGTTTAAAAAGGTTTACTTTTCTTCTTAATAAAAATTTTAAAGCAGTACTTCGCCACTGCGAAGCGCGGGTATTTTGATATATATCAAAATATATCGCGTCATCACGCCTCCCATGTAAGCACGTGAACTGACCCGCTGCCGTTTGCAATGCCATATTCGCGAGATACAAGTTTAATGAGAAGACACGAGGTTTAAACGACAGTTTGGATCACTTTGTGACTGAGTTAAAATTGCTGTAGCGAGAAACTTTTAACTGCCGGGTCTTAGCTAACATTAAATAAACCCGTGGACATCGCAACATCACACAAGAGAGCGGCTCACGTGAAGTGACTGAACGCACCAGGAGTGATCACTTCCATGAATCAAACCTATTCAAAAACACATTACCTAACTGCTAACGTGCGAAAACAATATGAAACCGATTGTGGATTTGCGTACAGCCACTGAAACTTTGTGACGGCATGAGACTTCTGGTCACGTGTCTGCAAAAGAACCTCATTCAGGCAACTATTTTTACTGGCGGTGGCTCAGGGGAGAGAGTTTTTATTCCTCGTATCCCCGTTATACCCTCTGATCTCCCATTTCAATTCAAACACCTCCAATTTCCACTAAGGCTCTGCTTTGCAATGACAATTAATAAGTCTCAGGGACAGACCCTACAAAAGGTTGACATTCATTTGATATATATATATATATATATATTTGCAGTTGGAGATCCAAATATGCAAACCGTATCACAGACCTTCTCTTCCATGTATATATATATATATGTCAATGTATGTATGTATATATGTATGTCTAGATATATGTAGATATGTATATATATGTGTAGATATGTATATATATATATTTGTATATATATGTAGATATGTAAATATATATATATATGTGTGTGTATGTATGTATGTGTGTATATATATATATATATATATGTATGTGTATGTATGTATATGTATATATGTTTATGTGTGTATATGTATGTGTATATATATGTGTGATATGTGTATATATATATATATATATATATATATATACTAGCAAAATACCCGCGCTTCGCAGCGGAGAAGTAGTGTGTTAAAGAGGTTATGAAAAAAAAAGGAAACATTTTAAAAATAACGTAACATGATTGTCAATGTAATTGTGTTGTCATTGTTATGAGTGTTGCTGTGTTTTATATATATAAAATACACACACACACACATATAAACATATATATACATATACATATACACATATATATACATACAGTCGACCCTTGATATACGACCGGCTTGACATGCGAACAACTTGATTTACGACCAAAATTTTTATTTTGATTTACGACCAACATCTTGCGTTACGACCTGAATGCGGTCACGTGTATCCGCTTGCGCGATTGTAAACAAACAGAAACATTCCTATTAATGCGGCACTCATTCAATAAAATGTCAGGTTTGTAAACTCTCTTGGGACCTCCCCCAACTAGAAGACATGCCAAAGTCCAAACTCCGTATGGAAGACTGTTTACCTGTTGCTGGGGCAACAGCCGGCTTAAAGCTGTGCTGAGTCTCTCAGCCAAAGCAAACAGAAAAGATATCGATGGGTGATATGTATGTGATATCCCTGCCCGGCAATGGACAAGCAAGCTTCCACAGTCGAGGCAATCGCGCTTCAGGACGCACTTCAGCACGCACTTCAGCATGTTGTTCCCATTGAGTGGGGGGGGGTCTCAGAACAGTTCAGAAACACTTCCTTGTATCATCGCAAGGAAATGCTGAGAAAAGTTCTCGTCAGAATAACTTGTAGGCAGGAGGAGATTAAAATTAACGCAAAAGAAGCTATTGCAATGATTGCAAATGCCTGAGCGCAAGTTAAAGAAAGCCTTTAAAAAGCCTTCAGTTTCATTATCATCCTCCTCCCTTCCTGCAGCCCAAAGATGTCAAATTAAATGGTGAGTACAGTATGAAATTGTTGTTTCTGGTAGGCTAGGCACTTTTTATTACTTTTTTGTTAGTACATTAGAAAAATTATTGGTGTTTTGGTAAATTATGCACATTATACAACCCTTTTTTTATTATGAAAAGGTTAAAAGCTTAAGTAAGTGTTGCAGTGGGAGGTTCGGAACGCATTATGGGTATTTCCGTTATTTCTTATGGGAAAAATAGTCTTGACTTACAACCAACTTGAGTTACAACCAGCCCTTGCGAACGAATTGAGTTCGTAAGTCAAGGGTCCACTGTATCTACATATATATATATATATATATATATATATATATATATACATATACACATCCACATATCAACATATATATATACACATATATACACACACACACGGTTTATGGGTGATGATTGTTTTACTCTTTTTATGTTTATTTTATTTTATTGTAGAATCAACTCCTATCTGCGCACAGCAGGGCAGCCGTGGGCGGATGCGTATGGTGTATTCACTCCATGTTATCGTGCATTGCGCTGTCAGTGGTATTTTGATAAAAGAATTTGAACAACATATAAGAAGCGTATAAATTATTAAACAGTAAAACATTAACATTTAAGAAGTAAAGTTACATTAAGTACTACTGCAGTGCCTTCGGGTATACCTCATTTTTTGTTTGCCCATTACATGCTTAAATGTATAAATTTTTTGGTGCACCTACCCGAGAACACGTGACATATAACAGAGCGTGGGAGAAGCATGGATTTTAAACACGCGTTGAGTTCATCTGCTGGTCTCCCTCGTGGAATAACTGGTAATGTTTGACTAAAATCTACAGCGAGTAAAACGACATTACCTCCTATTTTTTTTTTTACGATTTCTGAGATCTTGCTTTTTTCGGTTCAAGGCTTCATAAGCTCTTTTATGTTGTATGGTGTACTTATCCCAAACCATCATCTTTGAATGTTGCAAGACTTTCGCCTTGTATGTAGATTGGGGTAATTACATTCATTGCATTCCTAGTCTGAATCACAATCTGATTGTAAGGGTGGTTACCTGGCACTGTAGGGTTGCCACCCGTCCTTTAAAATACGGAATCGTGCCGCGTTTGAGAATGAAATTGCACGTCCCGTTTTGAATCAATACTGGACGGGATTTATCCCGTATTTTTTTTATCATTTTTTTTTTTAAAGCAGCGTCTCATGCAAATCATCCCACACGCATTTTATGAAGATGCCTCCTTTCCTACTTTTGATTGGGTAATACTTGATGTCATCGTTAGTTTGATTGGTGTTTTTAACTGTCCAGTGAGGAGGGCGTGTCTTTTAAGTAGAGTCTGCAAAGTGTTGGCACTGAGATGTGGCGTCAGCGCCATAGTTGAAGCCCCTAACGTTGCAGTCAGCAAGTCGGCTAACATCCGCTATGTGCCGTCTTTCAGTTGCGAGAAGCAGATCATAGAATGGTTGAAACTGTTGCCCCTAACGTTGCGCCACGGCGTGTGGTTCGTTTATACCTCGTGTCTTCTCATTAAACTTTTATCTCGCGAATATGTTATTGCAATCCGCAGCGGGAGCGTTTCTATAAACTTAATTTAAACTTACGTTTTACACCGTGCTTTGTTTCCCTTATGAACATGCTTGTATGCTTAACTCGCTCCGTTCTCAATTGTTTAATAAATTTTTTGCTCTTCGCTGTTTGCGGCTGTTCCTCCATTTCCCCCTACTTCATTCTTTTATCTCGCGAATATGTTATTGCAATCCTTAATGGGAGCGTTTCAATAAACTGATTGAAAATAGTTTTGCATTTACCTTTTTAGTAAAAGGCGAGCTTTTAAGCCTGAGAAATCACCGCGTAAATGCACACGTTTAATTGGACATGTGTTAATATGTATGGTTACACAGTATTAAAAGACAGTGAACAACGTCAGTTACCTTTGTTCCCGCGTTTGATAAAAGGTGAGCTTTTAAGCCTGAGAAATCACCCCGTAAATGCACACGTTTAATTGCACATGTGTTAATATGTATGCTTACACAGTATTAAAAGACAGTCAAAAATTAACGTCATTTACCTTCGTTCCCGCGTGTGACTCGTGCTGTAAATCTCTTCCTTGTTTTTAGTTCACGTGATTACGTAGGAGGCGTGATGACGCGATACGTGACTCCGCCTCCTCCATTACAGTGTATGGACAAAAAATATGTTCCAGTTATGACCATTACGCTTTGAATTTCGAAATGAAACCTGCCTAACTTTTGTAAGTAAGCTGTAAGGAATGAGCCTGCCAAATTTCAGCCTTCCACCTACACGGGAAGTTGGAGAATTAGTGATGAATCAGTCAGTGAGTGAGTGAGTCAGTCAGTCAGTGAGGACTTTGCCTTTTATTATTATAGATATATATATATATATTTGTATATATATGTAGATGTGTATATGTACATATATGTATATATATGTTTATGTGTGTGTGTGTATATTATATATATATATATATATGACAACAACACTCATAACAGTGACAACACAATTACATATATATATATCTGTACATATGTATATATATATCTGTCAATGTATTTTTGTATGTATGTCTAGATATATATGTAGATATGTATATATATGTGTATATATATGTAGATGTGTATATATATATGTGTCTGTGTGTATATATACATATATATATATATATATATATATATATATATATATATATATATATATGTATATATATATATATATATGTATATATATATATATATATATGTGTGTGTGTATCTATGTATGTATGTGTGTATATATATATGTATGTGTGTGTATCTATCTATGTATGTGTATGTGTATATGTATATATGTATATGTATCTATGTATGTGTATATGTACATATGTGTGTATGTATGTGTGTATATATATATATGTTGATATATATATATGTGGATGTGTATATGTATATATATATGTACATATGTCTATATGTAGATATGTATATATGTATGTATATGTTTATGTGTGTGTGTGTATAGCAACACTCATAACAATGACAACACAATTACATTGACAATCATGTTACATTATTTTTAAAATGTTTCCTTTTCTTTTTCATAACCTCTTTAACACACTACTTCTCCTCTGCGAATCGCGGGTATTTTGCTAGTGTTTCAATAACTGAGAAACACTACAAACACCTGCCATCTTCTAAGCACTAATATGGCAAAGAAAAAACAATGATGTCCACCCTCAGACAGATGCTGAAATAAAAAGTCATCACGGTCTAATTCAGCTTCATAAATAAATAAATAAATGTGACTACAGGGCGTCATGCGAGGATATGATATTTGACCATCTGGGGTGCTCATAGTATCATAGTTATTTGCTATGTCTGAAAATGGACAAATGTCACTGGTGACAGCTTCCCTACTTAAATGAAGTGTCACAGCTGTTAGTTGCATGCAGATGGTGTGGCAAATTAGAAAAAAAACAGGCACATCTCTCGTTACCACCTTTTTACTGTATGCATCAATCAGCCACAAAATTAAAACCACCTGCCTAATATTGTGTAGGTCCTTCTTCTGCCACCAAAACATCTCTGATCCATCAAGACATGGACTCCACAAGACCTCTGAAGGTGTCCTGTGCTATCTGGCACCAAGATGCTTTAAGTTCTGTAAATTGGGAGGTGGGATCTCCATCAGATTTGTTCTTCCAGCACATCGCACAGATGCTCAATCGGATTAAAATTTGAGGAATTTGGAGGCCAAGTCAACACTGTGAACTATTTGTCATGTTCCTCAAGCCATTCCTTAACAATTTTTTTCAGTGTGGTGGAGTGCATTATCCTACAGAAAGAGGCCACTGCCATCAAGGATTACCATTACCATGAGATGGAGTATGCATGTGGTCTGCAATGATCTTTAGTTAAGTGATACATGCCAAAGTAATATCCACATGAATTCCAGGACCCACGGTTTCCCAGAAGAACATTGCCCAGAGCAAAATACTGCCTCTGCCGGCTTGTCTTCTTCCCGAGGTAAACGATGCACATGCATCAGGCCTCCCATATCTATCTATCTATCTATATATTATATAAAAAAATCTTGGGTCAAGACATGATCATCTCGGAGAGACAATTTGACGTCACACGAGACTAGACATTACAACCTTAGGAAGCAAGACCCGTGAGACTGTGACTTTTGCATGTCATGGCCTACTTACACACAATTTAAAACAAGTTCACGGACATCTAACTTCACAGTTGTTGGAATGTTTTCGGCAGACACACTTCATGTGCTCCCAGCTCTTAAAATGTTATACGTTCTAGATGGCACTTGAACGACTAAGCGAAGAAGAAAGAGCAGCACGTCAAAAAGAGACACCAAAGCGCTGGAGAGAAAAGTAGGCAAAAAAGAATGCACAAGAGAACAATAATAATCTACGTGCAAATTCAGAAAATAAGGAAAGTAATAATCAGCCCGGACATCCCACGAGAGACACTTTAACATCCCTTAAGTCAAAGCAGTGACAGAAAAGGACAGCTGCTGTACAGGCTTTTAAATGATCGACATGCAGTGCGACAAGCAGAACACGCAGCAGCAGAAAGACAGCAGCTGATCCATCCGCATCTCTTTAGCATGTGCTCAACATCTCCCCCACCACAACGCGAGCAGCAGAGACACGAAGTGGCAGGTGCTTATTGTGACCCAGATGAGGGGTGGGGTGGGATAGGTTGGTTGGATAGGGTAAGCGAGCGAAGCGAGGACAGCTACTGTACAGGCTTTGAAATGATTGACATGCAGCGCGAGAAGCACAGCAAGAGAAGCAGTAAGCAAGCAGGTGATCCGTCCGCATCTCCAACGTGAGCGTTCAGCCACACCCTTGAAAACACGAGCAGCAGAGACGCAAAGTGGCTGGCGAGCAATGCACATTTGGGGGTTTGGAAGGGGGTGGGCTCGCGAGTAATCTTAAATAAAACGTGATTCATCACACCAGGCCACCTTCTTCCATTGTTCCATGGTCTATTTCTGATGCTCACATGACCATTGTAGGCACTTTCATCAGGGGACAGGCCTCAGCATGAGTTCTCTGCCCTGTATGCGGCTATGCAACCTTATGTAAGCTGTGGTGCACTGCATGTTCTGACATCTTACACTCAAGACCAAGATTAAGCTTTTCAACAGTTTGCGTTACAGTTGTTCCTCTGTGTGAACAAACATTCATCATTGAGCCTTGGGGGTCCATGACCCTTTCGCCGTTTCACTGGTTGTCCTTCCTTGGACCACTTTTGGTAGAAACTAATCACTGCATAACAGGAACACCCCACAAGATCTGCCATTTTGGAGATGTTGTGACCCATTCGTTCACCCATCAAATTTTAGCCCTTGTCAAAGTCACTCAGATGTTTACATTTGATCATTTTTCTTGCTTCCAATACATCACCTTCAAGAACTGACTCTTCACTTGCTGCCTAATATATCCCATCCCTTGACAGGTGCCACGTCAGTGATTTTATTGTTAAGGCTGATGAATATATATCATATGTACTTTTCAGTGTTCCTTGCAGTAAATAGAGTACAAATAATTTCTTTATCAAGACTTGACCAGTTTGTAAACTATATAAAAATACAGTAAATAAAAATAGAAAAAAGATGTCCAAAACTAATGATAAAATAAGTGTATAATAATAATAATAATAATTCATTACATTTATATAGCGCTTTTCTCAGTACTCAAAGTGCTATCCACACAGGGAGGAACCGGGAAGCGAACCCACAATCTTCCACAGTCTAATACACTTCTTCTATCAGCATGGATTTCTTTCTGTGAGCTCCAGTTTTCCTCCTACATCTCCTGAAAATGTGAGTGTTTGTTGGATTAGTGATTCCAACTGACCCTAATTGATTGCAGCCAAATGTGTGTGACCAGGCCCTGAAATAGGGAATTGATTTCTGCCTTGAGCTCAGTGCTGCCAAAACAGGCCTCAGTCACCTGGGATTTTGAATTGTATTAAATGGGCTTGAGAGCAGACCGCATGTATGTATGCATTTTTATTATTATTTTTGTGTTTTTTAATTTAGTCAAAAAGGTAAAAAAGACCACCAAAAGAAATCAGAGAAAATTGGAGTTGTAGGAATTTACGGTTCACTGTACATTTCACCTTTACAGGAAAAACGGAAATTAAATCTGAAAGTAATAAAACAGACATTATTGCTCAAGGGAAGATGGGGTGTAATTTCAAAAAATTGTGTTCTAAATCTACCTTTTATTTAACCCTCAGGCTTCAATAGGTCTCACACAGGTTGTCAAATCCATCCTTACATATTGCTCAAATAGCACAAATATCTAGGGTTTACTGTCTCCTGTAGATCCACTTTTCATAACTTCCAATCTTAGTCAGGGACCTCAGCTCAGCCAGGATTAATCTATGAGGAACTGGTGAAAGGTGATGAGCAAACCCAAGCAGCACACAAGTCCAATGCATGTCTCACAGTAATGCACCCATATTAGTATGACATTATATTGGCAACCTAACAGGTGGACAACCTTTTAACAGGTGGTTTGGCCTAATGGTTAATACACTGGACTTTCCACCTCACTACTGTGAGGTAAGTTCCTGCTTCTGACACACTTTGTGCCTCTAAATAAGTAATTTAAAATACTCGCTACCATTAGCATAAATATTTATAAACAAATGTACAATAGCATAAAAGATTCTGGTAATTCTATAATGTTGTGGGATTAATTTTCTGGGGAATTCAGTCATTCTTTAAAATAATAAGGTGCAATGCCTTTTCTAACTCCATCATTTATACTGTATTTAATTATCTGCCTGACACCTTTATCCTAGCCAGCTAACAACATTTATGATATGATTAGTTACATTTCTTTTCGTTTTCTAATTGGAGCACAGGCCGGTCAAGTGACTTGCCCATGGTCACACAGTGTCAGTAGAGGGACTTGAACTCAGAACCTCAGGGCTTCGATTCCAAAGCCTTAACCACTACATCACAATCAACAAAGCATGAAGTGAGCGCCTTCTATTGTGGGAGATACCACTGCTTCCTGCAGAGTTCCTTATTAGAAAAGCATCGATGCTGTTAAGTGTACAAAACATTTTTGGCTTTACATGGTGACCCAAAGCCCTAAATTATTAAAAAGGATATATATATTAAATTACTTAATATTAGTGTTTCATTTTTTCCCTCAAATAATGTATATAAATTAAAATAAGAAAAGAAAACTTATGTTTCTTCTGTATTGCTGAGCCCCTCACCCTACCACAGGATGTAATCCTAGGTTTAACCAAATTAGAATGTCACTGACCATTACCAGGATAAGAAGAATGAAAGGAAAGTGACCTGTATCATCTATTTGTACAAAATCAATATTAGAGTCACAATTACCTGACACAAAGATATACATGCTGATTTAATTGTTCCCTCTAAGCATATCTGATGCAGGTGACTTTGGCTGTAGGCAAGAGTATGTTTCCTGTTTTGCCTAAGCCATACCACATGCATTTCTGAACAGGCCATCCACCTGAAGTTAAGTATGTTTGGGCCCAGCCAGTACTTGGATGGGAGACCATATAGGAAAAGCTTGGATGGCTGCTGAAAGAGGTGTTAGAAAGGTCAACAGGGGGTGCTTACCCTGTGGTCTGAATGTGAATCACAATGTCCCATTGCAGAGATGGGCACACTGTGCTGTAAAAATGGCACCATCTTTCGGAAGAGAAGTAAAACTCTCTGGTCATAAAAGATCCCTGGACATCCTTCATAAAGAGTAAGGTATATCCCAATGTGTTGAATACATTGCCCTCCATGACCTAGTCAATCTAGCCCTCTAATCATCCCCTGTCTTTAATTAGCTATCTCTGTCTCACCACTTAACCACCTAGTAGCTAATGTGTGGTGAACATGCTGGCAAAAAAATGGCTGCCGTTGCATCATCCAAGTGTAGGCTGCACATTAGTGATGGTTGACATGGCTCCCCACTCACTATGAAAAGCAATTTGGGTAGTGAAAAAAGTGTTATATAAATGTGAAGAATTATTACTATTATTGAGATGGTATAAAGAGAGCCACTAGCCTCTGTGAACCTACTGTATAATTGGATTATGTAGATTTAGACCATAGAAAGTTGTATGTAAGACATTATTCGAACAGATATCCAAGTTCCTAAAACAGAAATCCTCTACCTGTCCATCTTTACCTGCTTATTCAGGAACATGGAACTGTGCCTGTAGCAGTTGATACAAATCAAGGATCTTCGATTGCAAATTTTTATAACAGTGACATCTAGAACATAAAGCCATGGATAGATTTGCAACTTTTTCTTATTTAAATCACAAAATTAATAATCATGTATTTACTGGCACAGATGCAAAACTCATTGCATTTCAAAACATACTGTATACCCTGTATAAAATCTTTAAAGAGCTATTTTTGACAGATAATGGATGCCTAATTAAGTTCAATGACTCTGGATTAATGGCAACCATGACATATTCTGTTAAACAAAAGAGAAAACAAGCCTTATTTTCTTGTCAGACAATGCCATAAAAATGATTGTTTTTTCTATTATATGCAGATATCAATAAGCTTTTTGTAATCTCTAACATGTTCCTGGTATTCTACATTTGTATTATCTGTCAGAATCTTAATTGTTACTGCATAAAAATTATTAGCTGCAGGAGGGATTTATTTTATTTAAAATCTAAAAAAAAATGAATCCACTGCAGTCACTGAGATGTCCTTTAAGAGAGCCACAGGCAAAGTGCTGGTTCTCTTTTATTTTTGTTTTCTTTCAATGTTTTTAAAGTTCCTTCTTCTAATGGCATTTCTGCTAAAATAGAGAAATAATTAATAGGAAGCATTTGGCAGAAAAACCAAATGTTTTATACAATTGGAGCACCAGCACAAAGCGTCAAAAGAACTTTCTCTCTTTACATCACTCTTTTAGGTATTTTGCTGTTCTTAGAAGGACTGCTATTTGTTGCAATGGATGGAATTCTTTTGTGATGATAAATGGCTTGCTGTTTGTCTAGGCTCCCCTGCAACTGATTCTGTGTGGTATAGCGGGTCCGTGGCTTCAAAAAAAAGGGCCGGGTTTTAAATCTGTATAGGAGTAGAGTTGGCGAAGGTGGATTAGTTTAAATACTTGGGATCAACAGTACAGAGTAATGGGGATTGTGGAAGAGAGGTGAAAAAGAGAGTGCAGGCAGGGTGGAATGGGTGGAGAAGAGTGTCAGGAGTAATTTCTGATGGACGGATATCAACAAGAGTGAAAGGAAAGGTCTACAGGACGGTGGTGAGACCAGCTATGTTATATGGGTTGGAGATGGTGGCACTGACCAGAAAGCAGGAGACAGAGCTGGAGGTAGCAGAGTTAAAGCTGATAAGATTTGCACTGGGTGTGACGAGGATGGATAGGATTAGAAACGAGTACATTAGAGGGTCAGCTCAGGTTAGACAGTTGGTAGGCAAAGTCAGAGAGGCGAGATTGCGTTGGTTTGGACATGTGCAGAGGAGAGATGCTGGGTATATTGGGAAAAGGATGCTAAGGATAAAACTGCCAGGGAAGAGGAAAAGAGGAAGGCCTAAGCGAAGGTTTATGGATGTGGTGAGAGAGGACATGCAGGTGATAGGTGTAACAGAACAAGATGTAGAGGACAGAAAGATATGGAACAAGATGATCCGCTGTGGCAACCCCTAACGAGAGCAGCTGAAAGAAGAAGCTGCAGTTGTACTGGATTCTCAACTGTCTTCCTTCAATGAACTGATGGTGTAAATGTCATTCCAGGACCAGATCTCAGCTTTGAGAACCCCTCTCTACTGTTGCTCTGTAACACCGCTATAATCTGCCTGGTCCTTTGCCTTCAGAGTCTTATCATCGGCCAAGCTTCACCCTGTTCCCCTGGGTTCCATGGCCACTCAACCTGTCACACTTTTCCCCAGCTACAAAACACCAAAGCTTTGCCAGCAACTGTGCACCCAGACCTTTGGATTTTAGCAAATGGAGAAGCAGTGGTGAAGCTGCAGAGGCTAGCAGTATTTCAATTGTCTTCCTCCCTGTACTGATGCTGCAAACAGCATTCCAGGTTAAGACTCTCCAGCAGCTCTTCAGAAGAGCCCAGAAAATTCATTTTAGGTTTCAATGGCACTCTGTGCTTTGCTTCTTATGCACAAGATGTTTGTCTGAATAATAAGACAAGCACTGTATTTAAGTAAGCTGTTACTGCATATTTACTGTATGCTTGATCTTCATGTTTTTTTCAGTTAATGGAATCTGAGTGGTGGTTACCCCTACGTATAAGGCCATCACATCCACTCTGGGACTCTCTGCAGCTACATACTGGCTTGTTTCTTTCATTGTGTAGGTCTGGACATTTTCAACATTGTATATGGGTTTTAATCATTGGAATTACCATCTCTTACCATAAGTAGTAATAGCAATGTGTATATGTACAGACTACAGTGAAATTCTTGCTTACATGTCTAACCAAAATGCAACACGTGTTAAAAAATAGAACCTTATTCTAATTAATAGAAAACACAAATTATATGATGTAGTTTTTAATTCCTATTTCTATGCTCCCATTCCCTTAACTTTGTGGATCTGTGCTGGATGGTTGCCAGTTTAAATCCCGTTACTGCCAGAAGGGATCTTACTCTGTTGAGCCCTTGAGCAAGGCCCTTAACATGAAAATTTCTCCAGGGGTTCTGTACAATGGCTGACCACTGCGCTCTGACCCCCAAAGGTCATGTGGAAAGACAATTTCTCCACAGGGATTAACAAAGTATATCAAAATAAAAAAATAACTATCAAATAAAAAAAACAAAAATCCTGGCCCTATTTACTGTATATCTGGTAATACGATATACATAAATGATGTTGTTAAGATATAAATAACAAGCTTGTTAAGTTTGTGGTGCCCTTTGCATGGCCCTTCCATTATCTTAATCCATCCCACTGCACCACCACACACATGCAGCACCTAAATCATGACAGGAACGTCCTGCAGGTAAACCACACACACTATGCTGCATTTCACCCATGTAGCTTCTTAGCCACAGAGGTTATTTATGTAAAAAGGTGATATGATGGCATGACTGACACATAGCACAAAGGCAATGCAGCCAATGTTTAACAGAAGTTTAACAGAATAAAACGAATCTTGTCAAGCTGAATTTATCCTCTTATTGTTAGTGTAAACTAAACAGAAGACATTTCCCCTCTTTTGAAAGACCATCCCAACCATGAATCCTTGAGGCTGCATTATGCACCTGCAGACACTTGTCAGGATAAAGGGTCCAGTGAAAGGAAACAAATATTTATTTTTTTAAAGATGAGAAACAGAAGATATGTGTGGAGTACACAGCCACAGCCAATACGCCACCTAGATCCTGCATCAGTGAATGTGATGCACAGTTTTACTACTTCAGAACACTGCAAATGCTTCTTACCTCATTTCCAACAATTCCTCCTGTGTAAATAAAACACAAATTATGAAAAAGGAATGTCACAAATAATCAGGAAATTTCACCCCGACTGCTTTCACACTACAGTATCCGTATACAGGATGACCACTACAGTGCTGTTCTCAAAATAATGTTTGTGGTTTATTTTTGACCCGCACCTTTCCTTCCGCAAGCAACAGGATGCTCAACAAGGCAGTGATGCATCTTTGTTTTTCCTGAGAACTAAGAGAGATGTGTCGTACTTCCTTGTGCATAGTTCCTAAACCAGTAAACAAGAATGGCTGTAAAACAGATTATGTGTAATTGAGAAATGTCAGCTACAGATCATCAGGGTTTATGCACCGAAATTAAAATGTACAGAAAGTAAAGATGTTACTTTCTTTAGTATATACAGTACATAATTATACATTTATAAGGCAACAGGCAGAGTGGTTGCTTTGTGGTTAAGGATCTGTGTTGGTATCTGAAAGGTTGCCGGTTGAAATCCTGTCACGGCCAGAAGTGATTTACTCTGTTGAGCCCTTGAGTAAGGCCTTGAACCTGGAAAATTGTTCCAGGGGCGCTTTACCATGGCTGATCCTGTGCTGTGACACCCAAAAAGGTCATGCGAAAAGACAGTTTCCCTTTGGGGATTAATAAAGTTTGTTAAATCAAAATCAAAATGGTATGTAGTGGTTAGCACTGTTGCTGCACTGTGCTGAGAACTTGTTTTCAGTTGGTGATGTGATATGTGTCTCTGTGGTCTTGCAGATTTTTCTGGTATCCACATGACTTTTTTTCTTTTTTTTCTCAAGGATGTATATTTTAGTTTAACTGTGGCATTGGAATTGGTTTGGTATGAGTGACTGTGGGTGTGTATTTGTGCACTTAACAACAGATTGGTGTCCCATCCAGGACTGATTCCTCCCCTATACTTTGCTTAGTCACCACAGGCTTCAGAAAACAGATGCACACACACACACATATGTCTCTCTATATATACTGTATAATCCAACGTTTGTCTGTCTGTATGTCTGTCCACTTTCATAAGAGAACTACTTAATGGATTTAGATCGTTTTTTTTCTATAATTTGCTTGAACATTCGTACTAAGTATCATAGTACTGATTTATTTGCGTGAATCTGAGAGAGACACAGTGGGCCAAGGGGAGGGGGGCGGGGCCCTCCTCACTTGTGTGCCAGCCTCGGGGCGTATCTTTCATCTGTTTAGCTAGCGAATGAGAGAACTACTTAACAGCTTTAGATCAGGTTTTTTTCTAGAATTTGCTTGAACATTCCGGTTTATTTTGCGACTTCTCATTGCGCTAAGAATCATAGTTCACTTGCAGGAGCTGCAGGCCTAGGGTAGGGGGAAGCGTGATGTCAGGAGTGGGGAGTCGGTCTACCTATGCGTTTTGGAGCTTAACTTGCCTCCGCTTAGCTAGCAATACCGTTTTGTTTATTGATTTTTGAAGTTTGTCCTGTTTCACTACTACGCGGGCGAAGCCGCGAGGAACGGCTAGTATTATATATTTACATATATATTCATTCTCATCCCAGGCATCTAGCCAGAAACCTTGAACCTATTGTAACAGCAGTAAAGATGAACAGGTTCAATTTTAATAAATCAGTTAAAAAGCTAGATTATTGAAAGAGTTACATGAACAGAGATCGTCACGATATATTGGGCTGAATGGCCTATGTTCTTATTTACAAATCAATAACGTTTTTCTTGAAATGTGTCTGATTTGTGCCTGTCCATATATATTGTAAGTATCAGAATTTAAGTGAACAAGCTGAATTGCATGACAAAATGAAGGTCCTGGTGGTGAAAATGAATGGAAAGTCTAGTATGCTCCTTAATTGATTTGAATAGATTGCTATCTGTATATGTATCTTTTTGTTTTATTTGGTTATAGAAGTATGCAAAAAACAGTATATTATTGCTTGAGAGATTCTAAGTAGAGTTTAAGGAGCAGTCAAAGCTCTCAGTGGGATCAATCATAATAATGAGAGAGTCTTGAATGCCTGGCTCATGTTTCCAGACCATCTTTGCCTTAGGTTTCCTGCAGCTATACATATTTATATATTTTTTTATTTATACCGTACATATATGTATTTATTACTTTTTCCAGGAAAGCATGAGAAAAGAAGCGAGCAGCATGTCGTGTATTTTGATCTATTGTGGTTGTATCCTGCAACACAAACTTCAGTGAACACGTACGCTGATATCCAGACTTATCCCACATTTTATAAATAAATCTTAAAGCTCAGCTTCGGAAGTAAGCTAAACTGAGCACGTAGGACTGACCAGGAGTAGATTCTGAATGACACGATACTAACAAACTGAGGCAGGAAATTAACTAAGAGGGACACGTTTCAGTATTAGTCAGAAGGAATTTAATTACAGGATGTTCGATAACCTTTACTAAGTTCACGTGTTCATGTGAGTTTCTTCCTCTGTAAAGTTATCACATTGGAAAGTCCTTTGAACCATTTAGAGGGCTGATTTTGTATTACTTGTTCATTTCTCACAATTCATTTTAAGAAAGTATAAGAAAAAAAATGCCACCAGTTACCCCAGATAACCTGTGCATCCATTTCATTATATCCGGACCATGCAATTCTAAAGTGAGACTGGAGCAATAATGAAAACATACCTGAGGTAAATGTTTTCACTGAGCAGGATTACACTTGGCACCACTGACATCTTAGACTGAAATAGAAAACTGAAAAAAAACACAAAAATCTGATTTAATACTACTGGTCGATACCAGGATTAGCTCTGCTCAACAAGATCTGCTTGTGCAGGTAAGGCTATGGTGGGCTGCATGGAATGGTTCTCAAGCAACAGTGTTTAATCAGCTCTGCCACAATAGGTAGAAGCAATTAGTCAGTAACAGCCCACATCCCTGAACCTGCAGTATATTATATCTGTATCTAACACACAGTAAATCTGGGATTCTGAAGTCTTTATTAACAGATGGTCACATAAATAAGTCATTCTCTTCTTGTAAAACAAAATGAAGCTCCATGGCTTGGTTCTCATTTTAGCATAATCAGTTTTGCCATCAAATTTAATAATACATTTTTCCATTTCTTTTTGATTTTGCAGTTTTCTCAATGTTTGTTATTTTTTCAGTTTTCGTGTCATCTGCACACTTCACAATTTTACTAAGTATAGTATATCCAGTATCTTTAATGTAATTAAGAATAGTAATGGTCTATTGATGACTTCACCATGCATTCAGAATTTTAAGCTCTGACTTGTATTTTGCTCTTGCTATACTTAAAGCAGTACTCCAACCAAAAAAATTTTTTTTTCACTTGTTACTTACCTTGTGAGTCTGTGGTAATAACTGAGGGAAAATGTTAATCTTATTCTTTTAATGGAGAGCAGAGATCACAAAGTTTAGGATACAAAGGGCGTCAATGGTGGCCCACAGAAGACCAATCTTGAACTACAGCGAATAATATTAAAACATCCATGAAAAAAATCTGCTTCCTTCTGTTTCATAATTCAAAAGTTAATTAGCCGGGCATATGCTTACAATGTCAGAGGTGCATGTTTTTTTTTTTTTTTTTTTTGTTTGCTAATATATTGTTAAATTAATACTGCTGGAAAATCAAAGCAGTGCAAGAACATAAAGCACATTCAAAGACAATTGAGCTTTTTAATTGAAGTCTACCTCTCCCTCTCATTCATTGTTCAAGAGACCAGTGAAAATAGAAATTAATAATGTCAAAAGGCACCAATAGAATAAAAGTACTGATAAAAGTTAACAGTAACAGAAAGTTATTAGGAGTAAGTGAGCAGTCAATTAATAGATTAAGCATATTAGCATACACAATTAATTAGAAAGCAAGTGAATCTTGTAAGAACAGCATCTGTGAAACAGAATATGATGATGAAGAACGTAAAACATATTTGATTTTTCTAATATTTTTGACATTGTAGAGGTTATTAAACATTTCATTATTGGCAACAATAAATTAACTGAAAATTAACAAGTAAAATGAGCTGCAAAGACTCAACAAGTCTCTAAATACACACAACATTAGCCCCCAAAGACAAATGAAGGAGGTTTTATGAGAAAGGAATATATTAAGGTGCAAAAACAGCCTGTTTATTGACAATATCCATACTAAAAAACAATGCTTGATGGCATAACAAAAGTAACTGCCATGTAGTTGAGTGGTGTCTATGCACCCAGTTCTGCCGATGGGTCCTCTGAGTTGGAGCTCCTTCTGTCAGGTCGTCTCTGCAATACAAGATGCCTCCTTCAAGGCAGTCGACCTCTTGAAGCTCTGGGAACAGAAGGGGTGGGGTCAGTTGCTCTAACTGGGCAGTTTCTCAAGACTGTGAAGGAAGAAAATCACAAGACCATTAGTGGCATCACCCCCTCTTGGCCTGGGAAGAGCTTTGATGGTTATCCTCAGATGCACATGCATGACAGTAAGAAATGTAGGCTAGCCAACAATATGACATTATAGATAGATAGATAGATAGATAGATAGATAGATAGATAGATAGATAGATAGATAGATAGATAGATAGATAGATAGATAGATAGATAGATAGATAGATAGATAGAAACTTTATTGATGCAGAGGGAAATTTATTTAAAAAATGTGCTGCTGTACCTGGAAATTACAGGCCAATTATGTGAGAAAGATATTTTCTGAAGTGATTATAAAAGAACATTTCAAAAAAGTATTTGCATATGTTTAGATACAGCAAATTCAATTTCATTTTCTCTGACTTTTGTGAGGAGTGTGAAGAACGGCCGGCAGCTCAACCCAGCCGGGACACCCCGAGAAGGAAAATATGGCGGAAGGCAGCAGCTTTTGGACACTGCCTCCCCCAAGACGCTAGATGGCAGCTCCCCTGGAGTATAGCAGTGCCCCGGATTCCCGCAGGGCATACTGGGACTTAAAGTACAGTTTCACAGCCCTGTTGGCTGACGTGGGTGCCGCCAGGGTGAGCTGTCGAAGGACCAGGGGAGTCATACTTTCCCTATAGCCCAGAAGTACTAATGGCTCACGTGGGCAGGAGCCCTGAAGTACTTCCGGGCTGACTAAAGAATTGAAGTTCTCCATCTGACCCAAAGTGCTGGAAAGTCACGTGGAAGGAAGAAGAGAAGCACTTCCGGGTCAGGCACTATATAAAGAACTGCTGAAGACCCAGCAGGCGAGCCGGAGTTGGGAGGTAGAAGACAGAGCTTGCTGAGAGTTGTGGATGACAGAATTATATTGATTTATTGTTTATGGTGGCTGTGGTGCTTGAAAGGCACTTTGAAGAAGAAAAAACAATTAAAAGAACTTCTTCATGCTTTTACTCTGTGTCTGCGTATCTGTCTGTTGGGTTAAAAGGGGCAACAGCGACCCCTGGCATTTACAGGAGACAAGTAAGTAGTGTTAAATTTGTCTGCATGTTAAATACAATTTTTGTTAATTCTGGGTAACTTTTCCAGATTTTCATTATTTTTGTCTTTTTGTTGATTTGTTGCTGATGTCACCTGACATTGTTTTCCTGTTGCAGTATGTTTGCTTGCATGCATCAATTGGTGACTGAGCAAACAACATTTCATTTAAGAGTGAAGAGCTGCAGGAATTAAATATTTACACTTTACATAGTGTGGCAGATGACCAGGGACCTTGCCCCACCAGGATGCCTGGAGCACGGAAGGACTGGGAGAGGGGCAATATCTCCCCTGGGCACAAGAGGCAGCCCCCCTGATTTCCATCAAGGACCATGGATATGGAGCTGGGAAATTCAACCTTGTGGTGGTCCTTGGCCAACCCCAGGGGGTGCCTGGATGGTTTCCAAGCCCTGGAGGACAGCACTTCCACCACACCTGGAAGTGCTGCCGCTCCAGGAACTGTGTACGCCCGGAGTGCTTCCAGGTGCAAGGGAATGCACTTCTGCCACACCAGGAAGTGCTGCTGGAAGATCATCACCAAGCACCTGGAGCACATCCGGGGCGTGATAAAAGGGGCCACCTCATTCCACTCGAGGAGCCGGAGTCGGGAGGAGGAACACGGAGCTTGTGAAAGAGTAGTCGTATGTGAATTGGTGGAACCAGTGTGTACACTTTGTAAATAAACGCGTGTGTTGTGGACATTTAGTGTTATGTCTGTCTGTGGCCAGGCTATCTGTTACAATAGTAACAAAAGGACTACAATCGTGTCTAACATCGAAATAATCAAGTGGAGTTTTAGTATGGGGAGGTGTAAAAAGGAAAGTAATATGAGGGGTCAAAAGTTTTCAGTTTTTTTGGGGGGGAGGGGGTCAGTCGTTTGTTGATTCATGCTGACACTATGTTCTTTGATAAGCCAAAGGAGCACTGTGTAAGTTAATATAATAAAAAGGTAAATTTTGGTGCATTCAAGGCTCATGTGTCATCCCTGCTGTAAAGTGGGACAAGGGAACCCTAGAACAAGATGACACACTGGCCCTGGAGCTTTGCACAACTGGAAATGCTCAAGGAGAAGCTCCCCTGAGTCATCCTGACCATGGTCCAGAAACCAGCAAGAAAAGGTAACTACAGTTTGGCATTACTTCTTTTCTTCTACAGCAAAAGTTTTCCAATGGTTTACATAATCGATAGACCCTTGCTGGTCCTTGTGTTAATACCTCTACCACCCGTGAAATGAAAACAAAACCAAAAAACTTATGGAAGAACTTTATTGTTGGTTACAAGTATATGATCAGTTATTTAATAAATTACCTCAAAAATACTGTAAACTGAAACATCAAGAGCAATAGATACCATGTGTGTTGCACAAATGAATGTAACATTGTTTAAAACAGAAACAATTTTGATACAAGGACGTGTTTTCTCAATTAACTGAAGTCTTGAATGATATCTGTCAAAACCCCTCACTGGCACTATTGTTGTTTTAATTGCTGCAAAATGATTTGTATAAAAATATTGTAAACATCTTCCATAAACAATTTGGTTATTTTAAAGATGATATATAATGTGGATACAAAAGAACAGGTTTCACATAAAACGTGTAACACCTTTAAGAGCCATAACTGGGGTGATTGTACCAAAAAGAATCCAGAGGTAAGATACAAGATTTAATTTTGGATATCAAGTTATGGGCTATGGGAAAACATTGAAGAATTAAGATTAAGAAGTGGTATGATAGATTTCCTTAAAATTATGAAAAGAACAAATAGAGCAGATGCCAACTCTTACCTTAAACTAAGTTCTTCAAAAAGAATATGCTAGTATGGACGAAAGGTTGGAATGAAGTGGTTCCCTACCCCTAGAAAATGTGTGATTTATGTTCACATCTGTACAAAAGTAATATCACAGTTGAAGATGAAAAAGTCAAATTTCTAATTTTTCAATTACAAACTGAACAACATTCAATAGTAAAGGTGAAAAAATTGAACTAAAAAAATAAGCTTTTAACTTAGTGAATAAAAATTAAATCTAAATTAAGCAATATACCTTTATAAATTCTCAGTAATCTTGTAATTGTGTCCCTCATGAAGCTTAGACACTCAATTGATGATCCAGGGGTTGGGGGTATCCCACAAACCTTTGTCCCCCAATAACACCAGTTCAAAAATAGATGCGTTGCCCAATTGAAATCGCTGCACTACCACCAGGACCACCACCAAAGTTATTAATAAAAGTTATTGGCCTTTACAAACGTTCAACCCACAGCAAAAAAAACATTTCTGCTCATTCACAGGTGACAACTGAGCATGCAATTCTTGATCCTTTTCATATCATAGAACAGGAGCACTAATTAATAAATGACCTACAAATGACGGCACACTGCAAGGCACCAATTGCACCACGATAAAGTTGGACAACCCAGCTCTCTCTATTTTGGCAAATCGTGACACAGCCTTTATCTTTGTCGCAGCCCCTGAAATGCCATCTCGCCCTCTGCAGGTTGGGAATCCCTGGGGTAAAGGGTATATTTGTACAGACAGATTTAGCAGAATAGCTTAAATCAAACTACTATAAACTGAAACCCAAAGAAATGCATTACATATATATATATATATATATATATATATATATATATATATATATATATATATATATATATATATTCTTTTTTTTGCTACCACCTTCCTTTGCTAATATGAGGTATATTGCTGATTACATTACTGATCCTTAAACCTAACTGCAGAGGCTAAGAATGAAATAAGATCTAATTTTTTAAAAGGTTTTCTTCACCTTTTGAAAATGCATAAGATATTAATGTATGTATTTTGAAAGAAAAGCACACAAACGGGCTCCAAGAAGCTGCCAGAAAAGTACATAGCTATGTAGCCCACGCTGGGGCATTGAGCAACTCTTTAAGACCGCTTCAGGCAACGTACATTCAAAAGAATTTTTTTATACAACTGAACATAATTACACACTAAAACCTGTCACAGTTCATGAGGTCTGACACTTCTATAGGAATGGTCCAAAAATAACATTAAAATGGATGATCTTTTTCTTTTTGGACTTTAAAGTGTTCTTTTAAAAGTATCATTAACTGTGTTGAATGTATATTTCCTTACCGTAATTTAATTTACCTTTTTCTTCATGTAAATCAAATGGTGTAGGTCATTTTACAGCTAACAAGCTCATAATATGTTTTACAAAGTAAGACATACATAACATATCAGATAATACTGTATGATGCAAAATGTAGGTGGAAAAGAGAGTTACATTTTTGTATTGCTGGTTCAATGCATATTTCACAGGTAACATTGTACCTTTGAGTCACTTGTAACATTGAGTGACTTTTTTGTAAGTTGCTTCACCAAGCTTAGCATGATGACAGTGTTCCTATTTGTGAACACTCAGGGGTGCTCTCATAGAATTCCTTCAATCCAGAATAAAATGAAGGAGACCAAAATATGCTAAAACAATATGTTTATTAATTAAAATGAAACATGCAGGGAGGTATGAATACTAAAAGAATACAAAATTCAATTATTATTTTTCATGTTTTATGTAATTTCTGTTATGTTGGTTCATTATTTAGCATTTAAATATTCTTTAAATTTATATGTGTGTCAATGTCACACTTAAGAGACCACCCTTCTCCTATATATTCTGGCAATTTCTGATGGATAAAATGGCAGCAAAAACTGGTCTGTAGGGCTTTAGGACCAGAGTTAGAGACCCCTACTATAGAGGAAATGCATTCCAGTTCATACAAGTATTTGAGCATTTCACCTGCACAACAGAGACATGCCCAGTAATAAATTCTGAAAGTATTCACCCCTTGGAGTTTTGTCATGTATTCTTTATGTTACACCTCCAAAGTTAAATGTATTGAATTTTTTTTCTCATCACACAATAAATTCAACACTTTTACAAGTAAAACAATATATTTTATTCAAGGACAATTGTTTGTCCAGAATTAAAGATTTATATTACTCATTTACAAAAGTATTCTCCCAACACCAAGTACAGCCATCTTCTTGGATAAGTTTTAGATACGTCTTTTCACATGTTGATTTGGTATTTTTTTCCCCATTTTATAATGAAATGTTTAAACTCTGACAGATGAGGTTGAGCATGTTGATGGATATGTGTAATTGTATACTACAGATTTACAATTGCATTCAAGTGTAGGCTCTGGCAGGACCATTCCAGAATGCTAACTCATCCCATTTTTTTTTTTCTCTGAATTCACTGTCGTAATCTTCTTTATTTATTTATCTGGTTTGTATACTGTATACCCTACCGTTCTTTCTTATATTCTGTAAGTGCCTTGAGCATGGGAAAGGCGCTATATAAATAAAATGTATTATTATTATTATAGTAGTTTTTGGCCATGTGCGTCTGGTCATTGTTTTGTTGCAGGTTAAGGTTGTAGAAAAAGAGGAGCCAAAAGGCATTTAGATTAAATGGACTAGTAAATGAAGATTTGTTTGAAAGGGAGAGACTAAAGAATAGTTTTGAACAGACAGGAGGTGAAAAACAAAAATAGATTAGAAAAATCAAGTGCATCCTTACATAACATGTTTTTTGTTTTTTTTAAGTTTCTTTGCTGGCCTATTTTTACATATAGTACAATTACATTTAAGTTCCTGAAAGACATCTTGGTAATCATGCAGATAGGCCAATTTGGACATGGTTTGGTTTTAGATATTAGATGTTTGAAACAGGTCTCAGGTTTACAGTACATGTTTGTGAATTTTGTTCTTGAGTTCTTTCCAAATGTGTACACTCTCATCTTCAGTCAGTTATGTTGCCAATATAATGCAGTTTTTCTTGATTTGCAGATAGTCTTCTTGTGGAGCTTTTGTCTAGTTTGCTGTCTCTGTAAAAGTGGGAATCATAATCCTGTCAAAGGCTCTGTGATGATTTACAGCTTAATAATGACATGCAGTGTGACATTTCAACTTACTGTGAAGTTCCACATCATATCATGGCAGGTCCCTGTGCTTCCTATAAGATACATTCATCATGTTAGGTGCTGGTACTTCATCAGGTCTAGAGTTGCTACAGGATCTGATGGATGCTTGCTGTATATTGCACTTTATTGGATCAATGTCCATATTCATAGGATTGGGTTTATAAAGCTTTGTTCATTTCCCAATCTGTATGGCTTCTGTTCAATGCCTTTGCGCACATCATTATTGCAAAATGAATATGTGTTTACATGAGTCTTTTTTCCATACTCACATGAGTTGCCTGTTTCACAAAGTTTAGTCAGACATTTTCCATCCTGATCTTGATATGTTCCGCTCATCCATGTTAAAAAGTACTGTAATTATATATATTTTAAAATTCACATATGTATTTTTTGTCATTCTTTGAAATATTCAGGATTCATTGCAACATATTCTGTTCTTGTTACTGTGATTAACGTTCCACGTATATATGGTCTATCTCATTTAGTTCAGTTGCAAGTCTGTAATGCTACCACTCTAAAAACTGTCTGTCTCATTTAGATTCAGACTTGTGATTCCATGTTGTACTGTTTGTGCAAATATATATAGAATTAGACACATTGCCACACTCCCGCATACAGAGCCAAAGCAGGTTCACTTTGATTCCTGCCAGGACTGGTTTCTGTCTTGCACCAGACGCTGCTCGGATAGGCTCTAGTTCCCGGTCACATGGCAAAACATTACAGATGCTTGCAAAATGGATAGACGGGTGGATTTACCAGGTGAATTCCACCATTACACACATTGGCTTCCTTAAATTTTGGTCACCTTAGACCTGCTCTCACCTCAGACACCAAAATGAACAAAGCTTCTAACATACAAATGAGATTGGCTTCTTCATAAAAGCTGTTATCAGCATAAAGGCATTTTAGGTAAGCATGGGTGGACACAAAGAAATTATTCTCTTGAGGGGTATTTGTTTATTCTTGTCTTTCTTTTTTAACATTCTGATAAGAATCACTCTACAATATGCATTTGATATAGGTGGCTACAGGTCAGATTTCCAGCAAAGTAAAACATGTAGTGAATAAATAAAATAAAAATCATGTCCTAAAATCTCCTTGCCACCTACTGCCCTTCTTGAAGTTATTTGAACTTGTGTTTTTTGTATGTATGCTTGCAAAGTGCATGTTGTTTACTTGACACAACTTTATCAAGTTGAAAAGCACTGTAATATTCTTATTCATCTTCCTACTATATATTGATTGTGTTTGTTTTTGAAAATATGCAACATCTGACTTGAACCTCTGCTAATGTGTTTGATGGCTAACCTATGTGCCCACCACAGTATTGCACCTTTCACTGTTTTGTCTCTTATCTCAATATACTGGCCTCTACTTTTCCTGCTTTTTGAACTTTTTCCATGCACCTTATGACTGACATTTTCTTTTCCCATAAGGTGGCTTATTTTATTATTTATATTAGATTTATTAATTACATTATAATAAATAAATCACAATTTATTCAGATATTCAATACATATCTCAGATCTAACAGGAAAAAAACCCCAGAAATTCAATTTCAATAGAAATCAATTTATCCAAGAGTTCCCAGAGGTTCAGAATGCTTAGTTAACAAACAACCAAATGAATAATGTCAGCTATATCTTAAAGACATTTTATACATTTTCTTGGATCTTTTTTTTTTAATTTAAGCAAATATGACATTCTTTTCCACTTATTAGTGTAGTAGATGGGTTAGGATTCTTCTAGCTAAGCAAGACCTACGATACACAGTAAATTACCACAATAAATTATTCATAAAGTGGGGACATCCCACTCAGTATTACCACAGATACTGCTGTTATAGGATTATTGACAATTTGTGTGACTAAAACTATCCAAAAGATAAGCAAAAAGTTGATTCCAATAAGATCACTTAGGGCATTCCCAGGACACGTAGCACAAAGAAGCGGGCATCTGATAGCTCCACTCATGATTAGACAGAAGTACATTGGGGATGATCTCAGTTGAGATAAATGCATATGATACGTACATAAACGTGAGGAGACTTAAACAATATTACATACATATGCATTTTATTGATAGCTAATTTTAATGTATAATCTAACACTCCAAATATCTAATGTATGTGTGCAAAAGTGGTAATTTCTGAAGATACTACTTGTGTCTTCATCATTGCCTTTGCAGATAACACAGTGTTCACAAGCAATTACTGTGGGAAGGTTGGGAATGTCAGGCCAGTTTCTTTTAGCAAGATCTCTAAGTGGCAAGTATTAAAATTAATATTTTGAAAAAAGGTGATATTTGGAGAGCAATTGTTCAGATGGTGCAAATATACTGACAATCATTTACTTAGTATAAATTATTCTGTCTTGCTACTTGCGTTCCATTGGAACACTCCTGAGCACATTACTGTGGACAATTTGACATTGTCCTACTCAAATTAATCCAATCACAGATTAATAGAGCATTCAGCAAATCATTTCAAAATTGGACTGCTGCCCCATGACACAGTGTTCTTTTCATTCTGCTCTTTATTTTTTGTCCTAGTGATGGTGTATGACTGTCCTTCCTTTTCTTGTATGAACTGATTATCTTTTCAGGCAGACAGGCAGTGTGAGGTGGATGGGTTGTTTTACCTTTATTGGTTGTATCTTCTCCAATAGTTCCTGTTTTTCTTCTTAATGTGGTTTAATAAAAATTATTATAAAAAAGACTAAATATAAAGTGTCTTGTAATTCTTATAAATTATACGACTCAAGGCTGCTAGAAATAAATTATTGTGTTTCAAGAGCACAATTAACAGTAAAAACTCATCCTTAAGATTTTTCTTGCATTAATTCTGAGGGAGTTCTGAACCAGTAGATTTCTGCTAAGTTTGTGATAGTTAGCAGCCGCTGCTGCACGCAGCAAACTTTACATGAAATAAGTTATACAGTAATCCCTCCTCCATTGCGGGGGTTGTGTTCCAGACCCCCCTGCGAAAGGTGAAAAACCACGAAGTAGAAACCTTATGTTTATATGGTTATTTTTATATTGTCATGCTTGGGTCACAGATTTGCACAGAAACACAGGAGGTCGTAGAGAGACAGGAACGTTATTCAAACACTGCAAACAAACATTTGTCTCTTTTTCAAAAGTTTAAACTGTGCTCCATGACAAGACAGAGATGACAGCTCACAATTAAAAGAATGCAAACATATCTTCCTCTTCAAAGGAGTGCGCGTCAGGAGCAGAGACTGTCAGAAAGAGAGAGGAAAGCAAACAAATCAATAGGGCTGTTTGGCTTTTAAATATGCGAAGCACCTGTGGCACAAAGCTGTTGAAGGCGGCAGCTCACACCCCCTCCGTCAGGAGCAGAGAGAGAGAGAGAGAAAAACAAACAATCAAAAATCAATACGTGCCCTTTGAGCTTTTAAGTATGCGAAGCACCGTGCAGCATGTTGCTTCACGAAGCAGCTGCACAGAAGGTAGCAACGTGAAGATAATCTTTCAGCATTTTTAGACGAGCGTCCCTATCGTCTAGGTGTGCGAACAGCCCCCCTGCTCAATCCCCCTACGTCAGGATCAGAGAAAGTCCGCGCAAGAGAGAGAGAGAGAAAAGTAAGTTGGGTAGCTTCTCAGCCATTTGCCAATAGCGTCCCTTGTATGAAATCAACTGGGCAAACCAACTGAGGAAGCATGTACCAGAAATTAAAAGACCCATTGTCCGCAGAAATCTGCGAACCAGCAAAAAATCTGCGATATATATTTAAATATGCTTACATATAAAATCAGCGATAGAATGAAGCTGCGAAAGGCGAAGCGCGATATAGCGAGGGATTACTGTAGTAGTGTTTTCTCTCCTAATCAAATGAAGCCGCTATGGTTTTTATCTGATTCATTTCATGCTCTTCTTTTATACATACTGTATATTCACTAATCATTAGTCAGTTTGAAATCTAGGCATCAGCATACATCATTATGCTTTAATTTTTAGCAGATCTATTAGCCAGATAAGTAAAGTTCTAATTGTGTTTAATTTTTAAAGAATGCATTGGTATACTCTGAAAAAGATAAAACAATGGAAGGATGCTCATTTCAAAATTGTTACATCTCTTGATTAATGTATGGTGAAAAACCTGACCAGCTAACAATGATTTGTTCAATACCTCCCACCAGGTTACTAATTTGGTTAGGTCTTTAATTTGTTGTGTAATTGTAACTCCTAAGTATTTAGACTGTTCCAAAACATTTAATAATCAGTTTTAGCTGAAATAAATAACATTTTTGGATGATGTGTGCTTTTTCACAGTTTCTGTTTTTCCACAGATGGACCTTACTAAAATAAGAGATAAGAAAACAGGGGAACAATGATTAAAATAATTGATAATGCAACCTGCAATATTTTTTGAAGAGGATCATGTTTAGGGTAGTTTGCAAACTTAAAAAAATAAATAAATAATAAAAATAAATGTAAAATAAACAATAAAATGGTGTAACATTTAGCAGTATAAATCTGCACAAAAGGTATATATATTTCATTTAGATTTCCTTAATATATAAGTATTCCCCTACTACAGTTCTAAAATCTTTAGGCCAGAGTTGGAGGTATGAACATAGTGATAAGGATATGAGGCCCCCAAAAAGTCCCACAAAGCAGGCCAAGACTTTCTCTAGCTTTGCCAGAAATAGCCTCACCCCAGTCATCCGGCCCCCAACCACCAGAGGCCAGCTTCGGCCTACACAGGCTTACAAATTGGTCCTGGCTTTCATAGTTGAAAAGTATCTTTAAATAATCTCAAAATGTATGAAAATATGCCTCTTGGGAGAGAAGCCATGAAACCTCTGACTAGATAAGACAAGTCCCAACACAAATTTTTATACATTGAGAATTTATTTACAGAAAGCAAAATGAAGCATCAAAAATAGAAAAACTGAAAAAACAGAGTTTACCAAAATAGGCAACCCAAACCTAACCAGTCCTAAAACAAAATTCACAAGCAAAAATTCAGTAACAGAAGCAAAAAAAACAAATAAATAAATCCAGAACTGGAAAATATCAAAAGAAAACAGTCCTCACAAAACTCCAACAATCAGCTCTCAATGATCCACTGGTGGGACCTTCTCACTGATCACAATGAAAAGGCAGAGGGAGGTCCTAACAGCAGTAATATCAGGGTGGCCTGTCCTCCTGGGGTTCCAACCACAAAGCAGAAGGAATAATGGAACATTTAAAGACAAAGCAGACAAATAACAAATAAAAAATAAACCTACCAGAAATCACTTATAGACATGAAAAACAGTTATTCAAAAATGACAATAAAACAGAAGATACACCTAAGCCAGGAAAATAAACCCTGGCTGAAACATAACATGAGTGACTTCTTATTTTATTCTATACAGATAATTGTATTATTTTCATCAACACAAAATATGCATTTATCACAAAGTAATAAAGTATGTTCCCGTGATGCAAAAAGATTGTAATTTCTTAACAATTTGCTTTAAAAAATTATATCAGTGGTGGACACCTCTTCATGCTAAGTCTGGTACTTGTCATTAAATGCAACTACTTGACCTTAAGTCACCTTGACATTTTATATTAATCAGTCTCATTTTTTAAAGGACGATGTGCAAGTCATTTGGTACATACAATTGCTGCTTTATACCAATATAAATGTATTCTTTCCAAATGTCTAACTTTTTACAGCCAAATTAGATTCTATTTTTAAAGGTACTATTCTCTTTTGGCTTAAGTATGGTTTCAGTTTCTTTTAATTGGATGTGCTTAGTATAAAGCAGATTCCAAAATAAAACATATGTAAATAGACATGCAGGTTGCCTTATTTTAAAAGAAGTTTTACTTATTTAGAGTAGAATTTGATAACAACTTTACTTTTTTTAATCCTCAGTCTTGGTTAACTTATCATTTCTCTTGATACCACTGCAGAAATTTGAGAAGAGCTGGTGGGATGGGCACCCTTCTCTGCATTGTCCCTTTAGATATTTTCAGCAGCTCAGAATTTACTAGCCCTTGTGTTCCTTCTTTCAGAAACTTCAGGAAACAGTTCCAGGTAAGAGGCGGCATGATCCTCTCTCAGGTGCAGAGTTGACTGTGTTCGCCAGACAAAAACAGCAGGGGCTCAACCCCATTGGTCATTCTTCTTGGAAATCAGGGTGCCTCTAACAGGTCAGTGACAGGTCTTCCAAAAATGCCACCAGTTTCTCATAGCTTTATTGTTGCCTGGTGGATGAAGTATTCTTAAAATGCTTCTGAACTTTTATATGCCCAAATCTTCTTTCTTTTACTATTACCAATGCAGACAGCATGGCATCTAGCATTTCTCCTTTAAGTGTCATTTCTAAGTATGTAGCAATTGATTCCTATTCCTAGATGTTCTGATGGGCTGCAAGTCATAACTGGGAGTGATGCATAGGTCTCCTACTGTTATTGGTCAGTTTACCTGAGTAGGATAACCTAGGTGTATGCCATAGCTTTTGTTCCAGGTCTCAGACTCCAAGTTCTCTGCTCCTTGTTCTGGAAGATTCAACAGGTCCATTGTGGTTCCTTGTAGTGCTTTGAGGAGCACAATAGTAGCTTTAGGTGGGTAACTGTGCTTTTGGGCTTCACCTTGGTTTGTGCTGAAGATAAGTTAATTTGCATAATGATCCCATTGCCAGGTAATCCTTGTTGATACTGTTCTCACCATTGAGAGCAGTATGGCACCATTGCAATATTGCTAAAAAAAGCTATCTTGGCAACACTTTAACTCACACAGGCATTGGACTTTTATTATCAGGACTAATGGTTGTATAGAAGTTGTGTCTATTTTTATTTAAACTGATGCGGATGGTGATTAAATTTGGCACACTGATTTACAGCTAGTGAGGACCTGTGCACATCGAAGTGTAACAGTTCAAAGCTGACATCAGTTTCTTAAATTAGAAATTAGTTCCAACTAGAATACTTTGCAATAAATATTTTTTAAAAGTAATTCGGGACACCTAAATTAAGGATAATGTTTGGGAAGTATGTACCATATGGTTACTTTCATTCTGATGCAGCCTCCTGTAAGAGTGCTGTGGGTGTAGGATGTGAAGGCTGTGTGTTATGTTTAGATTATTCCTTAGATTTTCTTTAGATCCAGAGTGCTGTGATACTGATACTCAACACCTGCTGTGCAGCGACTGGAGTAGGGGAAGGAGTGACAAGATCAGCTGCACCCCTCACAAAAAAGAAGCTGACTTAAAAGAAAAACAAACAAACAAACAAAAGGTCTCCTCTACAAGTCCATGCCTGATGGAGGGAGTTAGGCAAATTACATTTGGGGGATGCAACGGATGCTGTAAAAGAGAAGTTCTGTTAAGTAGGATCAAGTTGCAAAAGGTGATATAAATGGTTTATATGAAATATTCAAGTGGAGTGACTCAACACATCCCACTCTGCATGATACTTATCAGGAGTGTGACTGTACTATATTGTTTTAATGAATTATTTGTTTAATTTGTACAGTATCTGTATTGTTTTATTCTGTTACAACTACTATCATTAATGGGGTGGCACAGTGGTGCAGTGGTAGCACTGCTGCCTCGCTGTAAAGAGACCCAGGTTCGCTTCCCAGGCCCTCCCTGCGTGGAGTTTGCATGTTCTTCCCGTGTCTGCATGGGTTTCCTCCGGGTGCTCCGTTTTCCTCCCACAGTCCAAAGACATTCAGGTTAGGTGCACTGGCGATCCTAAATTGTCCCGTGTGTGCTTGGTGTGTGGGTGTGTGTGCCCTGCGGTGGGCTGGTGCCCTGCCCAGGGTTTGTTCCTGCCTTGTGCCCTGTGTTGGCTGGGATTGGCTCCAGCAGACCCCCGTGACCCTGTGTTAGGATATAGTGGGTTGGACAATGACTGACTGACTGACTATTGTCATTAATTCTAATCCATCTTTCTTTCAGTCATGCTGACTGCAGAGAATCAGAGCACAAAAAACAGAAAATGTATTCCTATTTCAGTTGTTAGGTTGGTATTTTCACAATTTTAGCAGCTTGAGTATGCAAAACTGAGCGGAGGACTTGCGTATGCAAGTGATTTTGCAAATTGGTAGCATCCAGCGTCAAAGCAGCGCTACTGTTCCTGTGTGGTTTCCCTTTCTTTTTTAGATCCACATCCCTGACGTGGCTTGTATGTAATGTACTCTGTGTCCTCTCTGCGTAAAAGAAAGCCCGTTTAAGAAGCACATAGTGACTCACACACACGGAGTACATAGAAGAACATATACAATGCAAAGCATTTAATGTGCTACTTTAGTTACGATGGAATTTGAGAAACTAGTAAATTAAATGATTTTAAGATGAAGTTTATGATGTTCTACTTTAATGACAAAATAAACTACGTGATTAAAGTGGAAATATCGAGATTAAAGTTGACATTCGAGCTTTTTTTCCCACTGTGTCCCTATTTTGTTTTTCTTTTCTCTGTACCCTAATAAGCTTTCATATGACACTCAGACTGGGCTACGACTCGCCTTTTCATGGCAACTTTGATATCTGACAACTTCTTTTTTATTTCAGGAACTGTGCGACTTTGTGAACTTGAGCTTTCGAGTTTCTCTGATACTCTATGTCACTCGATCAACTTCCTTTTGTTGTTTATAACAGTGTTTAAACCAACAAATAGTACGTTTTTCCTTGCCTCCACTTGGTATTTGCTGAAATTCTTCTATTTCCCTGTGCTTAAGGGCTATTTATAGTGATTTGCATATTCAAAGAGGTGTAATTCTGGGAGGAGTTTGGGGTGGGGCAGCAAGCACGTGCACGTGCGTTACTTTTCACGCTGACCGGAATTTATGGAGCAGAAGAACGTGGAATTTGGCGAACGCACAGATTTATGCATCTGGATTTTTTTGTGCGTACGCACATTTTCGCTTTTGTCCATACACCATGTTTTAGTGTGAATTCTACGTGCAGCCTTATGCATGAGGCCCCAGGTCTGTAAGATGAAGCCTACTACTTGCGTACTGGACCTCATTCCCACCACACTTAATAATAATAATAATAATACATTTTATTTATAGAGCGCCTTTCCCATGCTCAAATCCATGTCATAATCCCTACATTGAAAATCATTTCTGTATCTGCAACATTACAAAGTCTGGTCTTGATGCTGACAATATGAACAATTTTTGGCCCATCTCTCACCAACCGTTTGTGTTTAGAAGTTTTAAGGTGTGTGGTGTTGTCCTTAATCACCAGTTACATGTAATAAACTGATGGAACTCTTTCAGTCTGGTTTAGAGCACTGCACAACTATAAAAACAGCTGTGCTTTGGGTACCAAATGATTTGCTTAAGGAAGCAGTCTCTGTGCAATCCAACAAATTATTCTGTTAGACCTCAGTGCAGCATTTCATATTGTCAAACATGATATTTTACTGTCCAGAATGAAGAACGTTTTCAGTATGTCTGGCACTGACCTCCAGTGGTTTAAATCCTATCTGACTGATATGCAAGAGTTTGATAGTCTTGGCACCAGCAATTCCAGCTCAGCACTGATCACACAAGGGGTTCCTCAAGGCCCTGCCCTCAGCCCTCTGCTCTTTTTAATCTATATGCTTCCCATTTGCCGTATTATGCACAACTTTGGACTGGTTTTTTATGCAGATGTTGCTCAACTGTATTTCAGAGTTAAAAGTGAAACAGCTCAAAACCTCAGTGACATTAAAGCCTGGATTCTAATTGGTGCAAACGCTTGGCTTAAGTACATGAACTCCTTCTCAATCACACTTTGTGATAATGTCATCAGACCTTCTTCTACTAGGAATCTTTGTGTCATTTTTAATTCCTCCCTTCCTTGTTCTACCCACATTTATCACATTAAGAAACTTTCTTACTTCCACCTCCATAAAATAATCCATGTTCACTCATTTCCAATGCTGAGAAACTTGTTGTGCTCTTATTACTGCATCGGCTACTGTAACTCTCTACTAGCAAAGCTCCAATTGGTTCAGAACTTTGCTACAGGAGTCCTGACACAGACCTGCAATAGCCTTCATTGGCTCCCCGGGTATTATAGGACTGAGCATATAATTATATTAATACCCTATAAAGCTTTACATGGCCTTACATCAGACTACATCAGTGAACATCTCCATCACTATGATCCTGTCCACCCACTAAGGTCCACTGAATCTGTTTGTACCCCAGACTACTGCAATCTATGGCATGTAGCAGATTATATGTTGTACTGCACTCTATGGGTGACAGAGCCTTCAGTTCTACTGTATAATGTTCACACTTTGGAATGACCTCCCTAAATTAATGAGATCAACCAACTAAATTCTTTCAAAAAATAACTTAAAATTCATTTGTTCAGGAAGGCAGTAACTTACTCTGATATTGTGACCCTTCTTTCTGCTTACCCTCGTTGTCCAGATGTCCAGGAAGATTAGTGTTTATACTACAAATTGTTTTTCTTTTTCAGGGTTTTTTTATAGTATTTATATATTTTTATTTTATTCTGTTTTATTGTCTCTTACTCTATTTCAATTCTGTATGTAACTTTATTTAGTGTTTTATGCAGATACAGTATTATTCGTATCTAATGTTGTAAATGCCCCGTTGTTCTTTCTGAATTTCTATGAAGCACTTTGAGCATGGAAAAGATGCTATATAAATAAAATATATTAACCTTATTATATATAACATGGCTACTCACTTTAAAGAGAGTCTGATCTTTAAGCAAAATAAGTTAAAGATCTTGTGAGACATAACCTAAAAACAATGTAAGATAACACTTTAGTTTTGGCTTTTGTTACATTTTAACCTTTGCTTTGTCCTAAAATCATTGATGAATAATCCAAGTACTATGGTGTTGTACCATGCTAGCCATTATGAATGTAGTGAGAAGTCAAGTTAAATGACACCTTTTATTGGGTAACTAAAAAAGATTACAATATGCAAGCTTCCGAAGCAACTCAGGCCCCTTCTTCGGCATTTCATCCTTTGTTAACATCCACAACAAAGCTCTTGCTTTCCTCTTAAATAAAGACCTTTTTTAAACTATGCTATCCATCTATCCAGTTCCTAACCCACTTACCTATGGCACGATCACAAAGAAGCTGGAGCGTATCCCAGCAACCTTTAGGCATAAGACGGGAACAATCTCTGGACAGGGTACCAGTCCAATTCAGCATAAACACACACACTCTCAAAGGAGTGTGTTCATATAACCTGCATATGTTTGGACTATGAGAGGAAACCAGACCGTTTGGTGGACACATGGTATGTGAACCCTGGTCTCATTACTATGAGGTAGCAGCATTACCACTTTGACTGCACCATCTTAAACTTTACCATTCGTTGTGAAATCTGTCCAAACATACAATATTCCTGATTGAACACTATAAAAGGTTGTACACTGTTTAGTAATTCTGGTATAATAAGCTTGTGGACAATTGCAATATGTAGCCTGATATCTGTACTAATAATCTTAAAGAGAACCAAGATGCAGTGTGGAATCTTAAAGCAAAACAAAATTAAATCTGCTAGCTTTGCCAACATGTAATATGTCTTTGATTTTTGTATTTGTAGGGCACTCTTGGGCTCATGCAATTTTCAAAACAAACTAAAAAATTACAGTAATAGTGAACTTTAAAATTGAAGATCTATCGAAAGAGGTCCGTGGCAGTTAGGCACGTTTGCAGGCTCAGGAGCAACAAACAATGTCAATGAATATTTAATGATTATTACAGTATAACTTTCCTTTAATCAGATTATTTGACAATAAAGGGAATGAATGACCCTATTTTCTTTCTGTCACCATTCATCTACTTGCATAGGCAAATATTCTGTCTTCCTTATAATGTTATTTTGACAACTTTACAAAGATACATGTCTGATACAGCTTTTATAAATAATTAACTGGGTTGTGGCTTTGCAGATAAGAATAAACTGATAGAGATGGGCTTCACAGTAAATTTAATCTGCCATAATCCTGCCAGATCAGGTTCTAATTAGTTAAAGGTTTTGTGGGGTGGTGATTGGGAGTAAGTTCTCTGCAAAGTGTGTGTTTCTATTGTTTTGCAACCCATTCTTGTATTGAGTCCTTTCTCATTTAGAACTTTCATAATAATTTTCATAAATCTTTATGTTATTCAGTAGAAATTATTCAAGTCATACATTCTGTCCTACACTGAGTGTCACAATTTTTTGTTTTTCCTACTGTTTTTTTCTTATTACTGTATATTCTGGAAACCAAATCCATAAGCATAAATTGTTTTTGAATAAATATGTGGTCTGAAAAATCTGATAATTATAAGAACTAGTTCACTTCACAATGTGAGTTAAATCAGTTAAATGACAAGGACATTATGTGATACACTCAGGAGATTACATGACCCATAAAAACACACAACACAAATATTAAAGAACCAGACATTCATTTATAGCTTTATACAATGTGATGTGACGATATAATTCATCTGTTATTTTAGTACATGCAGTAAAAAACTCTTGAAAATGGGCTAGCAATAATCAGTTTGGTGTTCATTTTTAAAGGTAATGATGTGTGTGTTTATTTATGAAGTGTATCGTGTACACATTCTGGCTTGCCTACTCTTTTGGAGCCTTAGCACTTTGTTATTACTACTTTGGCAACAGAGCTTAATCAAGCAGAATATGATGAAATTGCTTGCGTCCTCAAACAGTTGACTAAAATATGATACAAATAAATACAAAAATACATAAATTAAAAATACCCTGCACCATATATACATATATATATATATATATATTGGGATTTTGGGACTGTTCTCATCATGCTAAGAATCATAGTTCACTTGCAGGAGCGATATATTCGCACTAATCCAAAACAGAGGCTGCAGGCCGAGGGGAGGAGAATGCGTGATGTCTGGAGTGGGGAGCTGATCTACTTCTGTGTTTTGGAGTGTAACTTGCCTCCGCTTAGCTGACAATACCTTTTTGTTTATTGATTTTTAAAGTCTGTCCTGTTTCACTACTATGCAGATTGAGCCGTGGGGAATGGCTAGTGTGTGTATATATATATATATATATACTAGCTGTGTAAGCCCGTGCTGTAAAAAGCACGAGGTCCTAGAAACTATTGAAATCCTAGGAGGTTTCGTGTTGCCAATGTGCTCGCATCGCTTGTGCATTAGCGGCTAAGTGACTGTCTTTCTTTGGAGGTTTCCTTTTGCCGGCGTGCTCGCCTCGCTTGTGTTTTAGTGGGGGGAGGTAAACTAAAAGGGATGCATGCATGGACAACAATGAACTGTTCTGTCCCAGATTATTAATTACAGTGTATAGGACAGATAACCATTCATAGTGTGTGTGTGGTGGAAAAGGAGTTTAGGAAGAAAAATAAAAGCATATTCTTTTATTGTTATCCATTCATCGATTTTCTCAACCCACTTATCCAAAGCAGTAGCACAGAGAAACCAGAGTCTATCCTGGCAAGTGGCAGGCACAAGGCAGGAACAACGCATGGACAAGATGCCGTTCCATCACAGAGTGAATACACACACACACACACATCAGGGGTTTATTTAGCATTGCCAATCCAACTAATCTGCATGTTCTAGAACCAGAGCACCAGGAGTATAACCCTTATGTACACAGGGAGAATATGCTACACAAGGAGGACCCAGGGCACATACCTCAATCTCTTTGTTGCATGTACCACCATTCTGCCCAATTCACTCTTTTCATTATAAAAAATTGTTTCAGCATTTTAAATTAACACATTAAGTAAGCAGTTTAAATTTGGCAGCCTTACAAGTGCTAATGCATTTAGAAAGTTTTCAGACTTTTATGTCTTAATATTACATAATGCTTTGACAGTTTTATCCAGTTTCTTGGCTGAAAACTTGCTTATAGTGTAGAATTTTGTAGAATTCACCAAGAGGTTATCTTATGAATTTTATTGTAAAAGTCTGGAAACTTATATAAGTGTGTTTTTTTTCTTTAATATATTAACTAAAATTTAACTTGTCTTAGCTGTACAAAGTATTTTTACTGTTGAGAATAAAAAATCTATAACATATAACCACTTATAACCACCATATGTTAAATTGTTGAGCTGTCAGAGATGAGGGGCTTCCACACTAGCAGAAGGCAAAGTCCTGTGCATGCCTATTAGAAATAAAGGGTATGCTAGTGGGCATTATGCCATGTGTGTGTGTGTGTGTGTGTGTGTGTGTGTGTGTGTCTAAGAAGTGGAATAGACACTTCCAAAAGGAAGAATAAGTGGTGGCCTCTGTGGCAGGCAGCTGGCGTCCATACCCTGCCGGGACACCCCTGCACACTATATTCACGGGGAACAGCCCTGGACACTGCAATACCTCCCCCTGGATGCTAGATGGCTGCCTCCTGGGGTGGAGCAGTGCCTTGGTTTCCCACAGGGCTCCCTGAGAATTGGAGTTGGGTGCAGTCCTGTTGGGTCCCACAGGCACCGCCAGGGGGTGCTGTGTTTGGGACTCCTGAGCCTGTGTGGGCAGCAGATTCATCACACCCGGAAGTGCAGCCGAAACTCGCTGATCAAGCACCTGGAGCACTTCCGGATGCAACTATAAAAGGAACCAGCGACCACCACTCAGAGGCCAGAGTCAGGTGGAGGAGGACAAGGTTGTTGGGGAAGAGTGGTGGTGGTGCCAAAGAAGAGAAAGTGCAGTGGATTAGTGGTGTGCCTTATTTGGGACTGTGTTGTGTCTCTGGGTACGAGGAAGACGTAGCCCACAGACGAAGAAAATAAAAAGTATTTCTTTTATTTTACACATGCCTTCTGTGTCCAATCTGTGTCGGGTTAGGCGCTATATAGCATCTTCTTACACCTCTCATATTAGAGAGTCCAAAGATGGAAGGTAAGATATGGAAAAAATTCCTAACCACTGGGTGGCACATAGTCCCTTGTAGAAACATATGGGACATGCCATACCTTTAAAAAAGCAGGCACCTTGGTAATGGAAATGGTCCCAGAAAGAGGTTTAAAGAAACTATGGCTTATTTACTAGAGTCTACATTGAAAGGGTGATTAGGACAAACTGATTAATGGTAGAAGAAGAGATGCCAATGTATGGAGAGAGAAATTGACAGAAAGGTTGAAAAGAGAGTGTTTATACACTGTACTGTGGTGGGACAGAGGGAAAACCACCACACCATTGTCAAACATGCACTTCAGAGGGTCACCATCTGGGTTCATCTGAGGTCAGGGTTGCCAGATTTCCAAAATCATAGATCGGGACAGCCACTATTTTGAGCAATGAAAAAAATAGGGAAGACATTTTAATTCAATGATAATTAAAGATATCTTAACATGTATAATCTAACCATTTAAATATATGTAAATAAATACATATATAGAAGAGAACATATATAAAATTGTCACAGAATAATCGTCACTTCACTTTCAAAATGATATACACACGAGTAAGAGCAGCCATGGTGAGCACAACAAACATAAAATGACACAAGCACACGACGTACACGAACACCCACAATTCAAATGCTCAGATTCAGCTGACAGTTGCAAATTTTATTCATAAATGGTGGTACACTAGGTTGCCTACAAAAAATGTAGCAAGCCTGTTTAACTAGATATGAAATAGAAAAATCAAGATTTTTTCTACATACAATTTTTGTTCAATCGAGATTTTCAGAGCTAATGTGGGACTCAGGACTTGTTTGTTTAACTCTGGACAGTCCCGATCAAATTGGGACGTCGTACAACCCTGTCCGAGATATAGCAATACAACTCTGGAACAAGGGGGTGTGCTGACACTAACTTTATTTTCTCCTTCCTCCTCTGCAGTGAAGAAAAAGCACCCAAGAAGGACGACTAACCTTGCCCATTACCAGCAAAAAACTCTGCAACTTCAGGTTCCCATTCTCAGTAGGGGTCATCAGATGCTAAGCTGACTAACACAGAGGACAGAGCTCCTACTGCCAACCACAATGTTTGCCGTTGTGCAATTATACTTTAATTTGAGCTGTTATCGGCTGTCTTTGGAGTTTATAATTAAATAGGGTTACCAGGGTGGTATCCCATTCTTTCTTGGCTTCTCCAAGTTATCTACCTGCTCCCCTTTATATTAGGAAACAAAGAATTGGGATTCACCCCAAACCTAATCATCTTTTAAGAGTAACAAGTGTAAGTTGTCCACACCCTTTCAAAAATAATTGTCCATTTGTTCTCAAGTTACAGTGTCCACAAATGGTTAACTGCAGCACACACAGACATACATCTTTCCAAAAATGCTAAAAAGTGCTTGAAAGATATCACACTGTTTAAAAGTTTTAAACATGTTAAAACCAGAATTTTTAATGAAAACAACGCTCCTTTCATTTATAAAATAAGGAGAAAATAAAAGAATCAAAATATGTTTAAACCAGAGAAGATTCAGACATATAACTTTAAAAATTGTTAGTTTTAAAAATGTTTTGCCTTCATCAAAACTGAGAGAACAGGAGTGTCGTAGACAAGAACACAGATGGGCTTCACAAAACCAAATAAACATTATAGAAGAAGAGTGGAGAAAAAAAATGTAAAATCTCTGTAATCTTTGTATACTGGTTATTTTTGATGTTTAGAAGGACAAAGTAGCAAAGTCCTTTTTCCAAACTGGACATCACAAACAGGTATGATATTGAAACCGAGGATGCTAAATTAGTGGGGTGTCATAAAAAATGAAAAGCCTCACATATAGTATCTAAGGGTTCTGGTGCTGAACCTTTAGCTTGGTTTTAACAAAATACAAAATATTCTAATGTCTTAAAAGTTTAACATAATGAATCACTGTGGTGGGATAAAATGCTGCAATCATTTACACTGTTTTTCAAAGTCCCACTTTTGTACTTTATATACAGTACTGCTGTGTTTCTCTGTACTTTCTGTGAACAAATTGCAATGGTCATAAAATGGCAAACGTTACTTAATAAATATTCATTATTAACAATCGACAATTTATTATTGTTTATCAGTAGTGACCATCCAGTTATTTTCAAACTCACAGAAGAACACTTCTGGCCTTTCCTATAACTGATTCAATGGCAAGCGAAATTTAGGAAGATCTTGTAGCATTAATCTGTCTTAGCAGATTCAGATGACAGCTGACACAGTATGTGATAAGGAGTGATGTGTATCTTCAAACTCTTGGCAGTATATTGCATGATGAAATGGCACATTAAGTACTAATGGTTCTCATGAAAAGTGTATGTTCCAAAATTTAACAGCTAAGGTTTTGCTTACCAAACCATCTTGACAGTACAAATGTCTCTGGCAGAATAAATTGACTATTTTTGAAAATCATTACTGAGTAATATACTTTTTAACTCTCTGAGGAAATGCACCTATTGAGACAACATTGTTTATTTTGTCATGGTAGGGTCCTTGCTGACATTATTTTCCATTTTAGACTCCTTATTATGTAGACCACAACAGAATGCCATAAATCCCATACTCTTGCTGCAGTATCAGGGTTGAATGCTATCAAAGTTAAATACTTCCTCCTTTCTTTAATAACTGTAACCCCAGGGAATAAGATAGCACACCAGAACAGATAGGAGAGATCTTACAGATTTATTCATACATTACAGTTAATATGTGCAAAACAGCAGAGCTATGTAGCCTCTGACTCACTAGTGAAACTACTTAAGCACAACCCACCACAACTCATACTATCTATTTTCCCCAGTTTCATATAATGCACAAATGTAGTTTCAAAGAAACAAGATCAAAAGGATAAACGGATATTTAAGTCGTAAACTGGTCCTCTCTGATCATCTATTCCTCTCCTCATCACAGATGGCCAGAGCAAGAAATTCTTATCAGTAATGACATTTCTAAAGCTCTTTGGTGTGTGTGTGTGTGTGTGTGTTGTGGGAGGGGGGGGGGGGGGGGGGTTTTGGGAATTACTCAGAAAGCTGTGTCTTTCTTTTAACTTTTATAGTTTTTTGGCTGGCTATGGTAAATGGCAATGTAAACAGTTGAAATATTAAATACAATGTGTGCCTAAAATTTTCACCCTAATTTCAAGTTGTCAATTCAAAAAATCTACAGGCATTAATAAACCATCCATTGAGCCATCCTTCTAAATATTCCTCCATTTTCCAATCTGCAGATTCTGTCCAGGATCCAGAGAATGTGTGCCTACCTCTCCAAATGAACTGAAGTGAGGACAGCATGGTGGTTATCCCAGCTGCATTATATCTCTAGGAAACTTTCTTTGTGTAGAGCTGCACGTACCTCATGTGTTTGAAACGGACTTCTCTAACACCTCAGTTTCCTCAACACATCTCAAAGGCATCCACATTTTGGTAGCTAGCAACTTTAAGGCTTTGTGTGTGTGAGCCAGCATGTAGGTGTTATGACTTCTGATATGTTTTGTACATTTTTCTGTTTTTCTATTAATGTGATGATATTAATTATTTTAATCATTATTTAATGTTATTTCTTTTCCTCTTTTCATGCCACCATTTTGTTTTTGCTCTTCTCTTTATTTTCTCTTTACTGTTTTGGGACACTTGTTTCATGACAGTGCCCATGATGTTTGTGTTTGCTGTGACTGTTGTAAGTCAAATGATATGTTGTGTCTTTTCATCAACCCTATATAAGATGACGGCATGCATGGTTCTACAAAGTAATAAGGAAACTATGCCAAACCTATTATCATCATTTGATCTTGTTTTTAATTTTTTTTCTGAATGGTTCCTGAAGCTCTAAAAATTATTTCACATAGATTAGGGGACTTTCGAGACCCAGGAATTTGATGGTGACATTTATATTCTGTTTAAATAAGTTTTTATTTATGTTTGTATGTGTTACATTTTTCCAAAGATCTTCCATTTTGGGGACCTTTGTGTTGACAGTTGTGATGTAAGATTATCTAAAAGTGTAGGTTATGTGACTTCACCAGATCAAAGGCATAAAGGTCTGCTTCGTACACTACCTGGTCATCCAAGTTTAGATTCAACTAAAAGAACTCAGCGCTCTGTTTGTTTGATCATTGAAGGCCTCTTTGGTTTTGAAATCTTTTCATTCTCTGACTATGATTTACATCTCTTGTTCTGACCCAGTCTTACGTATTATTCTTGGTTTTGATCTTTTCATTTCAGTTTTTCACTATGATCTTGTGTCTTACATTCTGGGTTAGTTTATTAGACTCCTGCTCTCCTGGCTATCACTGTAGTTTGCCTTCCTGACTTCACTCTGTTCATGATTCCAATTTTAAAAACAACGGCTGCTACCCTGCACAGTCAGTACAAATAGAATTAGGGAAAGAAAACTTTGTAATGGTTTGGAATTTTGGCATCAGTTTTGTTTATTTTTTTCACAGTTTAGTTTTATTTGCAGGCTCAACCTTGTTTTTAATTTTGTAGTTTTTTTTTTTGCCTGTCTTTTTATCTCTCAGTCCTAGTTTATGTCCCTGGTGTTTTGTGGGTGGATCCCCAAGGTGCGGGGTCACGTGCCAATCACTGCCAGGAATGGCCCTCCACCCTATTTAAGGGAAGGCCTCCCATAGTTCCTTGTAGTTCATTGAATGCGCTGGGAGTGGAGTGTTTTCTTGTGTTTCGTTGGTTTTTGCTATTGATTTTCTGGATTTTTGACACCTTGCTCTGTTTGTATTGGGACTGTGTTTATTGATATTTTTGAACCTCACCTCCATTTTAGGACCATGATTTTTGGCTTTTGTATTGGGACTTTGTTCGCTGTGGACCGCCTTGCCTATTCTTGTGCTTAAGGGAGCTTTGTGCATTTCACAGCCTTTGAAAATAAACCTTTTATTTTATAAAGACTTGTCATTGCCCTTTGGGTTTCTAGTCTGGGTGTTTTCTCCCACACAAGTGATCAACTTTCGAAAGTATTTTGTACCTGTGTTTTCAGGACTCAAGCATTTCATGACAGATAACATATTTTGTCTATCCTCCTTCAAGTGTTTCATGAGGTAGTTGGTTTTTGTCTTGCACTCAGTGGTGCTACTATTGGCTGCAGCTAGTGGCCTTAATCTTCACAGTGTGGGATGTAATTTTAGCATTGTAATCAGGCAAAGATTTGGTAAGATGTGAGATTAACAGAAATGTCTTTAAAATGTTTAATTTCTTTGTTGCACATAGGTAACAGAGTCATTATTTTTAAAATGACACCTCATATTTTTAGGCAATGTGTGCCATTGCGTCAGCAAGTTATGAAGTACCGAAAATGTAGGAAGCACGCCTGTCGTGTGGGAAGCCATATCTAGTGCACTTTGTCTCAGGAGCTAAAATAAGCATCAAGGGCATTGTAAAGCCTCTTAGAATGACTATTTGAAAGAAAATACAAGAACAGAATAAATATTGGCCATGCATTTATAGATGACACTTTCCATTGTCATTGAGAAAGCAGTCCAGCAGCATTTGTTTATTTGCTGAAACCTAGTTTTAAAAGTTGTAGCATACAATAGCTACAAGCTAAACTCCTCAGGTTCAAGGGCAGATAGAAGAGAGAGTGGAATGATACACTTAGCATGCAGCGATGAGCTGTTTCAGGGTCTAAGGGCCTTAGTGGTAGTATGTGGGACTGAGTTTTACTTGGTGTAGTAGCAGATGGAAACAGCATGAAACATTTAGAAAGTGTTTTAAAGCAGCAGTAAAAATTCAGTCTGGCCTCCTAGTTTCAAACCCCATTGCTCTGAGTTGAAATTAATTTCAGAAAATAAAAAAATGCATGGATATAGAGATAGATAGATGGAGGAACCAAAATGTTTTTACTTCCATGGAACAGTGTAAGATGATAAAGTGTAGAAAGGTAAGAGCTAGTTTCTGGATATTTAAGCTTTATTTGGCTTGCTGGAGGCAATTACTGTCAATCCTAAATGCACATATGAAAATAAGAACATAAAAATTTGATGAGAAAGGGCCATTCAGCCCAACAATCCCTTTTCATCTAGCTTTTGCTAAACATCATCACCTTGAGATTGTAAGGTGTGTGCTACCCAATTTTATAACTGAATCCACGTTTCTGGTGTAATTTTTTTTCTAAAATTTGTGTGAAACATAACCAACATTCATTTGAGCACCTGTGTTTTATCTTAAGAATTTATCTTAAGAGTAAACAACTGGCATATACCATACTAATTCTCTTTATATTTTGAACAGTAGCAAATGTGTGATTTTCTCTGGACATGAATTGTTAAATGGAATTGTAAACCTGGCCACGCTATAAATGCTTATTTTCCTTGGAACGAACTGCCTGGTTCTCATGCCACTGTCCATTTTGACAAATATATAACATTATGTATTTACTGCTCACTCCCTCTGCACTGTCACATACTGGTTGAAATCTTATAATATACATCAGCAACCACTTTTTTATCATTTCCATCCTATGTTCGCTATAATGAGTGCAAGGAAGGAAGAATGCCTAGATTAGACACAAGTCCAGTGCAAGGCACATTTACACTCGGCTCTCCTATGGTTCAATTTAAAATTCAAATGCACATCTTTAGACTGTGGAGACAAGGCTGCAGTCAAAGGTGTAAGCACCGAACTCTGGGCCCAACACATAAGCAGTCCCTGTGGGCCGCTTCCTCTTAAAAACAAACTTTTCATTCCAGGCTTCGAGAACCTCAAAAGTAGGCCCTGGGTAGTCATTACCCTTTTTCCCCCCACTACGACACCCACGGTTGGAGTGCTTGGAGAGGGATCCATGTGGTCATGAGTGTAAAATCTAATCTAGAACTGCAGTGACCAAATTGGGATTCAGTCTGAAGATTCCTGAGCTGTGAAGCAGTAGTGCGAACCATAATGCTAGTACAGAAAATGTGCTTTCATAAAATGGTAAATCTTACAGAATTTGTTCAGAAATAACCGGAAATGTGACATTATGTACTTTCACCTCACATTTTCCCCCTTGAATTCAGACTGAGTAAGAACATTTTGGATTGGTATTGACAAATTTGTTCTATGATTTTGCAGGTAAGGAAGACAGAAGTTTTGAGGTGAAGTCATACACATTGATTAGCACATGCAAGTAAGAATTTCATTGTGCTCTGAAAGGGTGACAATAATAACCCTTTAAACCTATAACCCTAATCCCCTAAGACTTTGCCTTCACAACAGTCTGTTTTTCAGAATAAATATATCATTTCTTACACTTGACCTGCTCTGGCTTAAAGAAACCTGATACTCAGATCAGAACTGTCACACTCCGCATCTTTAAACGGCTATCGGCTATCACCTTGACTTGTTTCATTTAATTATCTGAAATGACAAAGCTGCTGTTTATTTCTCTTCTGTCATCTATATTTCTCAGGCTTCATGTTATTTGAGTATATCAATACCATATTTCTTGCTCTCCTATATTGTTCTCTCTCTGTGTGAACTACGGTCCTCCTTGGTAAATCTCTTCCAATATTGTGGAGTTCATTGAAATTCTTTCTGTACTCTGCAAAAGCACAGGTAATGCCATCCATCCATCCTCTTCCGCTTATCCGAGGTCGGGTTGCGAGGGCAGCAGCTTGAGCAGAGATGCCCAGACTTCCCTCTCCCCGGCCACTTCTTCTAGCTCTTCCGGGAGAATCCCGAGGCGTTCCCAGGCCAGCCGGGAGACATAGTCCCTCCAGCGTGTCCTCGGTCTTCCCCGGGGCCTCCTCCCGGTTGGATGTGCCCGGAACACCTCACCAGGGAGGCATCCAGGAGGCATCCTAATCAGATGCCCGAGCCACCTCATCTGACTCCTCTCGATGCGGAGGAGCAGCGGCTCTACTCTGAGCACAGGTAATGTTCTCATCAATTACTCCTTTCCCTTGCCATGTAATGTATCATTTTAATGCTGTTATTTGTTATTTTCTCATAATGTCCTTTCTGTTTCCAGTCTTTTTCATTCATTCAGTTATCTACTCAATCCTTATTGTTTTCCAAAGAATTGTTCAAACCCTCTTCTTCCCGGCTGATCTCACAGTCTTGGTCCTTTTCCTATCTCTACACATTTTCATCTACTAGAGTTCCCTCCCTTTATCTCTGAATAATGCACTGCATGAGACATTCCTTTCTGCCCCATACCACATTTCTCTAACGTTGTATGCTTTTTTATATCTGACTGCTGCCTCTCATTTACTACACAGAATTCTGCCCATTTATCTGACACATATTGCAAATTTTTTATATCTCAGTCAAGAATAGCCTCATTTTGAGGAACTTTTACTGCCAATTGTATAGTGATATATGTACTCAATATATTGTTAGCTGCCTGGAGTGAAAAGTAAATTGTCTAGGATACATGTATATAAAGATGTCCAGTTTAGGCATCTCTAACAGTCCCAGTAAGGGTTTGCTGCAGAGAAAGGAGGGTACCAGCAATGTGAAAGGCGGCCCTATTGTCTTGTTCATGCCTAAAAACCTGGTAAAAATCCTAGTAAAAGACAGATTACTTATCTTGTTTAGCTTGTTATTGTTTAATCTCATTAAAAAATATAATTGGTTTCTGTTTCAGTTTATTATCTGTAAATAAGAGAATTCACTTTTTCAGTTTGGTTTCTATTTCAGAAAAATAGGTGGGTGCACACTTTCACTTTTCAATGGAAGATTTACTGAAAGTATGATAAAAAGAAAAAGCATAATGTGACTGGTTAATTTAGTAATCCACTGATGTACAAGAATACCCAGTGGAATATTATGACTTAAAAAAAAACAGACTTAATTTAATTAGTTTGCATCAATCTCCATGCTACATTAACTGTCAATTAATTATCAGTCTACACTTACTTTCCTGCTCAATTTAAAATTATCTACAGTGCAGCTAGTTAACAAGTGGCCTCCATCTGAGCTGCTAAGTGTGAAGCTGCAGTACTGTACAAGTTGTGACTCTAATTTTAAAAGTCAACTTTTTGGATTGAAGAAACTGCAAGATGTTCCACTGAGTATTAACTAATAGATAACCTGCTCATTTACATTTGTTCTGAATTTTTTGTTCATAATTGATAATAATCTTGAGGATTTCCTATTTAGGTTTGAGAAATGTGACCTCATCATCATAACCCATCAGTGCAAAAAGTTTTATTTACAAGTGCTCCCACAAATTGCATAAGAAAACTAATTATTTACATAATTATACATAATACTATGCTTAAATATTATCATACTATACCTCCGACATTGAGGGTTACCTCTCACCAACTAACTTCTCATCCCAAGAAGTTATCTACAGCATATATCTTTGTCTCCACCCATCACTCTACTTTAAGAAAAAAAAAGCAAAAACAAATTCCTTGCACTTAATTTAACAATTAGTAATTGTATCCAGATACCTAAATAACTAAATGTTTTTAAATACACTTCTTTTGTAAATTAAATTATTCCCTACCAAAACTAATGGTTTATTCCATTTATCACAGAAGCATCACCCCCATATGGGCATGTGAAACGTCAGCCTCAACTGCTACGGCCCCCAGAGTGCTGTCACATCGAACACAAGTCAATTCATGTGCTTTTGCACACCTTTCTTAAGATTTACATGAAAAGTAGTATTACAGTCTTCACGACATTTTTAATTAGAAACATTACATGATTCACAACCAACATGAGATTACGCATTCTAGCGATCCTGTGACGTTAGTTAATAGCATAAGCTGACCCCACTGTAAAGATTTTGGTTAATTTTAACTTGTTGTCTGTTTCTACTCTCATTTATAAAGTAACATCTATCCTCTTTTGTCTTCTCTTTCCACTACTTCACTCCTAGTTCATTTTCAAGTTAATGCATTCCATTTTGCATTATTCTCTTGCTACCTGGTGACCTATTGTTTTCTGATGTGTCAGATCTTGTCTCTCAATTCAAATGAGCTGTATAATAATAATAATAATACATTTTATTTATTCGTAGGCGCCTTTGTAAACACTCAAGGACACCGAACAATAGATACAATAAAACACACATTATAAGCAAAAGTAAAAATACAAAAATTAAGATCAGACAGAGCATACTTATACTTCCTGGATCATCTGCACACCCACCTTACAAAGTTTTGTATTTGTCTAACTCCATTCATCAACACACTCTTAACTAGTCCTTCAGTCTCACTTGGCCTGTGTTTGTCTCAAAGGATACATTCGGTATCTTTCAAGTCTAAACTCTTTCTTCACAGTCATATTATATATTAATTTGATACATAAAACTGTATAAGCATTTACAATGAATTTTAAAATATGTCTGGCCTGTTCTTAGTTTTAAAATGAAGGTGATGGAGTTCAATTGTGAAAACTAACTGAATAAGTCAGTTTTTCAAGCCATAAATGTTATGTAAGTATTACATGTTAATAAGCATTAAGTATTAAGTATTGATCCGTGTCCTGAGATTGCACACATACTGCAAAACAGCATCTCCATGTCGTATTAGAATGGGAAAAAGGCAAAAAACAAAAAAACATTTTTGTGAGATTGAGCCATTTTGAAAGGAGACTGGCTCTGCACTTCACCTTGCTGTTCATCTTTATCCATGGCAATCTTGAAGTATGATTTCACTTCGAAAAATCATCTCCAGCTGTTATTACAATTCACAATATTAAATACCAGTAACGGTGCACTGCACAAATACACTTGACTTGAGCATTCATAGTTTTCATCCTCTTTCTCTGAACATTTAGCATTTGTTTGCTCAGAGATTGATGCACTTGCTGCTTCCTGAGCAACTCTTCTTTTCTCTACCTTAGTGGCCCACTTCTTCTCTTCTTTCGTCGGGAACTTTTCACACTAAAACTGATTAAGTCAGTGTTTGTGTTGCAATTATTTAGTACGTTTTCATCAATTTTTTACTTAAGCTGGCACTTAAGTCTTCAATCTGCCTCAAGAATGATTTAAGACATGAAGAAGTAGGGGAAATGACGGCAAAGTTGGTAGGGAATGAGAACGGCGTCCATAAGCATGTGCCACACGGCCGCCCGGCTGGCCACTGCCGAGAGCTGATTCTACAATAAAATAAAATAAAACTAAAAAGAGGAATTACCTTGGAGGTCAATCATTACCCTAAAGGTGGATAGTAGACGTCACGTAGTATATGTGTACCAAATTTCAGGTCAATGGTTCAAACAGTTTGCAAGCTACAGATGATTTAAAATCCTGGACAGATAAATGGACAGCCATGGTAGAATATTATATAAGAAGACTGAGGCCCAGATTCAAATTGTTGTCTCTGGTCTGTAGACAACTAGACAAGAATCGCTGAAAAAATGTCACACAATCACTCAGCATGTTATTATATTCGATAATTGGTATCAGTATTGAGAGTTGAATGGCACTGTGAACTTTGAACTGACCTGCAGGTAACTTCAGCTATTCTAAAAAATTCAAGGCATTCCAGTCTATTCAGTTTGGATTTAATTTTATGTGTAGAAAGTACAATGAAACTGTTATATGCATGCTTCACAAACACACACTACACTGACACTTGCGCTGATTCTCACTCCATAGGCTATGTAAAATATCAACATAAAATATGATAGGGAAAAATTAGATGGTGTTTAGGAAAAAAAAATCATGTGATTTGAGTGTGTGTCTGTTGATAAATCACTATGTCCGTATGTAATTCAGAATATGTGCCAGCATTGCCTACACATTGCATAAGAAAATCATATGTTGTAAGTACGCATGAGCCTTTGGCCCCTGCAGATGTTGTGAGTCACGGAAGATAAGTACTCAAATCAGATCATTTAAATGCACACTGACTGCTTTGCCTCTATATCAGACACTTGGCAGAGTTTTGCGTAGAGCATTATTTGCGAAAAAACCATGGCTGAACGTAACCATTGAAGAAACAGAACTGCAGAAACAAAAGTAAGATAATGTGCAGCAAATTGGGGGTCCATTTAGGATGAATATCAGAACTTTACTCATAACAACAGCTACCAAGAATCTGGTATAAAATGTATTACTTCCAGTTTACAGTTGTTGCCACAACCATGCCTCAGAAATGTAGAAGACATATTTTTGTAAAACAAAACCTTTGCTGTTTCAAAATAGACATATTGGTAAGTTTTATGGATTTTGTTTTGACATTTGGACCCCAGTCCCATTCACCTCTATTTTAACTCTTTCAGGGCTGATGTCGACTTTTGTCAAATTCAGGAGTAGAGGACGGTAATCAGCTGTAAACTGCAACAAAACTTACCCTTACGTTTTAGTTCAACTCTTTTTGCTAGAAGGAAAGTTATATAGCTTTGTTGATTTTACCTCAATTCCCTACGCGTGCATGAGTAGTGAAGAGCAAACAACCTCTAAAATGGCACCGACCTCTGGCGAGAGCCCAAAGCGAATGTGCAAAGCAAAATACTCCATGGATGTTTTACGTAATTTCATTGAATAGGACTCTGAATTGTCGGACTCTGAGTTGATGCAAGTGATATGGAGATGGAGATCAAAAACGAAAGTGAGGTACCAGCATCATCTGATCGGTCCCCAAGTGATGAACACTTTCATATAGCTGATGCGCCTACAGCAATGTTTGCATGGGAGGACCACCACTTATGATGACAAGACGTACAAACCAGATTGTGTCACACTGCGACTGCCACCCACCTGCTGTGCGAAGACAGCCAGCCCAACATGCATTCCTGCTGACCATAGAGGTGCCCCCAACACAGCCACTGCCGCCAGAGATACCGAACATGCGCCAACAGCAGCCACAGCACATAGCAACAGACGTTTTATGTTGACTTATGTGTGAAACCATTGCTTTGTGTGCTTTTCAGAAAACTGTGTTTTTTGGAAAAAATATTCAGCCCTCAAAGAGTTAAAACACAGGAGCAGGCTAGATATTTTTTTAAATTTATAACAAATGATTAATTTATGAACAGTTTTGTGTTGCATATAAACATAAGTATGATTGTGAAGAAATAACTTCAACTTGAAAAACATTGAACTTAACATTAAGCTTACTATGGCTATGCCTAAGCCATGCAAGAAAATGTTGGATTCTGAGTAGCTTTTATTTATTTTCGAATTATTTCCTTGCTGTCTTGGGACATGTCGATTTTATTTAGCATCTCTAATGCTCAAATGATAAACATTTGTTTAAATCGTTTCAATCTATACTCTGACGTTCAAACTCTGAATGATCTATCGTCTCCTTCCAAGCCTTATGTTGGCTCCATCTATCACAAGGGGCCATCTGGCTGCAATTCCTATAAATCAGGTATGCAATAGAGGGTGTGTGAATTTAGGCGTGCCATCAGCCTCAGCATGATGCTCATTCCTTCAAGTCTCCAGAGACTTGTACTTCATTTTCAACTTCAGTTTTGTGACAAATGTGCTCTAAGATCTTTTAGGTAAGGAAAACAGAAGTTTTGAGATAAGGTCATCAGACTCACCAATCATGTTGTGATGTATTACATATTAGTCAGACATGCATGTAAGAATTTCACTGTACTCTGTTTACTTGACAACATTAATACTATTACTACTACTACTACTACTATACTACTACTACTACTACTAACTCCACAAATTCCAACATTGTCGTAAAAAGGATTATTGTCACAAGATTAGAACATCAGAACACTCTAGATGAGAACAGGCCATTCATCCCAACAAAGCTCACCAGTCCTATCCATTTAATTCTTCTAAGAAAACATCAAGTCGAGTTTTGAAAGTCCCTAAAGTCCTACTGTCTATCATGCTACTTGTTAGCTTATTCCATGCATCTACAGTTCTCTGTTTAACGAAAAACTTCCTAATGTTTGTGCAAAATTTATCCTTAACAAGTTTCCAACTGTGTCTCCATGTTTTTGATGAACTCATTTTAAAATAACAATCTCAATCCACTGTGTTAATTCCCTTCATAATTTTAAACAATTCAAGCATGTCTCCTCTTAATCTTCTTTTGCTTAAACTGTATAGGCTCAGCTCTTTTAATCTTTCCTCATAATTCAACCCCTGTATCCCTGGAATAAGCCTAGCTGCTCTTCTCTGGACTGTTCCTAGCACTGCTGTGTCCTTTTTGTAGCATGGAGACCAAAACTGTACATAGTACTCCAGATGAGGCCTCACCATTGAGTTATAAAGCTTGATATAAGAAATCTGCCTTTTTCATCAGGTAGGATACACACCCTGTTCTTTGAAATCTGGTACAGAGAAACTCTAAATGCAAATAACTCTTTTGCACTGCAAACCCAAAGACAAAGCCAAAGTTAAAGTAAAATTTATTGTCATCTACACCATATAGTAGTATAGAGAGAGATGAAATGATGAAGCCCAGGGCCCACAGTGTACACATAGAGCAAATAAGACAAGACGGCGTACACAAACAACATACTATTAAAACAGCAAATATGCTAGTATAATTAACAACCACAATTATTGAGTGATCCGTTAAATGAAAATTGCACAGTTTGATGTGGTGAACGATCTCTTGTTGTAATAGATAGAGTGTTTTGTTGAGGGAAACTGGCGAGAAAGATCATAATCTAGGTTCTTAGTGTAGGGTGGGTGATGCACTGCGTTGCGGAGCCTCACGGCCTGGGGGGAAAATCTGTCACATAACCTGACAGATCGGGCTCTGATGCTGCAGTACCTTTTTTCCAGAATCCATGAGAGGGTTCTTACACAATGCAGCAGGCCTTACAGGCACAGCATTTGAAGAATATGTCTTTCACAGAATGGAGAGGCATCCTGATAATACTCTCTGCTGAACTCACTAATCTCCGCAGTCTCTTGTGGTTGTACATGCTGCAAATGAAATACCAGACTGTAATGCTATAGCTTGACTTTGATAATAAAAGACTAATATATCCTATGATACAAAGTTGTGCTGAGAAAGGCTAAAGGAGGAGGAAAAAGAAATGTAAAAGTCCATCTGTAATGTCTGTATGACGCTAAACATTTCTAAATATCAGCTACGCTTCATATGGAAATGGCTCATGAGACTGGACAACACCCTAAACGTGTCTGTGGTATGATGGAAACCACCAAGATTATCAGCTTCACTCCTGACATCCAATTCAAAATCATAAGATATGTTTTTAGTTTTATAGTAGAAACACAGATACAATTTAATTTTCCGTCACCCTAAATGGCCCCAGCAGAAGAGATTAAGAACATTTTAAAAACAAACTCTGGTCACAACCATTTGCTCCACATGAAAGAAAGCAACCAAATCTGCCCTGACCTTTATTGATCTCATGTTGATGGAGAATGTAAAAAACGCTTTTGTCAGGCTGTCTAGTTTCAGTCTAACATTACTTGTATTACTTTGTTTGTTTGCTTTGCTGGGATGGGCACATAAGTATTAGAATTTGACCATCTGGTTAGCAATGTGCTGTCACTCTGAAATGCACTTTCAGTCAGATAAGCACCAAATAAAAGAAGCCCTCCCATTAGTTAAACAGTTTCTTTACAGTAGTTTACAGCAGGGCATCCGTATCAAGTCGGTCTGCTGTTGAGTCTGATAAAAAGTGTCAATGGAACACAATAATATTGACTTTTCACTTTCTGTTCTATAATGCAGCCTGCTTTTGTGTATTTTACCAGAACACCATTTATCCCAAGTAATTGTTTTAAGTTGATATATAGGCATATAGCTACTGTACATATTAAGCTTAATTATTTTCATAAAAATTCAAAGGTTTTCGTTGTATCTGTGATGCAGTTGAACTGCTGCACCTCCTTAACACAGAATTCCTACAGTTTCTGTCAATTGCCATTATTGGTACTGTGTAAGTAATTCAATTTGATATACTGTACTTTTAACAGATATTCATGTTCTTTCATAGAGTAGATAGATAGATAGATAGATAGATAGATAGATAGATAGATAGATAGATAGATAGATAGATAGATACTTTATTAATCCCAATGGGAAATTCACATTCTTCAGCAGCAGCATACTGATACAATAAATAATATTAAATTAAAGAATGATAATAATGCAGGTGAAAAACAGACAATAACTATGCATAATGTTGAATGTTAACGTTTACACCCCCCCCCCACTCCCCCCCCCCCCCGGTTGAATTAAAGAGTCGCATAGTTTGGGGGAGAAACGATCTCCTCAATCTGTCTGTGGAGCAGGACAGTGACAGCAGTCTGTCGCTGAAGCTGCTCTTCTGTCTGGAGATGATATTAAATATGTATCAGTGAAACAGTGAAACTCCAAAAATAGTTTTAGCTTAGACACTTAAGTTGCTTTTGCTTCTTTTGCATATATATAATATATGTCAAGAGTAAAGCCAGTTTCTGTTAAATACATGAAATATTGTAACAACAAGAAACAAAACCAGAAGTTAAAAAGTGAAATATTTATTAAAAGAAATTATATATAAATGAAGAGACCAACAGTGTGAAGATACCAATATACCAGGCAGCAACATGTAGCTTTACTACACAGCCACATTGGTACCCTTGCATTGTGACCACCATTCATCTTCAAAGCAATTCAAATATCCCATCTGTTTAGTTCTCTTTATCTTTCTGTAACAGACATGTTCCTCAGTCTGTATATCCTCAGAGGAGTGGGTGCCTCACATTACATGATGCCAGCAAAACAATCTCATGTCTGAAGCCTCCCCGGTAGGCAGAGTCATGAGCAAGTCTTGCCCTCTTAACACAAGTCAACTTGTCTCATGCTTTTCTTCAGTCCTCTGGATGGACTGGCATCATTCCTTAAGTGACAAATTAGGTGAAATTCATAGCATTTTATTTTAATTTTAATTTTCTTTTAGGCATTTTGTCCTATTTTGGCACCAAGTGCTTATGAAGTCATTGCTCTGCGAGGGTATACCTACGTGAGTGTGCATGCGTGTGAAGTCATGGCAGCCAATTTATTTCAGGCTAAGCCATGTGCTCTGAAATTGTCTGAACATTGTTTCCTTTAATGGGCTAAAGGGGCTTTAGTGATAGTAACTACCTGTGCTATGTTCTAATGCCTTCTCTTTTCCTCCCTCTATTGATCAGACGATTACCAGACAACTCCATCACCGACATCACTTCTGTTGTCCAACCACCTGGACCCACCTCTTCCTGCCACATGACCACTTAACCATTTTGTTGTAGTTCAACTGAAGAACTCTTGTCTGAGAAGACATCTCTGCAATTTTGTTGTGTGCTTTTTTTATTATTATTTTCTTCACGCAATTTTACAGGGTCACCAATGTGGTGCCCCAACTATTTATCTTTGTCTGTCTCAACTTTTACAGTTGCTAGTCTTACCAATTCCTATGTTCAATCCCTGCTCAGTCATGACTACAGTATTCCTTTTTGAAGCCCTCATTAACCTGCCACCTTACTTAAATACGAAAAGAAATGTGTTAAATACGAAAAGAAATGTGTTTTTGTCTTTCCTTAGTATATATTCAAATCATATGTGGTTTGAGATTGCCATCGTCTGCTGACCTACTGACTTTGCCCACCTTCTGATTGGTGATTCTGAGTTTCTTCAGTTAGGAGCTTGTGTGGGAATTATCATGTGTGCACCTTGACATAAATTAATATCCCATGTAGGTTTGGTTGCTGCCTTTTGTCCAATGCTACCAAGATAGGCTCCAGCACCCTGCAATTCTGTAATAGAATAAGAGATATTGAGAAATTAATGGATGGACGTTCCAGTAAGAGTGGCACAATGGCGCGGGTATTAACACTGTTGTTTCACAGTTCCATGGACCTGGATTCATTGTCCATCCCACTCATTATCTAAGCAAAGTTTGCAATTCTCCTGAAGTTTGAATAAGGTTTCTACCACATTTCAGATACAAGCATTTCAGAGTGACTAGCGATTCTAAGCTGTCCTGGTAACTGTCAGAGCCTGATTCATCACTTATGGCAGGATCCTGCTCTAGTTCTTATCTTGCAGCTGAAGGTGCTTGGATGGGCTGTGAAAAGAGGTACATATAATGTTTTGGAAAACAAAAGTTTTCTTTAAGTGTTCCAGATCAATGCTGGCAGTTTTCCTGTAAGAAGATTATACGAGTATCAGAATTTTCTATTTTATAGTATGAAATGTAAGTTTATTGTGGGGTTGCAGAAAAAACTAATATTTATTAGGTCAAGTTTACATGTTAAATAGAACAGTCAATGTGTAATTCTTAAAAAGAAAGGTTGTCATTCTCATATAAAAATTAACAGTTAACACTGTAAATGCAAAGTGTGTTTTCCCCTTAGAGTCCTGAAATGTGCGTCAATCACATAAAAAGAGCGTGTTAATGGATACTCGGCTAGTCCAGCAGCTGTAAGTTAAATACACTTTAATGCCATTATTTACAAATACGATATGCAAGTCTGCACTGACAGAAGACAATAATTATTATGGAAAGAAGAATCTAGTTACATGCAGTTAGGTTTCAGATACCAGTAAAATGTGCGGTTCTACTTGACTGAAAAGAAGTAAGGAAGCCCCAGGCATCAAAGTCCATCTGACACCTGGATTAATGAAAGACATGTCCCTCCACCTCCTTTTGAAATCCCATCTTGACTTTGACCTCAAAGGCACCGCTTACCAATGTGCAACAACACCTTTGGCTCACTTTTCTTTGTTTATTACGTTTCGGCAGTTTGCTTAATGGGGCTCTGGAAAATTACAGGAATCTTCATGTGCTGTTGGAGTAAATAAGGTCATTTTGCAAGATTAAAGGCATGAGGGTTTAAAAGTTAAAAGAAGTCAGAGAAAAGTCAAAATCTTGGGTTATGCAGAACAAAAGAAGATATGAGCATTAGTGTGTCTCTTGAAGTCTTTCTAGTCCTGTTTTGTCTTTGCTCCTTTCAAAATGTTTACCCATTGCAGATCTTTAACAAAGCAAAAAGAAGTACCATCTTTTAATCAGAGCAGCCAGTATCACTGTCAAATGTTTAAACAAGAAAATAAAAGGTCTGAATTAGCGTAAGCCTCCCTAATTTGGAGTGTTCATAAGACATGTAATGATGAATTTATGAGGTAGAAGAACATAATAAACAAGAAAAACAACATTTATTTATATAGCACATTTTCATACAAAAAGTAGCTCAAAGTGCTTTACATAATGAAGAAAAGAAAAATAAAAGACAAAATAACAAATTAAAATAAGACAACATTAGTTAACATAGAAACGGAGTAAGGTCCAATGGCCAGGGGGACAGAAAAACCCAAAAAAAACTCCAGAAAGCTGGAGAAAAAAAATAAAATCTGTAGGGGTTCCAGGCCACGAGACCGCCCAGTCCCCTCTGGGCATTCTACATAACATAAATGAAATAGTCCTCTTTGTAGTTAGGGTTCTCACAGAGTCACTTGATGCTGCTGGTCATACAGACTTCTGGCTTTTAAACCATCCATCATTGTTGGAACATCATGGTGCTTTGAGTATTGCGCCACCACCAAAAGGACACCGGAAAAGGAAACAGAAGAGAGAGTAGGGGTTAGTACAGATTTTAGAGCCACCATGAATAGTTATTATAATGAATTGGATATACAGAGTATCAGGATTTAAATTACAGTGAAGTTATAAGAAGGCCATGTTAAAGTAATGTGTTTTCAGCAGTTTTTTAAAGTGCTCCACTGTATTAGCCTGGCGAATTCCTATTGGCAGGCTATTCCAGATTTTAGGTGCATAACAGCAGAAGGCCGCCTCACCACTTCTTTTAAGTTTTGCTCTTGGAATTCTAAGGAGACACTCAGTTGTGGATCAATTGAATTGAATTGAAGAACAATTGCATCAGAATATAATATTTGAAATATTACAATATTTGAAATATTAAAGTGTGTGCTTCAGTTTAAATCTTTAATGTCTAAATATTCTCAATTTTAATAGAAATGTGTCATCCTGTGTTAGAGATCTATAGAGGGATAGGTCCCTACTAAAGGTTCAAAAATCAAAAATAATAACATACATATTCATAATCACTGGCCTTTAAATAGTCAAAACAATTCCCTACATATTTATGTTTGAACTTTGTCATTTTTATTTTTTCCGGGTGTGGCTGTTCGAGAACTAAGACCACAGCTATAAGAATGAAATATCAAAAATATTATCATATTTATAGACCTCGAAATAGCTTAAAATTAGAGCTTATGATTAATCACCAGCACTAACGCATGTTATTAATATGTAGAAATTTTCTGTGATTACATTTATTTTAAATGCAACCCTTAAATGCGTTAATTTAAGTGATCGATCTGACAGTGCTTCACACTTAGTGAAGCTGTGCCAAGTGAATCCAAGTCTAATAATAGCACTTGATTATTACCTGTGTTGTTTCCTGATAATGGTATTCATCCACACACATCTGTAAAGTCACCATTCGTCCCTTGTCTGTGGGATCATCCCAAACTGAAACATCAGCACAATCAGTACAATACAATTATGATACGATATAATTTGACCCTATTTACGTACATATCATTTCATATATACACTAGCTCTTCAAAGCACAGAAAATAACACAAGAACAATTAAAATCAATGTACAGTATATGAGTTTCATTTTTATATTGCACCAATGATGCAGATGGACAAGCACTGCATACTGAATGAGATTGCTAAGATTAGCATCATTATTGACTTTAACAAAAAAAAGTCCCATCGCGCAGCATCATCCACAACAACACAGTACACACAATTATATCTGCTAATGCAAGTCTGCCTCGTGAAATATAAGAGGTTGTCGAGGTACTGGTTTGAAGGCAAGACAGAATGTCAGTGGGTGAGCCCTGTTTCTGGGGATGAATGCATTTTCCATGGAGCTTTTTTGATTAACCATGGACAGATATCTGACCTGAAACAGCACGGTGCAGGTGCTACCCATGTCCGAGCAAATCACTTGATTTCTTATATACCTGATTTACATGTCCCCCAAAGCAAACATAGTATGCTGTTGTTTAATTAATTGTATGTTATCCACTGTGGTCTACATAATAAGCTATATTTGCTTATATTATACTGGAATCAATAAATCTAGAAATTAAACAGTACAAATTTATCATGCTAATATTTACATAAATTAGGGCTGTAATTCTATAACAATGTGCAATTTAAAACATTTAAATAAATAACCCTATCAGATTTAAGTCTATTTGTTGCTATTTAAAAGCCTAATTTATACATATTTTCAATCTAATTAATGAATTCTCCTCTCCAGGTACAGTAATTATACAGTGTCACAAAAACGACCAAGAGACATTGGAAAGGTTTGGGGTAGCCACCCATATAATATTTCCCGGCTGCAAAATTGATTAAATAGAACAGACATGTTCACACGACTGAGTCCAAAACAGAACTGACTGCTGTCTTAAGATGGTGGCTTTTTTTTTTAAATGGAAGTAAAGGAAGTGATGTTATCAGGGCTGGAACCGGAAGTGACATCGTTTGCTGCCCCAGGACCAGGCAGGACTTCCCAAGAATGGTCTGCAAGGAATTGAGAAAGAGAATCAGTGCACTTCACCACCCCCTGGTTAGGTGTGGAATTACGTTTATTCAAGCCCTTTAGTTGTTCCCCTAATCGCATGTGTGTGACAACACTTAGGCACAACCTGAGCTATAACAGTGTTGATTGTTCACAAAAGCTGAACTAGGATTTTATGTTTCTGTTTTCTAACATTTCATTTTTTGTGTCATCATTAGAGCTTTTGGTATGTTGTCTTGCAACATAGTAGTCCAAACCAAATGTATTGATCTTCCCAAGCAATCTTGTTTTTTGTGAACTCTTATGCATTTTATGTTCCTGAGTATTTTATTGTTGTATTATTCTTTAATGAATATTGTCTTATTCATTGATCATTGTATTTTTGCTAATTCTGTTAGTTACTATCCTTGTTTGTTGTATATACAGTAGAGCCCAAGGGTGTGGGCTCCCCCAAAATTGGTTACATTTTGTTTGGTTTTGCAATTGGAGTACAGGCAGGTCAAAGGATTTGCTCATGGTCACACAGTGTCAGTAGTGAGATATGAACCAACAACCTCAGGGTTTGAAGTCCAAAGCCTTAACCACACTTTCAATACCTGAGATATAGAGATAGAGAGACACTTAGTCTATTAATTTGTCTGTTTTTACTCAGAATTATGATTTAGTGTACCTTTATTTCCTTTTTATTTTGTGTATGAGTGAGTTTGCAATAAACTAAAATCCCGTCCAGAGCTGTTTCCTGTCTAGTATCCAGTGCTACCAGAATAGGCTCCATTCTCCCATGACCCTGGAATTGACTAAGCAGGTATGGGAAAGTTACATTATGTTATCTTATTTCTCAAATTCCTCCAACACTCTAAAGACATTATAAGTTAACTGGGGTGATTCTAAACTGGCACCATGTGTGCATAAGAATGTGAAGTGTGGGTGTGTGCATGAGTGGGCATTGTGATGGACCGAAACTCCATCCAAAGATGATTCTTTCCTTGCACCTGATGTTGCTAAGGCTGGCTACAGCCCTACGCCTTCGTGAATTGGATTGGATTGAGTAGTTTCAGTAGTTCTTCATGGACCTCCTGTTTTTATTTTGTGCTTCAAATTCACTTTGTACACCAGGAATAGCTTAATTCTTCATCTGCGTTTTGATCAGTTTTAAGTAGACAAACGGACAGTCATCTTTACTTCATTTCTTTATCATTGAAGCTAATTTGGCTTTCCTGTGAAAAACGTTGAGAGGACTTGTGCAGCTGAAGCTTTTTTTTTTGTTGTTTTAAATTAAATTGTTAGATTGGCTTCACGCCCTGTGACTGAATTAGATTAAGTGTTTTTCAGAATGTTATCTTCCCTCATTTGAAAAATATTTTGGACCATTTGCACCTCCTACATAAATGTCTATTTCCAAGAATTTGTTCCGATTATTAGGTATAGTACATGAAACACAAGAATGGTACACCTACAACACTCGGTGTAGCTCAGTCCCATCTCCTAATACAAATGCTGGAAACAATTTCTGTAAGTTAAGGATTGTAAAGGCTTTTATTACTGTACAAAAGAAACTCCCTCTGTCATAGCTGGAGGGATTTCTTTAAGTTAGGGCAAGATTGTTTCAATATTAGCACAGCTAATGAAAGGGTGTGTGAAAGGGAGGAGGACTGAATGACCCACTTGAAAGCCTTTAGAAAATTCTAAAAATCAGATAACATTTATTTATTTAAATGATCAAATCAACAGCTAGTAGAATGGTAACATTCACATTAAGGGAATAAAGTCAATGCAAGAACTAAGTAACAGTACCTGTTATGAAAGGTAAGACAGCTTAATATAAACAATGCTTTGTTAAAAAAAAAATTCATCTTTCAGTATAATGGCTGTTAAATTAGTTTTGAACCAAGATGAAAGAAAAAAGTACCTTTAAGCAATTAAAAAGTACAAAATGTTTCCCGGAAGTGTTGGAGAGAAAACGTAAATGAGATGTGCCAGAGGGAAACTTCTCTTGGAATTAACGTCATAAGAACTCATTATGAAAATTTATTGAATGGGATTTGAGCCATCATATGAAGTATGAAAGAAAAAAATTAACAAGATAAATGAATGAAAAATGCAATTGTTTGTGTGGAATGATTATAAAGATGCTTCATTTTCATTTGGTGTGACATTTTAATAACACAGGATTGGATTGGAAATTTGTGTGCTCATTCCTGTGACATTCATCCTGTCTCAAAAGTATAAAGATTGTTTCATGTTTATAACTTTCTAACAAAGCAAAAAAACAGAAATATAATTCACTAGATAGCAGTAGAGATTTCCCACTCATGCAACAATTCATTCCAAATTTCAAAAGAAAAATTAGCCTGGACATTATATTAAAAACATGACGTTCACAAATGCAGTTTGAAAAATGGTTTAATTGCAATATTAATTTCTTTCTGACAAATGTGTAAGGTACCAGAGAAATCATTTGTTTGTAATATGCAAGCTGTTCTTGTGTTACTGTGTGGAACTTCGCCAGGTCTTCTGTTTTCAATACACTTGCCAAAGATATCCAGATTGGGTGGAGAGGCCGTGCCTCACTTTACTAACTGATGCTGGATCTCTGCTGACAAATTATATCCATCTGAAGATGTGAAAACCAGCAGTTCCAGAGCTTTATATTCTATTGTCACACAAGCGCGTCTGGAGACCTACCTGGCTCTAATGAGGTAAGCAGTACCAACCCGGGATGAGAGAGGGTGTTGACGCTAACATTATCTTTTCCTTCCTCTTCTGCAGGGAAGAAAAACACGCCCAAAAATGGACAGCTGAACCCAACCCACTGCCCGAGAAAACTCCGCCCCATAAATCTGGTGTGTTCCCTGAGGTGGTCAGTTGCCAAACTGACTTTAGCACAGGACAGAGCTCCTACTAGCCTATTCAGTGCTTGAAGCCATAATTTTTGCTTGAGCTAGTATCGGCTGTCTTTTTTGTTGAAATTAAATGGGGTTATCAGGGATGTACCCCAACCTTTCTTTGGCTCTCTGACTTGTCTGCTTACACTGTATGTATATATATATAGCTAATGACATATGCATACATATAATGGGAAACCAAATTATGGCTGTGCATTTAATATAACTGTCCCACACACCCTTACAGTCTTAATCTGTAATGATGGAGCAATCAGCATGAAATAAGTAGCAGGCAATGACTAATTTCAAATTAACAGAATGTCATAAATGCTGTCGTGGTAAAATGTTGAGGCTGAAACGTAACAGAAATCTCAACCCTTCACTATTAAGTGACACTCACTAAACATAACTGCATAAGATTGATGTGACACTTCCACCTTGATTTTGGAACAATGAAGTGTGCCATTCATCAATCCTCTGCAATGAAAGTCTCCCCCACACATTTCAGACAAACTCTATGGGCCAGACATCTTTTCAAATCACAAATTGTAAGCATGGTGGCAATGACAATAAATGAAAGAATATAGAACATAACTGAAAACACTGAACACTTTAATCAAGCCTTATTTTGAGACAGGCAAGGAAGGAACAGTGTAACAGAATGCAGTTAATAGAAGGCTATTTGAATGCAAAGACATCAAACAACTTCATGAACTCATCAACAGAGTAGATGTTGTTTAGAATGCCTATAAAGTATTTACCTCTTTGAGGTTTTTACATTTTACTATCATAAAGCATTAAATTACAATTGATTTGATGGATTTGACTTTTTTGACTCTGATCACCTGATAAAGACTTTAATGTCAAAGTGAAATAGGATTTCTGCAAAGTGGTCTTAATTAATTATAAATATAAAACACAAAATAATTGATCACGTAAGAGATCACTCCCTTCAAGTCAGTATTGAGTCTGTGTGCCCAAGTCTCTGTCAGCTTTGCTCTTCCTTTCTAAACCGCTTAAGTTCTGTCAGGTTGAGTGGACATCAAGAGTGAACAGCCTATTCCAAGTCCACAAATTCCCAGTTGGATTGAGATCTGGATTATGACTCAGCTAGTCTAGGGCTACCATTGCTGTTTTTTATGCCATTCTTGAGACTTTATGCTTGGGGTCATTGTCTTACTGGAACCAAATCACCTTGCATGCTACATCAGGTTTTCCTCCAGGATTTATATGTATTTTGCTGCCTTCATTTTAACCCTCTACCCTCACAAACCTTCCAGATCCTGCTGCAGACAAGCATCCCCACTGTATGATGCCAATACCACTGTACTTCATGGTGAGGATGGTATATTTTTGATAATGTGCAGTGTATGACTTACCCCAAATATTACATTTTTATCTGATAGAAAACAAGCTCAATTTTGGTCTTATCACATCATAGAAACCTTAGCGTCTGCAATGTGCCTTCTGGTAAACTCTAGCCAGGATATCATGTGTTTTTTTAACAGTGGATTACTCTTTGTCACTCTCCCATAAAGCTATGACGGGTGAAGCACCCAGGGAGCAGTTGTTGTATGCCTAGTCGCTCCAATCTGATCCTCTGTAGCTTGTAACTCCTTCTGCGTTATCATAGGTCTCTTGGTGGCCTCATGCACAAGTCTTCACTCAGTTTTTGTGGACAGCCTGCTCTGGGCAGAGATCTCTTTTCAATTTGATATTGAAAAGTCATTTTCTCTAGGTCAATGCCATAAAAGTCAAATTAAATCCAGTGTGATTCAATGTTGCATAACAGTAAAATGTTAAAATTTCGAAAAGGGGTAAAAACTTTTTATGGGCACTGTTATAACTTAAACGTTGGTCCAGTAGATGAAAAACATGGTCTGTATATTGATGACCCACTTAATCATGTAAATATTAGCTTTTATTAAGCTTTCTCCATTAAGCATTCCTGGAAGGACAAACCTGGATTTTCTTCCCCAATAATTTTACGAGACAGAGGCTGAAATATGCTTTTTAGTGTAATTGTCTTCTTGAAATTGATCCATTGTGGTTCATTCTTGTTTTGTGTCCAATCCACATTTGGCACCTGGTGTTCATGCCTGTTTCCCTTACCACAGAGTTGCTTTAGAGAGAACCAGACTCCTCGGTACAACTGCAAGACCATAGCTTACTATTCAGTACATCACAATATGTTTGCCTACGACCTTTTAATTCACACTTTTCTCACAAGTATTACATTTGTCTCGTCTCCATGCTTAGATCCTGCCTCACTTTGAAGCTCCAGCTCCTTTAAAATGAAATAAACAGGTTTGGACTAAATTACGTCATGTTATGAAGTTACTGTTTTGCTGTTCATTTGGTGTGTTTTCTGGAAGAAATGCTGACAGAGCAACCAACTTAGAGTAAGAGAAAATAAATTAAACATATGCAATACTTTTGATACTTTTTATTTAACCTAAAGTTTATTTATACTGTAAATTTGATTTGTAAATTTTATGATTTATAGTACATGTGTCTTATTCAAGACCAGGTTTTCTTTTAAAAATACTGAAAGGAGAAAGGTAGAAAATTTGATGAAATATTGTTATCTATACATCAAAATAAATTCAATGAAGTGTAGCAGTGAACATTTCTTTTAATGCATCAATCTATACAGAATTACCACATATCTGTCATTTTTGAAGATGTTTAAATCTGTCACTGTAAGAGTTTATATATGAGCCATTAAAATTTTAAATGACATCTCAGTTTACTTAGTTCCATATCTGCCGTAATATGTCTTTGTCAAAATTATCTCATAACACATGCCACTTTTTGTTTGTGCTGCATTACGTGGCAGTAAGCATCTCTCAAAACCTGCCACTTTAACTCCTGTACAATCATGCCTGAATTTTGATGTAAAGTGGAATTTGACAATCAGTGATGGAGCTGAGGTAACTCTAAACAATACCTTGCATTAACAGTATTGACTCAGCGTTTAAGCCCTAATGTCAAAAAATATGCCTGAGTATGGAGGACAGCTTCAGTCTTTTCATGGTAAGAATAAGATGCTATAACTGAGAAATTATTGTTATTTTCATTAGTGGTTAGAATAATTGAATAGAGACAATTATACAATAAAAAGGTTTTAAAGCTTCATGGCAATAACTGTCTTGCACAAGTGAATGGGAAACATCTTCTGGGCCTATTTGTCAATCACAGTTACCCTCTGACTCAGGAGATGGCACTGACGTTCACATCTTCTTGTCTATTGTGTCCTCAGAACAGAAGATCGGCAGCACAAGGAACTTTGACATCATTTTCACTTCCAATTACAGACCAGTTATAGACCTGTCTCTTCCTCCAGAACCGACTAAATGGACGCACCACCGGAAGAGGACTTGTGTCTGAAGGAGATGTTTCTCTGCAATCATAACAACCTTTTTCCACTTACTGTGTTTTTGTGTGGTCAAACTTCTCTAGGGGTTCACCATCTGGTGCCCCAATTCTTCACAGTTGTTTTTAGTCTTTCTTACATAAACAAGATTTCTGAAATCTCAGGTGATGAACAAATGTCAAACTTACCAACTATTTATATAAGTTCCAAAAATATTCCATACACATTTTCACTAAAAATTAAGATGAAACTGTCTTGTAGGAAATTTGTTAATAGACAGCATGTGCCATTAAACTGCTATTGGTCAGAGAAGGATGATAGCATTAACCAGTAGTTTGAGGAAACATAGATTACTTATTCAAAATAAATCTAAGGAGTATAGACATAGTAATACTGAAAAGACAAGTAATCTGAAAAATTATACAGACCATTTGCCAAGGAGATGTGACATTACCCTGTGACATTAAAATAAAGTAAATGTCATTGAATTAACCAGGAGAACATTTAGAACTAACGTAAATATCCAAATGGGGGATTGTTACTTACACAAATAACATAATACAAAATAAAATACTGTAAATACATGAAGTGAAAGCTAAATGCATAAACAGCAATCACATGATAGCTGAATTATGTCGAGCACTACACAACAGTCATACTGTCATTACTACCCATTTTTTACATATGATATACAGTAGGTAAGTCTTGTTACTCATTCATTCCAGCAATGCATTTTGTCTGAGTTTTTTGGGACTGAAAATAAAGTTACAATTTTCTCAAATATGAGGTGACAGCTTGAAATGGTGTTCATTGACAAGTAATTTGGAAATATTAGGTTATTTGATCTCTATTAGTTACATTTAATCGTAGCAAGAAATTTGTCTTTACAACCTCTAATGCCTTACTCACACATTAGAGAGAAGAAAAATTGTCATCAAACTTCAATATATGTTATCAGTCCACAAACTGTGATATATATTTTTTCATTATGATATCTCTCTATTAATTAAAAAAATCCTGGGACGAGACAAGACTTTTTAGCCTGAGACGTGACTTTTTCAGAGAGATACTTTCAAGTCCTTTGACTTTCTGCCAAGAGATTTAACCACGGCCGGGGCCGGAAATAAAAGACAAAGAGTAGATGACAGAGTAGAATGTTGTAAAGAGGTTCAAAAACGTTGGCGCGATACACATGCAGAGCAGGTTAGAGATAATGAAAGTACTAAAATTCGAAAGTCTCAAAAAAAATAATAGTAAGGATCGCATTAGCGCTAACAAATGGAAATTATTACGGAACAGCGAAAAGAGACTGAATATATTGTTTGGATTTAAACTTTAAATTGGAGACTTGTAGATTGTCTACTTTGTGTTGCCATCAGGGAAAAGTAGTGTTTCTTCCCAATGAAGAGGTATATCCGCAAGAATTAAAAGATTTGGTGTTTGGTGAAAGTGAAATCCACATACGCGAGCGACAGAGATGCGAAGTGGCTGGTGCATAGCGCAGGGCAGGAGGTTGGCAAGCGAAGCGAGCAAGGTGCGAGGCCCCCTATTATATTGTATGTATATCTTTAACAAAAGGATGACTCAATAAGAACAAAATATACAGTAAGTGTTTTTGGAAATTTTGTTTCTTGTGTTTACCTGGTAGACAGTCACCTTTTCTGGTCATTTTTAACAGATATTAGGTATTTTCATCCACAACTCATTGAATTTAGCCAGTATGTGGTTTATGTCTGTTATCCTGTAGTCTGTTGAGTAGATTTTCTACATGAACAATCAGAAGTACTTGAGGGGAAATGGCCTGCTGACCTAACTGAGAAAAAGTATCTACCCTTGGTGTATTGCTGAAAACTTTTTTTCACTAATAACTGTTACCAAAGATTACTCCATAAGTTACAGCCAGCAGCCATACTACATACACTTCAGAACAGGTCATCCACCTGAAGCTATGCATGTTCGGGCCTGGCCAGTACTTGGATGGGAGACCAAGCAGGAAAAGTTTGGGTTGCTGCTGCTGGAAGAGGTGTTGACAAGGCCATCAAGGCGTGCTTACCCTGTTGTCTATGTGCGGATCCCGATGCCACAATGCACTACGACACTGTGTTGTAAAAAAAAAAAATGGTGCTGACCTTCGGATGAGAGGTAAAGTTGAGGTCCTGACTCACTGTGATAATAGATGCCTAGACATAGATTGTATCCTGATGTCTTGACTGAATTGCCCATCTTGGCCTAGTCATTCTAACTCTTAATCACCCTCCCATTTCTAAATGGCTAACTGTCTTTCACCAGTTAATGTGTGATGAGCACACTGGACTGCCATCCCATCATCTAGGTGGATGCTGCATATTACAGTAGTGGTGGTATAAGTGGCTCCCCACTAACTATGCTCACTGTGAGTTGAGTAGTGAGAAAATGCTATGTAAATGGAAAGAGTTATTATTGTTAATGTTACATGTGAGTATCTTTTTTTATTCAATCTGAAAAAAAAATTTAACATAATTAAAAAAATGATTAACACGAATGACATTTCTATAACTAAACATTAACTAATATTGTGAGATCCATTGCTGCTTGATGCTCAGTGCTGTGTGGATGCACAAATCTGTAATTAGAAAAGCAATTATGCAGCTTAATTCCAAAGCCTCTCTTAGATTTAAAAATGTTCTGAATGTAAATCTAAATAAATAAAAAAAATTGACAAATATCAAACACTGAAAAATAAAAATAAATGGAAACACAGTCAGTCAAGCTTATACAAAACTGTCTTAAATATCTCAACATTCTGAATCCCATTTTTTTTATTTGTTGATGCATGTGTATCTTCATATTTTGGAAGCTGCAGTCTTTCACAAGATATTCAGAAATAATAGGAATACACTCATTGCCAGATATACCCTATAATTACTGTAGTTATAATTATTTGTCATGTGAGTGTGCCGATTTAAAAAAAATGCTCAAAAAGAGGTACTGCATGTACAGGTACAGGCTGCTGAGAAAACTGGTTAAATGCATCTTAAATGAAACAGGTCAAGAAGAAAATACAGACTATTAGCAGCACCTTGTCGGTGTCACAAATTCGATTTTTGTCACAATGCCAATGGATAGATAGAAAGTCTATTTTAATTTTAACCAGGTACACTCAGTTTATGGTATGCAGCATTAAATTGCTGTCGTAACAAGCTTGAAAATGTAATGCTGTGTCAGAATTAAATCCTGATAACAAAATGCAGCATTTCATCGTGAATTTTGGTTTCCATGGCAACTTTCAGAAAAGAAGAATTCCTTTGCCAAAGATGCTGCTATGGCAACCAAAGCTTGGTGAAGCAGTTGTCAGATTTTATTTTGTGTGTCTGTCGTCACGTAAATAATAATAATAATTTTTCTTTAGGAATGTTTACCCTAATAAAAAGAAAAGTGATGAGAAGAAGATGTTGTTACAGCAAGCTTTAATAAAAAATCAAATACTGTACATTCTGCAGCCTTACAGTTCATTTGGCTTTATACTGAAAGGCTGCCTTAGAACCACATTTAATTATTGTGGAACTGTTTATATTCAAGTAAACACACGTCAATATATTTATCAAATATGTGACATTATGAAGTGTAACTATCTAATGCTTTTAGAGTAAGATCACAGATCTTTGAACAAATACTATGTAACTGAAAAGACTGGCTAGGAGGAAGGTTATTAGTCAAGGACTTCACTTGAATATTAGAGGAATGCAGGAAAATATTTCTATAAATAGGTTTCTGAAAATGGAAAAAGAAAACCAATTACTTTTACAAAGAATGTCTGAATTCAAAAGCTATGAGAAGCTATACTGTTAAATTTTAAACATCAAATTAAAATCACACATTATTTTTTTTATTAACACTAATATAAAATTGTGAAAGATATGCATCTGCTTAACTGAACCATTCCAGCTAATTTACATAAACCAAAATACATTAATAAATGACTGATCTTTTAAATAGTAGCAATAATAAAGAAAAGAAGATGAAATTTATGTATATAGCATATTTCATTTTCTCATAAGTTGAATACAAATTAGTGTGCTTTAGATAAACTCCAAGCAGACTTCCATGTGTCTTTTACTGAGGAGAGACTTCTGTCTGGCCATTCTGTTATAAAGCCCAGGTCCACAAAGTGTCGCAGTGATGGCTGTCCTTTTGGAAGTTTCTCCCATCTCCACAAAGGTTCTCTGAACCTCAGCCAGAGTGACCATCAGGTTCCTGGTCACCTCTCTTACCATGACCCTTCTCCCATGATTGCTTGGTTTGACCAGGTGTTCCAAATTTCTTCCATTTAAGAATTATGAAGGCAACCGTGCTCTTGGGAACATGCAGTGCTACAGGAATTTTTGTTGTAGCTTTCCTCAGACACAATCCTGTGTCTAAGTTCTGCAGGTCCTCACCTTTGTCCTCATAGCTTAGGTTTTGCTATGATACACATTTTCAGCTGTGGGGCCTTCTAGAGACGGGAGTGGGCATTTCCTAACCACGTCCAATATATTAAACTGACCACAAGTGGACTCCAAAAAAGGTGTAGAAGCACCTCTTTAATGATCAGGAGAATGAGATACGTCTGAGCCAGATTTCAAGTGTCTTAGAAGTAAGCCTGAATAATTTTGTTGATGTGATATTTCAGCTTTTTGATTTTTAATAAGTTTGCAGTGATGAACTGAGTGGATGGACTGGCATCCTGATTGGGATTTAGGATAATAATACTTTAGCAGTTGGGAGGCCATAATGAAAGGACCACAGAATTGGAGGTGTAACCTCAATTCCTATCCCATTCAGGATGAATGAATAATGGATGAATTGGGGAAGTTGGATTGATCAATTCATCACCCAGCAATAGAGGTGGTAGTATCCCAACCTGTACATCCATAGGGTTGCTTAGGTATTGTAGTGCGGAAAGGTGATACTGTCAGGATCCTTGGGTGGTGCCAGGAGGTGTGGTGGCAAGAAAACCTTCCTGCGTCATTCAGTTTCAGTGTGGCCCCATAAGTGCTTTTTGGGGTAAAACACCAAGGTACTGTAAACTCTCCTGGGTCCCATGTAAAAGCAGTCCATCTGCCTCATACAAATGAGCCAGAGTTGAGAGGGAGTAGAGAATGCTTGACAATGGGAAGGAGATGGAAGCTGTTGGCTTGATATTTGATCCATTGTTTGGTTGATTAACAATCTGGAAAGGTATTGATAGTAATAATTCTTTATTTAATTGGACTAGAACCTGTCTGTGGGTGAGTTGTGTTGGGTGATGGGGCACTGAGATGCCTCCTGGTGGTCAATATATGTAGAGATAAAAGAGAAAATAGACAGAGAGAGAGAGAGAGAGAGAGAGAGATGAAAACAGTAGTAAGATGAAGACAATTAACTGAATTGTCTTATTTTCTCAATGCCCTTGTTTAAATAGCCCACTCTATGCCACTGGCACACTATCAGCAGCTATCCCCATTTTATGTTTTCTTTATCTTTTTATACTATGGATATGCATGTATTTGAGCACAATTTAACCCTTGAGGATTTCGGAGTACAAGCCTCTGTATTTGACACTCCATTATGGTCTTTGGAAATTTCCTGATCTGCTAAAGTAAATCATTAGTCTTGGCTGAAATATAGTTGCTACCTAACTGTTCACAAGTACAATGTCATTGGCATCAAAAACTTCACCTGCATGAATTTTACATATAAAATGTATAGAAGAGTACAGAATACAGTAATCTGTTTGTCACTGTTGTTTCATAATAGCATAAAAATATGACTATTGAAATGTGCAAACTCAGAAGATAAGGGTAAAAAAGCCACTTGCTGTAATTAACAATGTGCAGCAGGTTACATAAAACACGAAGCAGCATAGATGCTCTTCTCCTTTGTCAACTGGTCATGCCCCAGTGATGTTATAAATTAACATAAAGTATATTGTTAGGATGCTCTCACATCATTCACTGAAACTGCATTGTTTTACTGTGTGTTTTAACTAAGCTGTATCTTTAAATGTGTATATTATGTAATAACTGTTGTCCTGTGAACTGGTTACAGGACTCTGAGCCTGCACTCCGCTAATGATCTCTACACAGAAATGAATTGAAGTAAACCAGGCAGAAATTAATAATTGTTAGGCCACAGTGCAAAGGAGACCCTCACAATATCCAATTACTAAGGAGATAAGGATGCTGGATTTTTTTTTAAAACTAATAGTTAACTCTGTCTTTTTTCTATTGGATTTTAGATATGTGTTTCATTTGTTTAATCTTACATTTTTTGCTTTAGAAATGTTATGTTGTCTTAGCTTCAAGGTTAGAGGGTGATTAATACTGCACTTTTCTTCAGGATTTTCTCATGTTTTGTCAGATTTTATATATTTTTCCATTTTTTTATTATTTTTTTTACTTGTATTGAATTTATTAAAAGCATGTAACATTGCATACAATCAAGTCAAATTTACCAATTGAAACCCCCACCCATGAGAAAAAGAGTAAGGCCAACAGCCAGAGTAAAACGTTTCAGAGTAGTTAAGAGGGAAAGGAGGCTTTGTCCTTTTTTCCATTTTTTTAATCTTCACATTCTTTTCTTAATTAGTGGCAATTTTTACATTTTAATTCAAAAGTGTAATAACTAATAATTTGGGGTAAAATAGCTTATTTAATTATTTGTTCATGTTGATTGCTGTAACATACTTTCCATGAAAGTTTGTTAAAAAAGTGGTTACTTTCATGGACAGTTTATTTGATTAAGTTCAAGTTCAAGCTCAAGTTTTATTTATTGGCATGCAGCAGACAGAGGTACGAATATAATGTTCCCCAGGACTGCGGTGCAATGTACAGTATAGATAAACAAAGGACAAGTGAAAAAAACAGTTAAAGAACTATACAATTCTAAAAATGATAAATATTTAAATCCATCCATCCCATCCATCCATCCAACACGCAATATCCTAACTACAGGATCACGGGGGTCTGCTGGAGCCAATCCCAGGCAACGCAGGGCGCAAGGCAGGAACAAATCCCTGGGCAGGTCACCAGCCCACCGCAGGACACACACACACACACACCAAGCACACACTAGTGACAATTTAGGATCGCCAATTCACCTAACCTGCATGTCTTTGGATTGTGGGAGGAAACTGGAGTACCCGGAGGAAACCCCGCAGACACGGGGAGAACATGCAAACTCTACGCAGGGAGGACCCAGGAAGTGAACCCAGGTCTCCTTACTGCGAGGCAGCAGTGCTACCACAGCGCCACCGTGCTGCCCTTAAATATTTAAATAAATAATAAATAAGACCCCTCCTTTAACCGCCACCTTATCGTGGTGGAGGGGTTTGCGTGTCCCAATGATCCTAGGAGCTCTGTTGTCCGGGGCTTTATGCCCCTGGTAGGGTCACCCAAGGCAAACTGGTCCTAGGTGAGGGATGAGACGAAGAGTGGTTCAAACCTCCTATGATGAATGAAAACTTTGGAAGGTGTTTTCCCTTGCCCGGACATGGGTCACCGGGGCCCCCCTCTGGAGCCAGGCCTGGAGGTGGGGCTCGATGGCGAGCGCCTGGTGGCCGGGCCTGCACCCATGGGGCTCGGCCGGGCACAGCCCGAAGAGGCAACGTGGGTCCCCCTTCCCATGGGCTCACCACCTATGAGATAGGCCAAGGAGGTCGGGTGCAGTGTGAGTTGGGTGGTGGCCGAAGGCGGCAACCTTGGCGGTCCGATCCTCGCTTACAGAAGCTGGCTCTTGGGACGTGGAATGTCACCTCTCTGAAGGGGAAGGAGCCTGAGCTAGTGCGCGAGGTTGAGAGGTTCCGGCTAGATATAGTCGGACTCACCTCGACGCACAGCTTGGACTCTGGAACCAATCTCCTTGAGAGGGGCTGGACTCTCTACCACTCTGGAGTTGTCCCCGGTGAGAGGCGTCGAGCGGGTGTGGGTATACTTATTGCCCCCCGACTTGGAGCCTGTTCATTGGGGTTTACCCCGGTAGACGAAAGGGTAGCCTCCCTCCGCCTTCGGGTGAGGGGACGGGTCCTAACTGTTGTTTGTGCGTATGCACTGAACAGCAGTTCGGAGTACCCACACTTTTTGGAGTCCCTGGAGGGGGTGCTGGAGGGCATACCTTCTGGGGACTCCCTCGTTCTGTTGGGAGACTTCAATGCTCACGTGGGCAATGACAGTGAGACCTGGAAGGGCGTGATTGGGAGGAATGGCCCCCCGATCTGAACCCGAGCGGTGTTTTGTTATTGGACTTCTGTGCTCGTCACGGATTGTCCATAAGGAACACCATGTTCAAGCATAGGGGTGTTCATATGTGCACTTGGCACCAGGACACCCTAGGCCTCAGTTCGATGATCGACTTTGTGGTCGTGTCATCGGACTTGCGGCCACATGTCTTGGACACTCGGTGAAGAGAGGGGCAGAGCTGTCAACTGATCACCACCTGGTGGTGAGTTGGCTTCGATGGTGGGGGAGGATGCCGGTCAGGCCTGGTAGGCCCAAACGTTTTGTGAGGGTCTGCTGGGAACATCTGGCAGAGCCCCCTGTCAGAAGTAGCTTCAACTCCCACCTCCGGCAGAACTTCGGCCACATCCCGAGGGAGGTGGGGGACATTTAGTGTGAATGGGCCATGTTCCGTGCCTCTATTGTTGAGGCAGCTGACCGGAGCTGTGGCTGTAAGGTGGTTGGTGCCTGTCGTGGCGGCAATCCCCGAACCCGTTGGTGGACACCGACGGTGAGGGATGCCGTCAAGCTGAAGAAGGAGTCCTACAGGACCCTCTTGTCCTGTGGGACTCTGGAGGCAGCTAATAGGTACCGGCAGGAAAAGCGGAATGCAGCTTTGGTGGTTGCTGAGGCAAAAACTCGGGCGTGGGAGGAGTTTGGGGAGGCCATGGAGAACGACTTTCGGACGGCTTCGAGGAGATTCTGGTCCACCGTCCGGCGTCTCAGGAGGGAAAAGCAGTGCAGTGTCAACACTGTATATGGTGGTGATGGTGCACTGCTGACCTCGAATCGGGATGTTGTGGGTGGGTGGGGGGAGTACTTCGAAGACCTCCTCAATCCTACTAACATGCCTTCCAATGAGGAAGCAGAGCCTGGGGACTCGGAGGTGGGGTCCCCCATCTCTGGGACTGAGGTCACCGAGGTGGCCAAAAAACTCCTTGGTGGCAGGGCCCTGGGGGTGGATGAGATACGCCCGGAGTTCCTCAAGGCTCTGGATGTTGTAGGACTGTCTTGGTTGACACGCCTCTGCAACATCGCATGGACATCAGGGACAGTGCCTCTGGATTGGCAGATCGGGGTGGTGGTCCCCCTCTTTAAGAAAGGGGACCGGAGGGTGTGTTCCAACTATAGAGGGATCACACTCCTCAGCCTCCCTGGAAAAGTCTATTCGGGGATCCTGGAGAGGAGGGTCCGTCGGATAGTTGAGCCTCGGATTCAGGAGGAACAGTGTGGTTTTCGTCCTGGTTGCGGAACAGTGGACCAGCTCTACACCCCTTAGCAGGGTCCTGGAGGGTGCATGGGAGTTTGCCCAACAAGTCTACATGTGTTTTGTGGACTTGGAAAAGGCATTCGACCGTGTCCCTCGGGGAATCCTGTGGGGGGTACTCCGAGAGTATGGGGTACTGGACCCACTGATAAGGGCTGTTCGGTCCCTGTACGATCAGTGCCAGAGCTTGGTCCGCATTGCCGGCAGTAAGTCGAACCCGTTTCCAGTGAGAGTTGGACTCTGCCAGGGCTGCCCTTTGTCACCGATTCTGTTCATAACTTTTATGGACAGAATTTCTAGGCGCAGCCAGGGCGTTGAGGGGGTCCGGTTTGGTGGACTCAGGATTGGGTCACTGCTTTTTGCAGATGATGTTGTCCTGTTTGCTTCATCAGGCCGTGATCTTCAGCTCTCTCTAGATCGGTTCGCAGCCGAGTGTGAAGTGGCTGGGATGGGAATCAGCACCTCCAAATCCGAGACCATGGTCCTCAGCCGGAAAAGGGTGGCGTGCCCTCTCAGGGTTGGGAGCGAGATCCTGCCCCAAGTGGAGGAGTTCAAGTGTCTCGGGGTCTTGTTCACGAGTGAGGGAAGAATGGAGCGTGAGATCGACAGGCGGATTGGTGCGGCATCCACAGTAATGCGGGCTCTGCATCGGTCTGTCATGGTGAAAAAGATAAACAGAAAAGAACATTTGCTCAGAAATGAGAGTGGAGTTAACCAAAAAACAATATTAAGCGCAGGCCATCAAAACAAAAATGCAACCAAATAAAACACGTTGAATGCCTTTAGGGATGTTGCAGGCGTAACTTAACAATATATTAATCAAACTGAGGGAAGAATAGAGCGGTGAAAAAGGAGCTGAGCCAAAAGGCGAAGCTCTCAATTTACCAGTCGATCTGTGTTCCTACCCTCACCTATGGTCATGAGCTATGGGTAGTGACCGAAAGAACGAGATCGCGAATACAAGCGGCTGAAATGAGTTTCCTCCGCAGGGTTTCTGGGCTTTCCCTTAAAGATAGGGTGAGAAGCTCAGTCATCTGGGAGGGGCACAGAGTAGAGCCGCTGCTCCTCTGCATCGAGAGGAGTCAGATGAGGTGGCTCGGGCATCTGATCAGGATGCCTCCTGGACGCCTCCCTGGTGAGGTGTTCCAGGCATGTCTAACCGGGAGGAGGCCCCGGGGAAGACCCAGGACACGCTGGAGGGACTATGTCTCTCGGCTGGCCTGGGAACGCCTTGGGATTCTCCCGGAAGAGCTAGAAGAAGTGGCCGGGGAGAGGGAAGTCTGGGCATCTCTGCTCAAGCAGGTGCCCCCGCGACCCGACCTCGGATAAGCGGAAGAGGATGGATGGATGGATGGATAATAAATAAGAAGTACTGTAGGTGAATAGATAGTAATGAATAAATACATATGTAAATAAATAATAACAGTTAATAATAAAAACAGTACTAACAAGTGTAACAAATGTGTAGCAAAGAAATACACTAACAGTAGCAGATGTCAGGGCAGGGGGCAGCACAGAGTCCAGAGTCAGGACTGCCAAGGGGTAGAAGCTGTTGCAGAACCTGGCAGAACTGGTTTGGATGCTACAGCATGTTCTGTCAGTTAGACGTTGGATAAAGAGTGTGAGCAGTGGGATCGGTCCTTCACAATGCTATAGGCTTTGTGAAGCAACAGTTCACGAAGATGTGTTTAGTGGAGAGCAGAGAGGTCCCAATGATCTCTTCTGCTGTGTGTGTGTGTGCACTATCTGTTGTAGGACCTTACGGAAACTCTGCAGTTTCCAAAGCAGACAATGATGCAGCTGGTCAGAATGTTCTCGGTAGCTTTCTCTTGGTCTAGTGCTTAAACCTGAGTGCAGAAGGGTCATCTAATTGAGATGAATTCAGAAGAGTGCAACTGAAGTCTACAATACCTGCAACATCACCAATGACATGTTATCTCAAGGCTCCTTGACGCACCCATTCCAAGGCTGTTGTCGCATATAATAATAAGATGCATGCATTGCGTTTTTCATTCCAACAGAAAGGGTATACAAATGACCCTAAATTAATAAAGGAGATTTTAAAAAGAAAAAAAGAAAAAGACCGATAGAAGAAGCAATAATCCTACTGGAGCTAACTGACTATCACACAGAGGGAAAAAGCTGACAACAAGGGTCTCAAACCTAACGGTTCCTGGGAAGCCAGAGTTAATGGAATTTGTTATTTATTTACATTTTTTATTCCTGCTCACTTTTTGCTACATTAATTAAGTCAGAGCACCAGAATGTTCAATGGACTCTAATGAGATTCATACTCTCTCCATCATTCTTTTTTATTTCCTAAATTTTTTCTGTTTTCTTTATTAAGTTATAGAGTCAGTTTGTCTGTTGACTGTTATTTGAATTTTGGTATAGACTGAACAATAGTGCTAATGTTTATGATAAGCCATCTGTTGGAAATGAAAAAGGTAATGCATTTCATTACTAAAAGCATTACAAACTATACAGTGTAACCACTGGATTGGCAGAAATCGGCTTGTACTGAATAGATCCACACATATCCACATATTTATAACAAAATGCAAATCACGTCTAAAAATTTAGGCGACTTTACATCCTTTGAGGCATTAATTTTAAATATTAAAACAGATTCCAACACAATTATAGTGCTAGTCTACAGACCACCAGGGCCATATCCATTGTTCATGACTGAATTTAGCAACCTTTTATCTGATTTGGCTATAAATTATGATCACGTAGTATTGATGAGGGATTTTAAAACACACATTGATGTGGAAACTGACACTTTTAGCAAATGTTTTACTTATTTGTTAAATTCAATAGGATTTTGTCAGATTGTCAAAGGTCCAACTCATAATCATAACCACACATTAGATTTAATTATAACTTACAAAGTGGAAATTCAAAATTTAAATATTACTCCATTAAATGAAATTATTTCCAATCATTACTTAATTACATTTGATTTAGTCCTGCCATTGCCAATGCACTCACAGATTAAACCAAAGACAGTGCGACATCTAGATTGTAATTCTGCTTCAAAATGTATAGTTGAGTGCAATTGTGGAAAACCATTTAGATCAGTTAACATCAAGTGTAAGGCTTTCCCTTAAAGATAGGGTGAGAAGTTCAGTCATCCGGGAGGGGCTCAGAGTAGAGCCGCTGCTCCTCCGTTTCGAGAGGAGTCAGATGAGGTGACTCGGGCATCTGACCAGGATGCCTCCTGGACGCCTCCCTGGTGAGGTGTTCCGGGCACATCTGGGAAGACCCAGGACACGCTGGAGGGACTATGTCTCCCGGCTGGCCTGGGAAAGCCTCGTGATTCCCCCAGAAGAGCTAGAAGAAGTGGCTAGGGAGAGGGAAGTCTGGGCATCTCTGCTCAAGCTGCTGCCAATGCGACCCAATCTCGGATAAGCAGAAGAGGATGGATGCATGGATGGATGGATGGACGAACATCAAATGTAAATGTGGAAAACAATTTAGATCAGCTAACATCATATTATAATGTGACCTTGAGAGATGCTCTGGACGCAGTGGCTCCCCTTAAAACAAAAGTGATCAAAGCACATAGAAACTCTCCCTGGCTTAATGAAAACACTTGAGCTCTTAAATTAGAGTGTCAAAAACTGGAGTGCAGATGGAGAACAACAAAGGTACATATCTTTCAAATTGCATGGACAGAGAGTGTTAAAAAAAAAATAAAAAAGCTCTCTTTAAAGCTCGCTCCGAATACTATTTTACAATAATAGATAGCAATAATAAAAATCCTCAGGTACTGTTTAGAACAGTTGCTAAATTAACAAATGGGAATTCAGATCTACAATACAAAATGCCAACAGATATTAGCAGTACAGACTTTATGAACTTCTTCAATGAGAAAATTAAAAATATAAGATCCCAGATCTCAGCATCACAGTACAAACTGCATACTAGCTTAGCAGACCCTGCCTCACATTTCATTCAGCACTTTAGTAATTTTAATCCTGTAACTGAGCAGGAAGTCTTAACTTTAATTTCTAAAATGAAACCCACTACTTGTTTCCTAGATCCAGTGCTAACAAAACTAGTAAAAAGTGCAATGGATATTCTTGCAGCACCCATTCTAAACATTATCAATAGCTCATTATTGCATGGCACAGTACCTGATGCACTAAAAGTGTCAGTCATTAAACCATTACTTAAAAAGTCAGACCTAGACCCATCCATTTTCCAAACACAGGGGTCTGCTGCAGCCAATCCCAGCCAACACAGGGCACAAGGCAGGAACCAATACCAGGCAGGGTGCCAACCCACCGCAGGACACACACAAATACACCGTGCACACACTAGGGCCAATTTAGAATCACCAATCCACCTAATCAGCATGTCTTTGGGAAGAAACCCACACAGACACGGGGAGAACATGCAAACTCCACGCAGGGAGGACCCGGGAAGTGAACCCAGGTCCCCAGGTCTCCCAACTGCGAGGCAGCAGCGCTACCCACTGCGCCACCGTGCCGCCCAGACATAGACCCATACATACTAAATAATTATAGGCCTATTTCAAATGTACCCTTTGTCTTGTGGGGAACAGCCCGGACACAGACAGGTAGACGTCATAGTTTCACCCAACACACATTTATTTACAATATGCACAACACAATAGTGCACACAACCCAGTGCCGAAGCACCAATCACCCCTTTAAGTCCTGGCCACAACACACAGACTTTCACAGTCTCTTGTCCGCCTCCACTCCTCTCCACCAAGCTTCGTCCTCTTCCACCCGACTCTTGCACCTGACTGGAGGGAGGCGGCCCCTTTTATTCACCTCGGAAGGGCTCCAGGTGTATCCTAAGGGGCTCCGTAGCCACACCCCTGTGTGGCGGAAGCTCTGACAGTACATCTGGAAGTCCTCCGGGTGTCCACAATCCTCTTCCCCCCAGTACTTCCGGGTGTGGCGGAAGTACTGAGGTCCAGGGCTCCCAAGGCATCGGGGCATGAGCCCTCCTCCGGTCCTCCTGAGCATCCCGTCTGGGTAGGAACCCCAGCCGGGTGCCACACTCTCTAAAATACTACAAAAAGTAGTCAAATCAGCTTCAGTCAAACCTTACGCATTACGCAATTTATTTGAGAAATTCCAGTCTGGTTTCCGCACTGGTCATAGTACTGAAACGGCACTAACACAGGTTGTAAACGACATTCTGATATCCTCTGATGAAGGAAACTCCACTGTAATTATGTTGTAAGACTTAAGCGCAGCATTTGACACTATTGACCATTCTATTTTACTGCACAGGCTAGAAAATGGGCTTGGATGTTGGGCTTACAGGCACTGTGCTCGCTTGGTTTAGTTCTTATTTATCAAATCGATTCCAATATGTACAGAAATGTGCTGACAGTACTCCATCATTATACACAGAAGTGAGATATGGTGTCCTGCAGGGCTCAGTACTGAGACCTTTACTGTTTTCACTTTACATGCTTCCACTGGGATCTATCATTAGGAAACATAATGTTAATTTTCACTTGTATGCAGATGACACCCAGTTATACCTTTCATTGAGATCAAATGAAGTTTCTCCAATGTTGTCTTTAATTAATTGTGTTAGTGAATTAAAGGAAGGGATGGATGAGAACTACTTGTCTTTAAACACAGATAAAACACAGATGTTAATTGTTGGAGGGAATGACGCTGATCACAACAATATTATGTCATTTAACTCAGTTGGAATCACGATTAACTTTATTGAATCAGCCCGCAATCTAGGAGTTATCTTTGACTCTGGCATGTCATTTAAAGCGCATATTACAAAGTTGTCCAAATCATGTTTCTTCCATCTTAAAAATGTTGGGAAATTATGGCGCTTTCTAAATAAACAGGATTCTGAGAAATGAATTCATGCATTTATTTCTAGTAGGATTGACTACTGCAATGCGATGTTCACTGGATGTTCAAACTGTTCTTTATACAGCCTGCAGTTAATATAAAATGCTGCTGCAAGAATTATTACAAGAACAAGAAAATACGAACACATAACTCCAGTTCTTAAATCCTTACACTGGCTCCTGGTTAAGTTTAGGGCAGATTTCAAAATCCTCCTTTTAACATATAAAGCATTAAATGGCCAAGGTCCGGCTTACTTGTCTGAACTTATCATGACTTACAAACTAGAGCGCACATTAAGATCTCAAGATGCCAGTCTGCTTATGATTTCAAAGAATAATAAAATAACAGAGGGAAGTTGAGCTTTTAGTTACAGGGCCCTTAAACTGTGAAATGGTCTGCCTGCTACTGCAAGAGATGTCCCTTTGGTCTCACCTTTTAAATCCCGGCTGAAGACTCACTACTTCAGTTTAGCATATCCTGACTAGAGCTGCTGATTAATTGTACAAACTGCATCTCTGTTGTTAGTCATTAGCACTAAAACATAAGTAACATGATAGTTATAATTTGTTACTAACTCTCACCTATTCTGCTTCTCTTCTCTGTACTCAAATGTGACACTTGGTGCCACGGCCCACCTGCCAAGTTGTTTTGCCTGCATAAGGTAAAGTCACCCCTGATGGAGAATCGCAGGAATTGTGGGGTAGAGGGGTCCTTTCATTGGATTGGTTGGCCCAGCGCTGTCTCATCTGTGGAATGGCCATATGGGGGACTCAGCTTGATGGCTGAGGTCTCCAGGACTCTAAAGAAATCCAAATCATATTATGTGATATCATCTGCTGTTAAATTCTCATCCGTACTTTTTTATTTTTATACTGTATTGAGGATTTGTTCTGTTCTGTGTATTGTGTTGTGTTGACCCCCTTCTTTTGACACCCACTGCATGCCCAACCTACCTGGAAAGGGGTCTCTTTTTGAACTGCCATTCCCAAGGTCTCTTCTATTTTTTCCCTACAAGGGTTTTTTTTGGAGTTTTTCCTTGTCTTCTTAGAGAGTCAAGGCTGGGGGGCTGTCAAGAAGCAGGGCCTGTTAAAGCCCATCGCGGCACTTCTTGTGTGATTTTGGGCTATACAAAATTAAATTGTATTGTATATCCATGGATATAGTGTCAGTTTTTCCAGCTTAGGCTTGCACCACTTGTTATGAAAAAAAATTCATATACTACAAAAAGTAATATTTTTCTAGATAACAAATTACACTGAGCATATGATGGAAAACTGGAATAAAAATGCTTATGAAAACCAAGTTGTGTTTTTTTAAACATTTTAGCAAAAAGTTCAATTATTTTTTTACTTATTTTTCACAACATCTGGTGGGGTTGTACCACCTGGCCCTTAAGACAGAAATGCTACTGGATTTAATGATTTTATTCTAAACTATTTAATACTAGCCATGTGCGCCCAATTACGTTGCGCATATTAAAGTTGTCAGTGAAGGGCTCCCTGTTTAAACGCGGCTGCCAGTCGTGAACTGGGCCCGTCATCGCACAGCATTATGATTTTTTATAAGGGAAACAAAATTACAAAACAAAACCCTTGGACATTGATTCGATAGGAACGGACTACTCGGAATCACTGTCCGAATAGTAATTATGTGGTGGTGGAGGAGCATTTCTGCTTCTCTCCGTTCACAGTCCGTCTCGTTTTCATGACGCTTTCATTTCCTCTCACAATCTCTTCTCAACCTTTCTCCAATCTCGCAGGTTGCTTTGTGGCAATCCAAAGAGTAAGGAAGAACCAATGCTTCTTTCTTGAACTCCAAACGCTGACTGATGGAAAATCACAGAAGTGTGTCCGACTTATATACTCTGACTGCCAACTCCAAGAAGTGGGTGAACATTCGATTTGGACGAAGTGCTGCCAACGACGGTCGATAGAAACACAAAAAACCACAGTCTCGACAACGAAGCAGGTGTCAATGCCAGATCTAAACACAAAGCACGGTGTTGACGCCAGATCTAAACACAAAGAGTGCTATCGACAGTGTTTGTAAACAAAAGTAACAACCAAGGTGTTGTGTATTCAGCCAGTACAAACAGCACGTAGTCTCCTTTAGTTCGGTCCTCTTTAATCACCACACTCCAACCTCATGCAACGATCCTCCCCCTCACTTCCTCTCCTCCTCCATCACTACTGCCCTCTACTGAACACAGGAGGAACACCACACAAGGCAGTGAATTCGCGGACAAACAAAGATCAAGATCCAAATGAAGATTATATATAAAGATAAAGATATTCAACATAAATGATTGTCTGAACCTTAGCACTTGTTACTTGATTTTTATATATTTAGTGATATTTTTATGTGCGTTTCTTAGTTTCTCACAATGATGTGTTCTATGACAGGTTTTATTAAATTTTATAATCAGTATATATGAAATTGTAAATGGATTGCTGGATATAGTGGCAAAAATTAAACGGCAAATGTTTTTGTTAATAAAGGACACCAACATTACAAATTGAAAATGAATTTTATGTCAATAGAAGAAGCTAGTAAGGCAATGTCTTTGTAGACAATTCAATACAGCTTTATTCACCTTTGTTGGCAGGGTTTTTATAGATAGACAAAGGAATATTAAAACAGTGTAAACAAGAGCTTATTCATCTGGCATAACTTTGAACAAAAAAAATAAAATATAGCAGTGAACATAATACTTAGGATGCAATCATTTTTATCCGTGTCCTAAATTCCCATGAGATTTCCCAGTGCACAGTTTTAACTTCTTTTATGTCACCTTGGAGTGTACTCCGCTCAGCTTGAAAGCTCTACTGTAAGAATTTGCGTGTGATGAAAAGCTGATCAATCACAAACTGCTTCAAATTCAAAAAGACAGCATTCATATTTGATCCACCAGAGTGTTTAGATTACAGAGACTTTTTTTTTGGAAGTTGTGACTTCAAAGTGACACCTTCCCAATCCAGAGGATGCCTTCTGGTTTGAGAAGGCAAGTAAGAGATTTTCTTTTATAAGTAACAGGGACAGGATGAGAATTATAAATTAAGAACAATGTGAGTGTGCTTGGAGATGCCTTAATGCACATCCATTAGCCACCAAAAGGTCACATGATCTCCTCTAGACACAACAAATATTTCATAGGACTAACATGTTCAAATGCTGCTCTTCCATGCTTGTCCACGAGAACTAACTGAAACCAGATCAATACTCATCTGGCAAGATGATACTCATCAGTGTTACCATAGTCTGTTATTGCTTTAGGCTCTGGACCTCCTACAATTTCTGCCCCGTCCTGTGGCTGACTCTTTACCTTGCACACCTACTTGATCAACCCTACAGAATTTTAATAGTCTTACTGGCATCATTAAATACTATAAACAGGCAGATGTCAGGTAAAACATGTAACCCATAGATATGATCTATACATCACATATAAGTGTTCATATTGTACAGTATATAATAGTTGGTTGGAATGACATAACTTGGTAAGTCTGTAAATTATTAACAAAGTTAGACATGGTAAAAAAAACAAAAAGTACTGAAAAGGTTTCCACGCTTGATGTGCATGGCTTTCTACTAATATCACTGAAGTGCAAATACGTTGAGAGTTTAGCTGGTCTTTCATCCATATTCAATAAGGTCAGTTAGTAATTTTCTTGTTGTGCTGTACAATAGCTTCCTTTTATTGGAAAACATTTGTAGGCTTACATATTGCTGCGTTACCTGAAAAATGCGTCACTGAAGCAAGTTTCCACATAGAAAGCTTCATTAACCTGTGTCTTATACTGCCTACTCACAAATAACCATTCATCCACACTCTAAAGGCAGCTCTTTTCAAATTTGAATGTTTGATTTCAACAGTCATTTTCATAGCTAACAAAATGTACTGTGCGTGCAGAGTGGATTTTTAAAAAAACAAAAAAGTCTCATCTCCAGGAAATCTTTATAATATAAATAAGGTTATCACAGAAATGAAGGTAGAATACCGAGCGCCAAGCATCAAATTAAAATTAATAAATATAGCTTCACCGTGCAACACTAAAGCAGTTGCCACAGCAACAAACTCCACTGATTTTCTATCAGTAAAAATAGATGTAAGAGTTAACATGCGTACATCATCTCATAGATTAACCAAAGCTATTATTAATTCATGTAGAGCACCTATAAACTTTGCGCCATAAATGTAAGTTGGATGAGACACAAATGATTTACTGTTCATTATTTCAAACAACTTGTAATGCATTAATTGAAAGGTGGTTAAGGAAAAGTATAATTTACTTTTCATTATCTATTCTTTTTGTTTACAGGACACAGAATAACATAAGCAGTGTGCACCAGAGCTAAGTGTGTAAACACTCCTGTACCACACTTTAGTATAATACTCACCAAGAAAGGCTGCATATAAAATAAATCTGCAGTGTTGACTGATCATTGACTGAGAGGTCAGTTCACTACTATATTAGTGACTATGAACAAGTCTGTACCCTCATATGTGATAGTTCTGTATTTAGTGAGTGGTATAATCTAGTCTTGCATATTGCCTTGAGAGCGCTCTGTGCCTCCACTTAGTGAAGAGAGTTATGCAAAAGCAGATTATATTGTATTATTGTATTTCTGAGATGGCAATGTTAGATTGGCCATCTAGCTCTGTGAAGAGGATTACTTGTGTTCTGTTTTGCGTATTGTACTTATCCCATTTTTGACACCCATTGCAAGCCAAACCTATCAGGAAGGGGGTCTCTTGCTGAATTGCCTTTCCCAAGAATTCCTCCATTTTTGTTTTTCTACAAGGATTTTTTGGGAGTTTTTTCCTGTCTTCTTAGAGAGTCAAGGCTGGGGGGCTGTCAAATAACAGGGCCTGTCAATACCCATTGAGGCTTTCCTTGTGTGATTTTGGGCTATACAAAAATACACTGTTGTTATTTTTCAATCTAGGTATTAGTATATAGTTTTCCATCTAGTATACTAATCTAAAATACCCTGTGTTAACACAGTTAAAATTCAGCTGTGGTGAAATTTTCCAAAATCTTTACTGTGCTGGAGTTGTGTTTAGTTTTGTTAAGTTAACCACTTCTCCTAAGCAGTTGCTTTTGCGCTGACAACTGAAGTTGTTTCTTGAACACTGTTGTGTGTATCCTCTGGATTTTGGGCTGCTCATCACTTTTAAAATTTCCTGTCCATACCATTTTATAGCAATCCCTTATTTTTCTGAGTTCCTTTCATAAGCATTTAGTACAACAATTACAACTGGATCATCTGTAGTGATATAAAAGTAGTGGCACTGCTACTGGGAAGGCAGCTTGATATACCAAGTACTGTTGTTACTGCTGTTGCTTTTTATTATCATTTGTTTTTATTATTTATTTATTAGTATCTATTTCAAACTCTTACTATCTATTCACTTGCCTAGTATTTATTTATGTATCTATCTATTTATAGTTTAGCATAGTTCTTTACTTGTCTTGCATTTGTCCTGTGTTTATGTACATGAAGCACTGTGGTCCTGGGGAACGTTATTTTGTGCCAGTTTGCTGCAATACTGTGTATGGATGGTATGACAATAAAGCCACTTGGCTTGACTTAACTTGACTTGACCTGGCAGTTCCTTCTTCATGTGCAAATAGGACAGCCACACTGAAGAGTTTCATTAAATCAAATAGAACTAGTCGCTCCATAAACATTTGTTAGGACAGAACAGTGTGGCACCTAAACCACTTGTTGACCCAACAAAGATGTTTTTGCCTCCTCTCCATATAAAACATGGACTGATGAAAGATTTTGGGAAAGTGATGAATAGAGAAGGTGGAGGATTTTGATATTTAAGACAGACAAGCATTTTGCTACTGGGGCCGAAGGAAATTGAATGAAAGGTATTCAATGATGGTGTTTTATTGGCAACTACAGAATATGCAACTACATCCACCTGGTTGACAACACTCTTCCAAACCATAAATTGCAATGTGTTACTAAAGATTTGTTTTCTGCATTCACACTTGGAGTTCTCCCCTGCTAATCTTGGTGCAGTCAGTGACAAACATGGTGAAAAATTTCTCCTGGGTATTACAACGATGGAAAAGCGGTATTAGGGCAAATGGAATTTATCCATGCTGCCCCACTATTGTTAGACAATGAAATAAAAAGCAGATGCTGAGTATAAAATAAATCAACAGCAAAATATGTTTCACTCAATTGAACTAATACAATGTGTCAGCCTCATTAAGCAATTAAACACACAAAATTCAGTACACGTTCATTTCAAGCATCTCCAAATTTCTATGTGATATAGTCAATCTGAAATTATATTTGTGTTCAGCTTGAGGCTGCCTATCATAATCACAAAAAATTTTTCAGGAAGCAAAACATTTGAAGAAAGTTAATCCAGGCATGCATTTAGCATGTTGTTGCAAGCACAACATAGGAAGGCTAGTATCATTTAAATCATGTTGATTTAAAAGTGTTCCCAGTTGTTCCAGTTTGGCTGTTTGTTTCTCCAAATAGCTCCTTTCATTCCATCTTACAGATACTCAGTTAAATTAAGATTTAGTGACTGTTGTAAATTCTCTGTTAGGACTCTTGTTTTTTTTATTCATCCTGGTGTTCTTGGTGAATCTTGTGTTATTGGCCGAAGAAGAAGAAGGAGAAGAAGAAGAGGGGGGAGACGTGTCCAGAGGCAGGAGAAGAGGAAAGTAAAGAGATTGGAACTGAGGGTAGGAACTTTGAATGTTGGCAGTATGACTGATAAGGGAAGAGAGTTAGCAGATATGATGGAGAGAAGAAAGGTTGATATATTGTGTGTGCAAGAGACTAAATGGAAGGGGAGTAAGGCCAGGTGGATTGGAGGTAGATTCAAATTGTTCAATCATGGTGTGGTTGGGAGGAGAAATGGCGTAGGGATTATTCTGATGGAACATTATGTCAAGAGTGTTTTGGAGGTGGAAAAGAGTGTCAGACAGAGTAATGATTATGATGCTGCAAATTGGAGGTGTGATGATGAATGTTGTTAGTGCATATGCCCCACAAGTTGGGTGTGCGATGGAGGAGAAAGAAGATTTTTGGAGTGAGTTGGATGAAGTGATCCACAGTGTACCCAAGGGACAGAAAGTGGTGATTGGAGCGGATTTTCAGATCAAGAAGAGGAAGAGAGTGAGAGCAGAGCCAAGGATCAAATTGTAGAATTTGAAAAAGGAAGACTGCAAGGTTGAGTTTAGGGAGAAGGTGAGACAGGCACTGGGTAGAAGTGAAGAGTTACCAGACAGTTGGGAAACTACAGCAGATGTAGTAAAGGTGACAGCAAGAAGGGTGCTTGGCGTGACATCTGGACAGAGGAAGGAGGAAAAGGAAACCTGGTGGTGGAATGGGGACGTACAGGAGAGTATACAGTGGAAGAAGATGGCAAAGAAGAAGTGGGATAGTCAGAGAGGTGCAGAAAGTAGACAAGAGTACAAGGAGATATGGCGCAAGGTGAAGAGAGAGGTGGCGAAGGCTAAAGAAAAGGCATATGATGAGTTGTATGAAAGGTTGGACACTAAGGAGGGATAAAAGGACCTGTACCGATTGGCTAGACAGAGGATCCGAGCTGGGAAAGATGTGCAGCAGGTTATGGTGATAAAGGATAAAGATGGAAACATACTCACAAGCGAGGAGGGTGTGTTGAGCAGATGGAAAGAGTACTTTGAGAGGCTGATGAATGAAGAGAACGAGAGAGAGAAGAGGTTGGATGATATTAAGATAGTGAATCAGGAAGTGCAACAGATTAGCAAGGAGGAAGTAAGGACAGCTATGTAGAGGATGAAAAATGGAAAGGCTGTTGGCCCAGATGACATACCTATGGAAGCATGGAGGTGTTTAGGAGAGATGGCAGTGGAATTTTTAACCAGATTGTTTAATGGAATCTTGGAAAGTGAGAGTATGCCTGAGGAGTGGAGAAGAAGTGTACTGGTGCCAATATTTAAGAATAAGGGGGATGTGCAGGACTAAAATAACTACAGGGGGATAAAATTGATGAGCCACAGCATGAACTTATGAGAAAGAGTAGTGGAATCTAGGTTAAGAAGTGAGGTGATGATTAGTGAGCAGCAGTATGGTTTTATGCCAAGAAAGAGCACCTCAGATGCGATCTTTGCTCGTGAGGATGTTGATGGAGAAGTATAGAGAAGGCCAGAAGGAGTTGCAATGCGTCTTTGTGGACCTGGAGAAAACATATGACAGGGTGCCTCAAGAGGAGCTGTGGTATTGTATGAAGAAGTCGGGAGTGGCAGAGAAGTACGTAAGTGTTGTACAGGATATGTACGAGGGAAGTGTGACCGTGGTGAGGTCTGTGGTAGGAGCGATGGATGCATTCAAGGTGGAGGTGGGATTACATCAGGGATCGGCTCTGAGCCCTTTCTCATTTGCAATGGTGATGGACAGGTTGACAAACGAGATTAGACAGGAATCCCCATGGACTATGATGTTTGCTGATGACATTGTGATCTGTAGCGAGAGTAGGGAGCAGGTTGAGGAGACCATGGAGAGGTGGAGATCTGCTCTAGAGAGGAGAGGAATGAAGGTCAGTAGGAACAAGACAGAATACATGTGTGTAAATGAGAGGGAATTCAGTGGAATGGTGAGGATGCAAGGAGTAGAGTTGGCGAAGGTGGATGAGTTTAAATACTTGGGATCAACAGTGCAGAGTAATGGGGATTGTGGAAGAGAGGTGAAAAAGAGAGTGTAGGCAGGGTGGAATGGGTGGAGAAAAGTGTCAGGAGTAATTTGTGACAGAGAGGTATCAGCAAGAGTGAAAGGGAAGGTCTACAGGATGGTAGTGAGACCAGCTATGTTAAATGGGTTAGAGATGGTGGCACTGACCAGAAAGCAGGAGACAGAGCTGGAGGTAGCAGAGTTAAAGATGCTAAGATTTACACTGGGTGAGACGAGGTTGGATAGGATTAGAAATGAGTACATTAGAGGGTTAGCTCAAGTTGGACTGTTGGGAGACAAAGTCAGAGAGGCGAGATTGTGTTGGTTTGGACATGTGCAGAGGAGAGATGCTGAGTATATTGGGAGAAGGATGCTAAGGATAGAGCTGCCAGGGAAGAGGAAAAGAGGAAGGCCTAAGAGAAGATTTATGGATGTGTTGAGAAATTACATGCAGGTGATGGGTGTAACAGAGCAAGATGCAGAGGACAGAAAGATATGGAAGAAGATGATCCACTGTGGCAACCCCTAACAGGAGTAGCTGAAAGAAGAAGACAAGGTGTTCTTGGTAGTTTTTTTTAGCGCCCCAGTGCTTCACAAGTTGCTGCAATGGCACTTTCTTATTTTTTGTGTTGGGAGCAGTGAAATTTGGTTGGCACACCTACTACAATATGTCACCTGAGACAAGCTGAAGTGAGTAGTATTCTGCTATGCCTTTTCAAATTACAGACATACTTTATTATTTAATTGTATTTACCCCATTATTTACAATTATGCACAAATTGTCTGTGCTTCCTTTGCCTATTTAAATCAACAATTGTTTTCAAACACAGGCTCTCCTTTGGCAGGACAGTTTTTGGGTGGTGATGCTTGTAAAAATGAAAATTGCCTTTACCTGATATCAATGGAAGTGATTCTGAATAGCACTACATAAAATCAAATTTGGCGGAGTGGTGGCTCTGAGGATAGGGATCTGCACTGGCAATCGAAAGGTTGCCGGTTTGAATCCCGTAAATGCCAATAGGGACTCTGCTCTGTTGGGCCCTTGAGCAAGGCCCTTAACCTGCAATTGCTGAGCGCTTTGAGTAGTGAGGAAAGCACTATATAAATGCAAAGAATTATTATTATTAGTAGTAGTAGTATGCAGCCAATGTGGGTGTTTGTAAAGGATTCTAACGGGTGAATACTTTCACTTTAACTTCACATTCTATTATAATTCTGATTTCATTGTAAAGTAATTATTTCAGATAAGGAAAACACATTTTGAGGTAAGCAATACAGATGTTTTGATACAAGGTTATTATACTCACTAATCATAGCACTCAAGAGTGCTGACGTGTTGCATGTTGATTAGAACACGCAAGTAAGAATTTAATCATACTCTGTACATGTGACACTACTGAACCTATGAACCTATGTAATCAGTGATAAGTATATCAGTCATTTAAGCTTTAAGGGAGTATGCACACGCATTTCTAATATTTTTTTGTATTTATATATTTTATACTGAGATTAAGTTTGAACTTAGCTAAACCCTTCTCAGCTGCTTATTGGAATGTGCACGGCTCCACACAAACAGACAAACAGATTTAAACTCGGGATATCAGATCTTTGAGACAGCAGGGTCTTAACCACTTAACACGTGCACCAACAATACTAATGCTAGGTGTTTACTTAATTCACCGCTTATAACTACTCCTGTTATGAAATGTACTATAATTTAATTTTCTGTAATGCAGATGATTAAATCTTTTTGTAGTGTCTTTTAAAGGACCACTTAAGAAAAATTATTGCTGAACCCTGCAATGGCACTTTAGACATGATTGCTACTTCAACTCATTCTAGGGTTCACTTTTATGCTGCAACACATTCTGTGTGTAATTTACCTGGTCTCCATGTACTTGGGTGGATGCCCTCAAGAGTGCTGGCTTTCTTTCGCAACACAAAGAAGTGTTGACAGATCATTTGATATTGCTTAATTGTCCTTGTGGGAATAAATAGGCAGTTGTTTGTGTGTGTCCTTCTGTATAATCAATTCGAATCTCATCATGGAGTTGGCTCTTGCATTGCACTTCATGCTGCTGACACAGATTACTCCTCCCATTAACTCTGCAACTGAACAAAACTGATTCAATAATATAATGGATGGATTACAAATACATATTTAGGTCAAATGGTGCACAAAGTACAATGCAAAAAAGCTAGATTAATGGATTAATTAAATAGCATACAATATATCTAAAGATAGAATTAAGTGAAAACAAATCAAATCTAGTGCAATATGGAAAAAGCATGAGAACAGTCATTTTTAAACAGTAAAAATGGAAGGGGTTTTCAGCGAGCTATTAAGATGATCAAAAGTGACAAATCAACAATCTCTATGGAAACTAATAAAGCTTTCTTTTCAGCACTGATGGTTTGTGGGTGTTGGAAATTCCCAGCACTTCTTGTTAGTCATTATCAAGCTCAGCCCCCATATATATTCCTACATGCTTGTGTTACATAATCTTCTATGTTCTAACTAATGGTAAATTATAACTAATATGCTTCCCATCTGCATTATGATTTTCAATTTAGGCAATTTAAAAACTTTAATTAAAAGTGTATTAGAGTTATGGGCTTCAGTGAAAGTGTACAGTGTGGAAAATAAAATTAAATTCATTTTGTTGTATTACATATCTTTCAGTTTTATTTCCTGTTACAAAAAATGTATTTAGAAAGTATTTTTATGTGTTTTATCAGCAATAAGTAATTAAAAGAAATTCTGTACAAATACATTTTTGATTATTTATATTTTCAAGCCAGCATAAAGATTTTTTAATTATTATTTTACAGAAATGAGTTAAACTTTTTTGACATATGAGCCCTACTAGGGTGAAGGATGAAATATATTCCAGATGAATATCTGTTCTTTCTTATTAAAGGGTTTGATTCCTAAAGATCATTTCAACTATGGAAAAATTCACAACATTCTGAAATGCGTAGAAAACTACAAAAGCTTATTCATGACACTCAAAAAAATTATTTCATTATTTAGCAACAGTATTGCATTATTTCACAATTATTATGTTATTTCACAAAAGTATTACTTTATTTTGCAAAGATACTGTCTACTGGGGTTGGAAATAACACTGCATGTGACAGCTACTGAGACAGCTACTGAGGAAGAGGTTAAACCCTTGCATCGTATGTGATCAAGTGACAAGAATTGAACAAAAGTTATAGATATCCACATTTATTCCTGCATGTGCTGATGGGCAAATTTAATCCACCCAGTTTAGGTTCACAGGGAGCTAGGGATTATTCCAGGTCTTTTGCAGGGCACAATCGAACAGCCAATCAGAAAATAGCATGCAATCCAGTTATCAAAAACCTATATATAAAGTATCTGTTTAGTTTTAACCCAGTTATTTGCTATAGATATGTTGAAACAATGTGATCTGGTGACACAGCAACCAGTGTTCATATTGAAAATCTTTGGGGTTTCTGTCTGGAGATGGAAATAGGAGATAGATGCTATTTACTTCACAACACATGGAGGACTTCATGTATTTTCTTAATTGAGAAGTATTACTGACAAATTTCTAGTATTCAGTGTTAAAAGAAGTAATAATATGTAATTAAACACATTCATTGAATCTACTCAATCCACAAATGGATGGTAAGAACATGCAGACTCCACTCAGACCCTGATACTGTGAGGCAGGAATGAAAGATCTGCGCCACCACTCTGTAGTATTAAAATATCTGTACTAAACTTATTAAACTTTAAACTTAGTTAAAACTAAATGTATACTTATAACTTTTGTTCATTTCTCACAACTTGATTTTAAGGTACACAGGAACTTAATTTCATTGTCAAAAGCTGTCACCAGATAACCAAATCACACGTGTGCATGATGATAACAGCGCCGCAAGCAATATATTTCCAAAATGACTTAATACTTTTGTAAAATAATGCAATACCTATTGCAAACTAATGCAATACTTTTGTGAAATAACGCAACAAATTTTGTAGAATAATAAATAGTACTGTGGTGTCACAGTAGTAGTGCTGCTGCTTCCCAGTAAGGAGACCAAGGTTTGCATCCTGGGTCATCCCAGCATGAAGTTTGCCTGGGCTTCCTCCAACTGTCCAAGTACATGCAGGTTAGATGAATTGGCGACACTAAATTGGCCCTAGTGTGTGTTTTGTGAGTGTGTGTTTTTCCCTGCAATGGACTGACACCCTGTCCAGGGTTTGTTCCTACCTTGTGCTCTATGCGAGCTGGGATAGGCTCTAGTTTTTTACCAAAAAATCATTTCATTTAACATTCATTTATCAAATCCTGGAACATCTATCTATCATTCATTCCATCTATTTAATAAAATTACTTAAACTTTTTATTCTGCCTTCTTCAACCGAAATAAATTGCAGAATTTTGTCACCAGAAGTCAGCAGGTGATGCCTATTGGCAAGAAGAGTTTACAGATATAAATTAGTGACCCAGGCAATCACGTGGACAGTTTGTATAAACTGCATTCAATAGGCATCAGTCAGGTGTGCAGGAAAGCATATTAAGTTTTTAATTTGTGCAGCAGACCCACCAACATCTGTTGATACATTTATGGCACTTGGATTATCTAAGTAACAAATTACCAAATGAAAGTTAAGCAGTCATCTAAGGGCATTACAACTGGAAGTTGAATCAAGAAGTCTTTTGTTTGCTTAATGTAAAACTATACAGTGTTTCTTAATATTGTAATATATGCCATGAAATTCATTCTTTTAACAAGGGCCATTATCTTTTTTTAACTGACTGTGTTACCAGGGATAAGTTAGTGAGATATTGCAACAAGTAAAAACAGAAATCTGATTTTTCCTGCTTCTACTTACTGTATATATTACCTTCCTGGACAAAAGGGGATGAAGCTGCAACATAAAATTGCATGAAACATAAAGTTTTGGATTTTCAGAATGAACACTATAGCAATTACAGATGAAAGTAATCTGCTTAAGGTTTGTACAATACCCATATGTGCTGCCTTGTTTTATTATTATTATTTTTAAGTAGAACATTGCACTGAAACTACTAGGATAAAAGACTTAGTTTGAAGCTATCAGATTAAAACTTTAATGATCTTCGAATGGCCTCCTGGATTTGTTTTCCAAATTTATCCCACATCCCAAAGGCATGTATGTTAGGTTAGGTTATTTGGGAACATTAAATGAGAGTGGATGCATGTGTGAGTGAGCCCTACTTTGGACTGCCCACTGTCAAGAGGGCTATTTATTATGGTTTTAAGCACAAACTGCTTGCAGCAGGTATTCATTAATCTGAGGGTTGTGGCTTACACCCACATGTATAATTTGTTTGAGGATGTAGTTAAGAAATTTAAAAAGTCCTTCAAATATTTTTAAAACATCAATAGTGTATGATTAAGGACTGATCAATTTCTGAAAGGATAATGCAGCACAAATGTAAGCACTGAATACTAACTGGTCATTAAAAAATGTGAAAAATAATTTAGCTAAAGTCTTACAATCTTTTAATCAGTATTTAGAGTAATATGCATTGCATATGACATATACATATCCTCAGTTTAATTTATTTTAAACATTTATCTGTCTTTTGTTATTGGCTGCTTAATTTCTTTTTCTGTTTTCTTTTTGCTTATCCTTTCTGTTTTGTTTTCTTTTTAATGTCACTCTTTTCTTCTTCTTCTTTCAGCTGCTCCCGTTAGGGGTTGCCACAGCGGATCATCTTCTTCCATATCTTTCTGTCCTCTGCATCTTGCTCTTATACACCCATCACCTGCATGTCCTCTCCCACCACATCCATAAAACTTCGCTTAGGCCTTCCTCTTTTTTTCTTCCCTGGCAGCTCTATCCTTAGCATCCTTCTACCAATATACCCAGCATCTCTCCTCTGCACATGTCCAAACCAATGCAATCTCACCTCTCTGACTTTGTCTCCCAACTGTCTAACCTGAGCTGACCCTCTAATGTACTAATTTCTAATCCTATCCATCCTCGTCACACCCAGTGCAAATCTTAGCATCTTTAACTTTGCTACCTCCAGCTCTGTCTCCTGCTTTCTGGTCCGTGCCACCATCTCCAACCCATATAACATAGCTGGTCACACTACCATCTTGTAGACCTTCCCGTTCACTCTTGCTGATACCCGTCTGTCACAAATCACTTCTGACACTCTTCTCCACCCATTCCACCCTGCCCGCACTCTCTTTTTCACCTTTCTTCCACAATCCCCATTACTCTGTACTGTTGATCCCAAGTATTTAAACTCATCCACCTTGCCAACTCTACTCCGTGCATCCTCACCATTCCACTGACCTCCCCCTCATTTACACACATGCATTCTGTCTTGTTCCTACTTATCTCACTCAAATTATGGTGAATATACCAGAGAAGTGTTCACTATTACTTTTACTCAAAAAGCAGTCCTTTTCATAGTTACTGAGTTAATGTCAGACCCAGAAGTCATGTCATTTTGTAACCTGGTAAATCAATACAAGGGTCGTGTGGGGTTTTGGATACTATCCTAGTTAGCAAAGGTTGCAATATAGGAACAAACCCTGGACACCAGTCCATCGCAGGGTGACCATACACATATGCCAAACACACACTTGCTCCAATTTAGTGCCACCTATTCACCTAACCAGCATGTCTTTGGACTATGGAAGGACATCAGAGAACCCAGTGGAAATCCACACAAACATGGGGAGAACATGCAAACTCCATGTAGTGAGGAACCCAGACGCAAACCCTTCTCCCGTTACTGCAAGGCACCACTGCTACCGTGCCACCAAGACCCAGAAGTATGCTATGTTATGTTGTTGGAGAACTGAGTAAAACAAAATCAGTTCTGGTTAATATATATGAAATGATTTTGAATGATAAAGAATTCATGGTCTAAGAGTTTACATTATTTTTGCACATGAACTCGTAAACTTATAATGGCAGAAGATCTTAATTACGTATTAGCCCCTGATTTATATTCTGTAGGTCATCAATAGATAAAAAACACAATATCTAAAACTTCCTCAAGAATGTCACATTTTGAAATCACTAAAGCTGACTATTTTTTTATTTGTAGTAGCTTAATCTTGCAAATATGATGCCAGAGTGATTTTTGACAACACTCCTCCCTATTTGGATCTTAAATTTATTTCATCTAATAATACATTCTGCAACTGGCAACCCATGACATTAATAATAGCTGACAAAGATTTTATCAAATGCATCTCTGCACAAATTGACAATATATCTTCACAGATATCTGCCAGAATACTCTGGGAAATTGTTAAAATACATTTGAGGGAGAAACTCATTTAATAAGTTTCACATAAAAATGCAAACAAGAAAGTTATTAGAACTCAATTAGATTTCTGAAATTAGTGAAGAATATGCAAGACCACCCAAAAAGAATGTCATTATTAATAGAATACAACAAAGGAAAACAGAGAGGCTAATTTTTCTTTCATGCTATTCTCCTTTGGAAAATGGAAACACTGCTAATAAGATTTTACCCCAACAAATACATAAGAGGAAAGTTTGTAACACAAAGCAATGATTGATAAATATAAGAAATACAGTAACTCTTTATTCACAATGGAGTATGAAGTATGTGAGGCTCATAACACAGTTTTCTTTGATAAAAAAAAATGCTGCAGCTTGATTATTTGGACATAACAGAGCTGGATAAACCACTGAATGCTGCAGATCCAGATAGATATCCAGGGGAATTTTATAAAATGCTACGTTGTAAATTATCTCAGATAATAGCAGCAATTTTCAAGGAGACTAGAGAAAATAACATATTACCAAAAACATGTGGGCCAGTATTTACTGCTCCAAAAAACAATACAAATCTCTTAAAGTTTGCATTGTACACAACAATCTAACTAATGAACACAATTCCTAGAGAAAGTTTTAAGAAAAAGAAAGAATTCTATAATATCACCAGATTAAATTGGGTTTGTTAAAGGCAGGCATCAATTATCAAACCCTTGACAACTGTTTAGTGTAATACTATGATCCTGCCAATTCAAATCTCAAAAAAGGGGTGACAGGTTCCAAACAACAATAGCCTGACCCGTGCTCCACCATTAATTACATTTACTTATTTGGCTGACGCTTTTATTCAAATTGACGTACAACATTTATGATACGATTGATTATATTTCTTTTGTTTTTCCAGTTGGAGCACAGGCAAATCAAGTGACTAGCTTATAGTCACACATTGTCCATAGCAGGCGTTTTTATTAAATGCAGAATATTTGTTTACCGTCCTCTTTCTTCTATTGTTGTAATTTGTTTGGGGGTTGGGACTAAGAGCATCCAGAGGTTAATTTTGTAAAAATGTCTTGTTTTATCTACAATTCCCAGAATTCATCCCAGATGTATCAGTTATTGGCCTTTCAAGAAGTATCTTTGGTTGCCTAGCAACTAATTCTATGGCATGTTCTCACTTGACTTGCTTTGATTATCGATGCATTCATTAAAAGCATACTTTGCTAGTCTGGATGTGCACTTTTCTGAACATTCTAGCATTTTGTGAAGTTTTTTTTCTGTTCTTGTCTTATTGATGTTTTTTACATTTATTCTTCCTAACTGTTATAAAAATAAACACCAAGCAAGAAAAAGGAAATAAAACGCACTGATGGAGGTCACTAATAGTTTTTTTTTTTTTTATGCTTTTACTCTTTTTGAGTCGGGGCCGATCTCTGCCAGTTGGTGATACAAGGACTCTTCTTGAAGATGTACTGGTGGACAGTTTTTTGTCTGAGTTGGCATGGTGGAAATGCATTGATACTTAATACATTTGGTTTTAGGATATATTCCCTTTCCTATAATTTTGCCTCAATAAGGATAGCAGAAGAGTCATGACAATGTGTATCAATTCCACCCTGATATAACCTGGAGTTATTATATGGTCACCATTGACACACGAGCAATGTTTTCTGTTGGGTAAAATGCATTCATATTAAACCACACTCCCTAACCCTAATTTTCTTTTTTATTATACCAAGTTTTTGTAAAACTCTGATACTCTCTGACCTCTGTCTGATGACTATTTTAGGTATTTTAGGTATACTGCTACAAACCTACAAGTGGACCATTTGTCCCCTAACTGCTCAGATTGTGAGCATCAGCCCACCTGGGTTTAATAGGAAACCCTACTTCACACTGCAGACAAATTCCTTTTTGGTTTGAGGGTAGAACAGGTTTCACTAGGTGGAGCCCTGACCTGGTGATCCTTATTAGTGGTTAGTCTACATCTGGACAGAAGTGTTCCTGAGACTGCTGGATATAACCCTGAAAGCACTTACAAATAGTGCTTAAAAGGAACTCTCAGCCAGAGATCAAGAGGAGAGTGCTAGATAAGGAAGGCATGATGTAGAGAGGCCAGACATGTTTGAGACAAAGTGTTGGAGGTGAGAAAGGGAGTGTTTTTGTTGGTCTGACTTTACAAAGTGCTACAATACATTATTAGTTAGACAAGGACTTTCAACTGTTGGTCATACCCTGGAAGGTCAACAGGTTAATTGTTGCCCCCGTTCTTCTAAATATGTCCTTGTGTTATTCCTCCTTGAATTTGTTTGCCTGTTTCATGGACCACCTTGTTTTAGTACAGGAGGAGAGCTAGATAAGGGCAGTGTGACGTAGAGAGCCCAAACATGTTTGACACAAGGTGTTGGAGTTGAGGAAGGGTTTGTTCTTGTTGGTTTGACTTTATAAAGTGCTACAGCACATTGTTAGTTAGACAAGGACCTTTAATTGTTGGTCATGGCCTGGAAAGTCAACAGGTTAATTGTTGCCCCCTTCCTTCTGTTATCCCTCCTTGAATTCATTTGTCTGTTTCATGGACCACCTTGTTTTAGTTATTTTGTTTCTATAGTATCTTTTGTGGTTTCAAAGACACATCAAGAGTTGAAGAGCGTATGTACCACTTCTAAATGACTGGTGTAGCAATAAGCCCTTTGTCCACCTCTTGAACCCTCAGGTACCACTCTGAACACGAGGTAAAAGTATAACTAATATTTATTTCTCTGTTATACAGTGCACCAAGCACCCTCCACTCCACACTCCTATAAACAATAAACTCTCAATAAACCAATACACAATACTCCTCCTCGCCCAGACACGTCACCACCCTACCTCCCAGCTCAGCTCAGGGTACTGGGCTTCCCACAGTCCTTTTATAGCCCCTGACCCGGAAGTGGTTCCTGGCACAACCCACAAGTCCGTTTCCTTCCGGGTCAGGGCAAACAGTCCTCTTCTTCATCCCGGGAGCACGTCGTTTCCTCCAGTCACGTGACTGTGACGCACTCCCGGGTTATAGGGCACGCAAGAGCCCACTAGCCCCCTTACAGTGACTCCCGGTGGCCCCCAAGGTATCCAGCAGGGCTGTGTGTATAAACTACAAAGTCCATGATGCCCTGCTGGAAGTCGGGGCACCATCATGCTGTCCGGAGGGCTCCTCCTAGCGGCCTGGGGTTGGCGACCGGAGTCCGTAGCCAGTCGTCCATCACACTGGCTGCCACCTCTTCACTATTGACTTGATTTACTTTTACAAAGCTGGGCCTGTACAAGCCTTCAAGCCTGCCTGGTGGGTCTGGGTCAGGGTGTCTGGGGTCAGGCCTTTTCCTAAGGTTGACAAGTAAAGTCCTGGTCAGTATTTTTATTTTTTGAAGCATTTTCACCCCTTTTGCCATTTTTGTGTTGCTTCACCACTTCAAAGCAAAGCCAGGGCATCCAGATTTAATAACAGCACTTATCCTCTAGCTGTGGGATGCCTGAACTTAACATATCAACTACCAGATTCATCAGATGAATATCTGTAAGTGTGTTGTTATGTTTGTTTGTGGGATGTTGGAGATTGTGTTGCATTTTTGTGTAAGCCACATTGAATCACACTGCATGAAACAGATGTTATAGCAATACAATTATCGTTTGTCTCAGTCACACTTCACCATTGCTGTTAACAGTCAATAATATTGCACCTGGACACTGAAAAAAAAAACCTTCAGTAACCAAATGCAACCTATGAAAATATTTGGGAAACGTCAATACAAATACAGAAGGCATGCTAGCCTGGCCTAGAAATTTGGCCCTAACAATGATCAGAGAGCAACATTGCCTGTATGGCGCTTTAAGAGGCTGTCATAGATAGAGTAACAGTTAATGGAGGCTCGTGTCATGTATTAGGCAGCAGAACTGACAGATATATTAGCTTGCGGCTTTTGCTTCGATAAATTTCACTGTATTTACAAATTATAAAATACTACTTGGGGATGCCAGGACATAAACATATGTGAGACTGAAATCTATTGTATGTTTTATTCAACAATGCCTTCCTGCTGTGTAAACAAATCCAATTATTAAAATAAGAATAACGGAGGAAATGAGTTAACTGGTAAACTGAACTGTTTTTTTTAGAAAATGGATAAATAATAATGCCACTTGAAAGCAATTGCATCATGTGAGAGCTCAGCTGCAGCTTAGCCCTGCAACAATAGTGATTTTGTTTGCAACAAACTGATAAAAATCAAGAGGTGAAATCACTTCCCCTTTCTCCATCCCTGAAGGCCAACTGTTTACCCTGTTTTTAGTTAAGTGGGCTTCACATGATTGTTGTGATTTTCTTAGTCATGACAAAGGTGGGGAATGAATAAAGCACATTAAGTAGCTCTGTTTTTTTTGGCTCTAAGCATCAGAACACAAGCTCATAAACATTCAGACCACTGCTGCACTCAGCTCTTTCTCAACACACTTTCAGTTTCTGAAAGGACATCTTCTAATACTCAGTGGAGCGGTTTAAAGTGACATCTTCCTGATTTGTCTGTCTTGAATTGAATGATGTACTTTTTGGGACTGGGAAATTTTCGCTGCAAACTTGCTTATTTTGTAACTTTGGGGTGTAGTGTTAAATGGCCTCTGATGCTTTCACTCTGTACACTTTTTTCTCTTTGTCATTTTTTGCTTCTTTGAACTCCAGGAAAGTATGCTCACAATTATAAAGCTATGGTTCATCTTACTGTACTTTCCTCCCAACTTAACTTTCCTAGTGCACACCTTCGGCAAGATTATTGGAAACTGTAGGTTTTATAAGGCTCCTTCTTTAAATTTTAGTGAATGGAAGGAGGTTGGCTCTCCATAATTAAAAAAATAAAGGTTTTTCTGTTACTGTGTAATCATTCTTTTATCAGTATATAGATCAAACTGTTCAACCACTTGGATATTTCTGATTTCATTTGATATACTTCATTAATCCCCAAGGGGAAAAGGTCTTTTTGCATGACCTTTGGTAGTCAGAGTGCAGGATCAGCCATTGTACAGCATCCCTGGACCAATTCATGCAGTAGTTAGTATTCCTGCATTTTCTCATTATTACTATTTCCTTTGGATTACGGTGATTTGCAACCCTATCTCAATGATGAGCGTGTTTGATAATTTAACAACTATCAGTTCTTCCTGTAGGAGTAAATGCAGGAACTGGAAACTGTGGGCTCAGTGAATGGATAGATGAATGGGCATTACTGTTCACTAGAGATACCTCTAATCACTTGGCAAATGTATAAATATTCCTTCTGTATTCATATTGTATAGCCTGTGTTTCAGTTGATTTTTAAATACAGATAGGTAGTTGGAGTTAATAATATCCCTTGACCATGTAAAGCCGGGGTACTCAATAGGCGGACTCCGGTCTGCATCCGGACCCAAATACGGTTAAATCTGGACCGATGCCAAAACAAACATGTAAATTTAATCATAATCCAAATGAGTTCTCAATGAAGTGCGCAATTGTGATTCCGCGCGATATATCTTTGAGGTTTCTACTCGGTTTGGTTGCTTCATCTATGTCCAATCACAGCAGTTGTAACAGTATCATTCCCACTACTCCCCGCCTCCCCCCCAATACTCGCTCGCTCGCTCGCTCATTCACGGCAGCCAGATTTATGTACCGGTCACGTGCTCTGGGTCAGGCCGGTGAACAGGCAGTATCATCACTCGCAGGCAGTGCAAATTTCGATAACTGAATTTTTTTTTGCTGACTGAAAGTGAAGATGGCTGGCTCAAGACAGTACATTGATAAGAAAAGAAAAGTTGATTTTGAAAACCGCGAATTTAAGAGTGAGTGGACAGAAAAATATGCGTTCGTGCTCCCCATGGGAAGCAGAAAACCAATGTGTTTAATCTGCAACGAGACGGTAGCAATAATCAAAAGTGGTAATGTGAAACGCCATTATGAAACCAAGCATGCACATTTCGAACAAAATTACCCTCAGAACTCAGAGGTAAGGACCATAAAAATAAACCAGCTGAAATCATCATATGAAGCTACAAGCAGTGTAATAGTTAGATCAGCCACACAACAGGAGCGGGCAACAGAATCCTCACTTAGAGTAGCATGGGTCCTGGGAAAAAACAAGAAACCCTTCTCTGATGCTGAAGTAGTCAAAGAGTGTATGAGTGAAGTGGTGACTGCTCTGTTTGAAGGGACTCAAAAGGATGAAATAATCCAGAAAATAAACCAAATACCCTGTTCTGATTCCACTGCTGCAAGACGAGCTGAAATACTCGCTGATGATTTGCTTGAACAACTTAGTTCTGCTATAAAAAAAAGCCAAATTCATTTCATTGGCTGTGGATGAATCCACAGATATCACGGACAATGCACAACTCATGGTCTTTGTCAGATTTTTTGATGAAGAAAAGGGAGAATTTCATGAAGATGTTTTGGGTCTCACAAACCTCCATGGACACACAAGGGGGGATGATATCTATGAAGCATTGACACAGATGCTTAGAGACAGAGTGATAGACCTGAAGCATGTTGTTTCCATTGCTACTGATGGCGCACCATGTATGATTGGGAAAGAGAGGGGATTAGTGTCACGCTTGAGAACTCACCACCCTGACCTCATGGCATACCACTGCATAATTCACCAGATGGTTTTGTGTGCCAGCCTTGGAGAAAGGTACTCAGAAGTCATGACAACAGTCATGAAACTAGTCAATTATCTGAGAGCATCCTCTGCTTTGCAACATCGTTTATTGCGCTCATTTCTAATAGAGGTGAATGCAACATTTGATGATTTGCTCCTTCACAACAATGTCCGGTGGCTTAGTAAAGGCAAGGTACTGGAGCGTTTTTGGGCACTGCGGAAAGAACTGGAGACATTTCTGTTGGATCAGAAGAGTGCAAAAGCCAAACCGTTTGTGGATTTCATGAAGAATGATGAGAAAATGGAAATTGTTGCTTTTCTAACGGACATTACTTCCCATCTTAATGATCTTAATATGAAGCTCCAAGGCAAAAACAGCACAGTGTGTGACCTCATGTTAGCTGTCCGTGCTTTCCAGAGGAAGCTGGAGGTGTTCAAATGTGACTTACAGCAGGACCTGCTTCACTTCCCAAGACTTTTGGATCAGACTGCAGGAAAACATCACCATCACAATTATGCTGAATTCCTGGACAAGCTGATTAAAAATTTCCAAACTCGCTTTGAAGATTTCCCTTTGGGAAAACAAGTCTTGCTGTGCATCGAAAATCCATTTCTTGTCAAAAATATTGCAGAATTCTCAAATGAAGCCACAAAAGTCTTCCAATGGGCCAGTGCTGCTTCTCTGCAAACAGAGTTAATTGAGCTACAAGAAAACCTAGCACTGCAGGAATCTCACTGTGACCTTGTCACCTTCTGGACAAAGATGGTTACTGAGGCAGGTGTTCCTCTCCTGCAGAAGATGGCCCTTCAAATTCTTACAATGTTTCCCTCAACGTACTGCTGTGAATCTGCCTTTTCCACTATGAACATGGTGAAAAACACATACCGCAACACCCTCACCAATGAACATTTACATCAGTGCCTCCGCCTTGCCCTCACACCTTTTATGCCCAAGTTCAAACAACTGGTGGCACAAAGAAGGTGTCACCTTTCACACTAAAAGGCCTACCATTTCATTTTTTTGTGTATAGTTCTAAAGTTTGGGGATTGCCTTTTTTTGGAGTTCTCTATTTGGAATTTGACCGTCACTTTTCCGGACCTCAGACTGAATGGAAATTTAGTAAGTGGACCTTTCAAATTTATATTTGAGTAGCCCTGATGTAAAGGATGACACAGGAGCTCAAGTCAGGTTAATCAGCTCTTTACTTCTGCAGAACAAATGCACTTTGAAAAAACGTACTTTTACAGGATCTAATACAATGATTAAACATTATGATTGGTTAGCATCAATAGGGTGACCCATGGCATTTTAATGATTGACCTTAACCATTTACCAGCCAGAGTTGTCCGTATAGCAAATACCCCAAAAACAGAAGGGTGTCTACATAGCTAAGCATTATCACCCCCTTTACATTCCTCCTGCTGCAAACCTTGTGTTTTGCTAAACAGAAAATGTTAAGTTCCTGTTTCTCTCCCCGTCCCTTATTTTCATAGCCCACACTATTGCTCAGCAATACTGGGACACTGAAGATTTGACTCAAAGAAGCTTACATCACAATTCTGAGGCCATTAGAAAGAACACTAATGACAAGCATCTTCTGAATTACAAACAGCTGCTTCACAAAAATCTGAAGATAGTAATTTAATATTTTTCTTCATTTTATGAATCACAAAGAAACAGTTTTTAGCTATGAATGCTGAGTCTAGGAGATTTTCAAACACTAGCACTAACACCCAATCATCATAAAGTATACCTTGTTGCATCCTGAGGAACGTGGCAGAGTTGAATGTTGTTGATGCTCGATTACAGTTCCAGTCATTCACACCATAGATGCTGTGTCCATGTGCTATGATTCTGTTGACATGTCAAAAGTGCTGCTCATGTTGTCTTCTTATATTGTCTTGAGCATCCTGGTTCCAAAAAAAAGGTGTGACAAATTGGAAAGCCAAAGAAACATTCACAGGCTGTTTCATTAAATGTGAAACATGAAGTGATCAATTAATAATAATCATAGTAATTATAATAATAGTAATTCACTTTATTTGCCATATACAATTTCTTGCATTAGGAAATTATTTTTAACATACAGTACACCAACTTTCTCTTCAGAGAAATAAGAACATAAGAAATTTGACAAATGAGAGGAGACCATTCAGTCCGTCAAGTTTCTTTGTTTAGCTAATAACTAAGCTGTGCCAATATCTCATCCAGATTCTTCTTAAAGGTTATCGAGGTTTCTGCTTTGACTACATTTCAGTAGTTTGTTCCAGAGTCCCACAAGTCTACTTTATCAATGCTTTTGAGGATTTTAGATATGGTCCCCACCCAATCTACTCTGCTTGAGACTAAACAGGTTTAGTTCTCTGAGTTTGTCCAAGTACAACATGTCTTTAAATACTGGGATGCACTTGGTTGCTCTCCACGGCAGAGTTTGAAGTGCTGCTATGTCTTTCTTGTACCATGGTGACCATAACTGCATACAACAATCCAGATGTGGTCTTACTAGTGCATTATATAGTTTGAACATAATGTCCCTTGACACAAATTCAACAGTTCATATGATATACCTTAACAACACAGAGAGAAGCTTGGAGCAGGACCAGCTATTTGTAAAGCATGGCTGGAGCAGGTTAAGGACATTGCTCAATGGAGTAGTATTCCTTCTGGATTCGAACCGGCAACCTTCCAGTTATCAGCACAGACTAACATTATTATTAAGCCAATTCTTTCAATTTTCATGTATTTTGATGATATATGCCCCTAAATGAGAATAATTTTGACCATTTCAATTAATGATAATTATGTGTTTGCATTATGAGAATTAATTTCATGAAGGACTTTTAAGGAACAGATTAGTTTTGCACAGTGGGAGAAGCCAATTTCTTTCTTGCAGTCACACAATCTCACTATACCACTTTTTAAATTGTGTTCTTCCTGCTTTGTATGCTTTTACTCCACAAATGTCTACCTGGGAAGCCTGATGAATTATAGGATTAAATTTAAAGCCAAACACCAATCTCGTCACTTTTGGTTTTTATAAGCCCTATCTTCTACCATTGACTCTGTGAAATGCACTCCTTCATTGTGAAACAGCTTCTCTTATTTGTATTCCATAGCTTTTGTTCTCCACTTTGATGTCAGCCTATTTCCAAGATGTTTCAACATAGGAAAGTCAAAATCAACAGAACAATATTTGGAGAGAATTAATAAGTGGATGAGGACGTTTAAAATTAATCACACAAAAAACATATTTCTTGTCTATCAGTCTACATACACATTCATCATTTTTAAGCCTTTGTCATGAATGTGTTCTAAAGTTAGGCAGCCTTAGGACAATAATTAGAAATTGCCATGCAATTACCCAAGAGGCATACTAACATTAAAGATATACTCCACCCAAAAATGATATTTTTTATATGTTACTTACATCGCACGGCTGCATTTGAGTCCTGAGGTGGTTCTTCGTGTGTGACAGGTGTGCAATGTGCTGTATCAGTGCATTCTTGAAACCTTACTTACCCTATGCTGTTGAGAAAAGGAGACACAATGAAAGGGATTTGAGGCCCCAAAAATATAGCCACAAAGCAGCACAGAGTCTTCACTGGTCAAGACCAGAAAAGACTCCCCCCAGACCAGGTAGCCTAGACTACTACCTGCCAGGTTCAGCTTGTCTAGGCCCAAAGTGGTGAAAATGATGTTAAAAGTTTAAAACATCAAGAACATCTCACAAAAGGGAATGATGAATGTAAAACCTCATCTTATATATAAAATGGCACATACATAAAGGGTTTTGAGAGTCTATTGGGAAAAGGATGCTAAGGATAGACTTGCCAGGGAAGAGGAAAAGAGGAAGGCCTAAGCAAAGGTTTATGGATGTGGTGAGAGAGGACATTCAGGTGATGGGTGTAACACAGCAAGATGCAGAGGACAGAAAGATATGGAAGAAGATGATACGCTGTTGCAACCCCTAATGGGAGCAGCCAAAAGAAGAAGAAGAAGAAAGAAGTGTTGCTAGTTGTTCAGTATTTTTACCAACACATGTTATGTAAAGCACCTCTGGAAAGCATTTTCATGAATGGAAATGGAACATGCTTAGCTGCAAACGAGCATTTGAATGGGTATACTGTAAATAACTGTATCTTTTCTATTTTAACTGGGCTCCATTAGTATTTTTGGACTTGGTGCCACAACAGCTCCAAAGCATCTCTGAAAGATCACACTGCCCATAATGCTCACTACTTCAATTAAGACAGATGTCTGCTCACAAGGGGTTACTTGGATAAACATTCAGCTTAATGTTATATTGATCAACTTCTGCACCACCAGTTAAAACTTTATCAAAATTTAACTTTAGTTCAATGTTTTGTATAATTTAGGCTACACAAATAAAAGGGCACTCTTACCTTACTTTTATTTTTTGGTATATATTATAAAGTGTGACATTTTATAAAGTGTTAAATTAGCTGCTCAAATAAAACTAAATAAGCTAGAATGTAAAGCAGAGTGTAAAGCCTGTGCTCCATCTCAATATTACTAAAAATACTGTGGGACAAGTAAATATTGTATTCTATAACAGCTCAATTATTTGTAATAATTACAGAATTGTACAAATTGAAGATACTCTATACATTTATCTTTTTCTTAGTAACTACATTTTATCACACTGCCGAATTTCATCTCCTATTAAAATTCCACAACACTTTCTGAAATGAGTGTCATTTGCTACTGACAAAAGAGTCTGGAATCCCACTAAGACGATAAGATAAGGTTTGATGTAAGCTGGTCTGGATTTCCTTTAATCTCAAAATAAAGATAATAATGTAATTTATGAAGACATTGAAAAGCAGAAATACAAACAACAGATAAAGCAGGCTTTTAAGAAGCCATAAATTGATGTAATTTCAGGAAAATAAAAACACAAAAAATAATAGAAACATTTTGTCATGAAAGAAAGGGAAGAAGAGAATATTTTGGTTAGTGGTCACCTGAGTATACATGACATGCAAATGTTTGGTATGCCATTGTTTTAAAAATTAAATACACTGTGACAGGCATTTTAAAAATAACACATTTTCTGTATTTTTGTATGCCTTCTTCTACTGTGCTTGCATTGTCGAAATGATAGTCTACCTGGGAACAAGGTAGTGCTGGAACAAATAGAATCTTTTTTATGTGTTGTCAGAAACATTTTACAAAAACAATACATCAATATGTAATTATTACATCTCTGCTTTGTAAAGTGCTTGTTTAAGGTAAAGTTTATTGTCATATGTCCATAGTACAATTAATTTCTTACAGTTCTTACTTGCATGTCTCTCACAAACTAATGACAGTAGTACACTACTAACAACAGATAAAAGTCATGCATTGAATGCAACCTATATATATATGTATACAAGGCACAATCATGCACTTGTCAGAATGACTAATTGTCGGTAACATTATGACCTATGAATAAAATGTCTATATATATTTTTAACATATATAAATGATTTGGATAGTTAAGTCTGAAGATGATACCAAGCTAGATGATGGCAGATAATCTTCCATCCATCCATCCATCCATCCATTATCTAACCCGCAAAATCCTAACTACATGGTCACGGGTGTCTGCTGGAGTCAATCCCAGCCAACACAGGAAGCAAACCCCGGGCAGGGCACACGCACACCTACCCACTAAGGACAATTTAGGATCGCCAATGCACTTAACTTGCATGTCTTTGGACTGTGGGAGGAAACCAGAGTATCCGGAGGAAACCCACGCAGACACAGGGAGAACATGCAAACTCCACACAGGGAGGACCAGGGAAGTGAACCCGGGTCTCCTAACTGTGAGGCAGCAGCGATACCACAGCGCCACCGTGCCACCCGCAGATAATCTTAAATCTGTTAAATCATTACAGAGGGACTTGGACAGCATAAAGGCCTGGGCAGATTTGTGGCAGATAAAATTTAATGTGAATAAATGTAAAGTATTACGTGTAGGAAGTAAAAATATTAGATTAGAAGAAACAAGGGGGGTATGAAAATCAAAAGTACACCTTATGAGAAGGATTTAGGAGTCATAGTGGAGTCAACACTATTAACTTCCAGAGACTATGCAGAAGCCATTAAGAAGGCTAACAGAATGTCAGGTTATATAGCACGATGTGTGGAGTACAAATCCAAGGAGGTTCTGCTCAACCTTTATAATGCACTGGTGAGGCCTCATCTGGAGTATTATGTGGAGTTTTGGTCTCCAGGCTACAAAAAGGACATCACAGCGCTAGAAAAGGTCCAGAGAAGAGCGACTTGGCTGATTCCAGAGCTACAGGGGATGAATTATGAAGAAAGATTAAAAGAGCTGAGCCTTTTCAGTTTAAGCAAAAGAAGATTAACAGGAGACATGACTGAAGTGTTTAAAATTATGAAGGTAATTCATACAGTGGATCAAGACTGTTATTTTAAAATGAGTTCATCAAGAACATGGGGGCACAGTTGGAAACTTGTTAAGGGTAAATTTCACACAAACATTATGAAGTGTTTTATTACACAGAGAACCACAGACACATGGAATAATTTGCCAAGTAGTGTAGTAGACAGTAGGATTTTAGGGACTTTCAAAACTCAACTTGATGTTATTTTAGAAGTAAATGGATAGGACTAGCGAGCTTTGTTAAGGTGAATGGCCTGTTCTCGTCTAGATTGTTCTAATTCTCCAGTCTGTCTCTAAATCCACAAGAGCCAAGAAACATGAAACGTAAATCAGAATCACAGCGCAGAAAAAGTTGTTGTAGTCAGTAAATTCAACATCTAATAATATCAAATGATGCAAAGTTTTTTTTCTTAATTAAGTAATCATCCAATAATTAGGAAATCATCCAATAATTAGAAAATAATCCAACAATTAGGTACATGGTGTTGGCTTTTTAAAACATCACACTAGTGGCAACGTTCATAAGAAAAACAAAATGGTGTCCTGGTAGATCATGAATCAAGCAAAAGATCAACATAACCAATAGATTCCTTGGGCTAAGAAACTTAAAAAATATGCTGAAATAGTTTTAGAGGCCTAAAAAATTTAATTTATAAGACGGATTATGACACCAACATTTCCTCTGAGAATATGTCCTTTCTGCCCCCTGTCAGTTGAGAGTCTGTTCTATTCTCAGTCTAACTCAAGTGGCCTTTGTCATGGAGGTGGTTTTAAACACCTTTCCTAGGCCATATGTAGTGAAGTCCTGAAATCACTTCCAGGATAAGGGGTAGCCTGCAGTTTTCTTCATGAACGTCAGCGTAGAACTCCCTTGAGATCTCCTGATATTCTTACACCCCTGAGGCTTCCATAAAGATCTGTAATGTAACACCCCATCTGCCTGCTATATATGGTGGGAGAATAATGGCTGCTGGGACTATGTAACATCTACCCTATGATATAATATGATTTGATCATTTCCATCAAATCAAGTGATAACAACCCCATGACGGCATACATTAACCATGCAACCTCCATTATATTGTGTTGTCCTGTGCATTCAGTGTCACTATGTACAGTAACAATTTAGGACACCTGGGACAGTATAAGACTGGCAATCCAATAAAATAAAAAACTAAAAAGGAATAAGAAGAGGCACAAAATGATTGCTAAGTATGGCAGGTATTTTGTTCTGCCTTGCTATTTGTATAATGTAGAACATGAAAAATAACTACATCAAATCAGGAACTTTTTTTTTTTAATTATTTGTCCCTTTTTTTGCTTAACTAGTTATGCAGACTGCCAGGTGTTGCAATTTACATGTATTATTTTATGCATAAAACTTTAACAAAATGATTAAAAATTATTCAAGTCTACACTTCTGAATATCCATAGGGAAATAAGATATATTTTCTTGATTCATTATTTGCATATATATTAGACAATGAAAATAATATTATTGATTAAATTTTTTAAATTATTTTCAGACTCTGCAAAAATAGCAAAGTTTAACAACATGTTGGCGATTTTGTTTAACCATTGTTAATAAACACATTTCTCAAATGGGCATGAATTACTGAATTAGATATTATTAGTCTTGCACATTGATGGTAGGCCAAGATAAATTAATGTGACCTTCTTCATTGATATGGCTTTAGGCTGGCCTTTTCAGAGCTAACATCTGTCATGGTCAAATTCTGTCTTCTGTTATACATTCATTAAGGAATTCCTCTTTCTGCCCATGAAAAACAAACTTTTAAGAAAATATTAAGTTTATTATTTTTAAAATAACATTGAAACAGACATTCATCAGGAAATTTTTTTAGAAATGTTTTATGTATACTTTATGTATACAGTGGAACCTCGGTTCACGACCATAATTCATTCCAAAACTGGTCGTAAACCAAGTTGGTCGTGAACCGAAGCAATTTCTCCCATAGGATTGTATGTAAATACAATTAATCCGTTCCAGACCGTATGAACTGTATGTATATATATATATATTTTTGTTTTTAAGCACAAATATAGTTAATTATACCATAGAATGCACAGTGTAATAGTAAACTAAATGTAAAAACATTGAATAACCCTGAGAAAACCTTGAACAACAGAGAAAACTAACACTGCAATAGTTCGCGCTATAGCGCTAGGAACCGCTCGCTAAAAACACAAAATTTTTTTAATGAGTTTTAAGCACAGGGGAAAAAAAATTAACATTTGAAAAATCCGTAATTTAATAAACCACCAAGAAAAGTAACATTGCAAAAATGCAGGCTACGAACCGATCACTGTAAACAGAACTGAAAACAAAAACAAGCCTTCTCTACCTTATGCGTCCCTCTCTTGCTCTCTCTCTCACTCGCTCTCTCACGCCTGTGTGTGTGTTCGTGTGTCTCTCTTTTGCAAGCCTGGAGCGCCTGTGTGTTTGTCTCTCTAGCGCGCTCCTTTCTGTGTGGGCGCCTCTCTCTCCCGCGCCTGTGTGTGTGTGTGTGCGTCTCTCTTTTGCGAGTCTGGAGCGCCTGTGTGCGTGTCTCTCTAGTGCACTCCTGTGTGTGTGCGCGCCTCTCTCTCCCGCGCCTGTGTGTGTGTGCGTGCGTCTCTCTTTTGCGAGCCTGGAGCGCCTGTGTGTGTGTCTCTCTAGAGCGCTCCTGTGTGTGTGCGCGGCTCTCTCTGTCTCGCGCTGCCTGTGTGTGTGCCTCTGTCTCTCGCACTGCCTCTGTGTGTGTGTGTGTGTGTGTGTGTCACGCTCTCTCGCTCTCTCTCTTGCTCGCTGCACAGGAAATGCACAGGGAGAGACTGAACATGTACAAACCGAAAGGGAACCTGGCTTGTTCATATACCGAGTGTGTGGTCGTGAACCAAGGCAAAAGTTTGGCGAACTTTTTGGGCGTAAACCGAGTTGTACGTGTACCGAGATTTTCGTGAATCGAGGTTCCACTGTACTTACAAATTTAGACAGAGAGCTTGTACACGTTTTGAAATTGCCTTGTTATTATATAAAGTAGTTTTGTGTTTTGACATTATTGTTTGTGTTTACATGTATGGGGGATATTTTAAACAAATCAAAACAAATAAATAAATGTATTGTGAAATATGACAATAAATAAATGAAAACACAATAATACGTGAGCATACTGTAAATAACTAAACATGTCATGAAATATGTTTTTTTGCTGCTTCTTTAGGTATTTATTTAATTATTTCCTCTTATTTTTTTGATTGAAATCACATACAATATGAAATGTGGCTTGAAATGAAAAGTGTCGTTTTTCACCCGTCAAAGATTAGGGGGAGGGCTTAAGCAAGTACTGTTTTTGATTGGTGAATTGTTGGTAGAGAGGGTACTTACATTACTTTTCACATGTCTGTGAGCCACAGGAGTCCCAAGTCAGCAAAGTGCAAAGGTTGTGACTGTGCACATCCGTCTCAACTTTGATGGGTGAAAATGACAATTTTCATTTCAAGCCATATTTCATGTTATGTCCAGTGCCACTGAAACAAAAAAATAAATAAGGAAATAAACTATAAAAAACATATTTCATGACATCTTTAATTATTTATGTTCATATATTACTGTGTTTTT